>NC_046657.1:125664156-125684766 GCF_010883055.1 Belonocnema kinseyi | reverse complement strand
TTTGTTGAACTTTCGATTTTTTAAGGTTAATAATTATAATTATTAACCTTAAAAAATCGAAAGTTCAACAAAATATTTAAGCATCCAAGCAGAAAATTGAATTTGCAAAAAAGTAGTTTAATTTTTAATTCAATAATTTTCTAACGATAACAGAAATTAAAAGAAATTTCAAGCAATTTTAAAACAAACAAAAAAAAAAGGAATATTTCACAAAATAGATAAATTTGCAATCAAAAACGAGTATATTATCATTTTAAAAAATAAATTTACAACCAAAATTCTGTCAGCAAAATAGTTTAATTTCCAACTCAATACGTGAACTTTTAACCATTTTATACCAAAAGAAAAGAAGTTTGGCCAAAAAATGTAATATCAACCAAAGAAATAAATTCTTAATAAAAATAGTTGAATCTTTGAACAAGAAAAATGATTTTCTACCAAAAAAGGATAAAGGGAGCAAGGGAGAGGAGGTTAAAGATTATAGAGACGTTGATGCCAACATTGTGTAAAGTATATGGAACTATTTTATCGGAGAGATTGAAGATAGAAGTTGAAGAAAAAAAGATCGAGTCACCGAATCAGACAGGGTTTAGAAAAGGAATAGACAACATATATGTTTTGAACTATCTAGTAAAGAAGAGAATTAAAGGGGAAAAGGGGGAAATGACAGCAATGTTCGTGGATTTAAAGGCGGCATTTGACTCATAAAACCGAGGAGAAATAGAAAAAGTTATGATAAAAAAGGGGATAAGAGAGGGATTAATAAAGGGAGTATCAGAAATTTTTAGAGAGACAAGAAGCAGGGTAAAGGTAGGAGAGCAAGTAGGAGATAGTTTCTGGTTGGTGAGAGATGTGAGACAAGGGTGTCCTCTGAGCCCACTTTTATTTGATTTATTAATATCATACTTGAAAGAAGAAATGAGGAGAAAGGGTTGGGGAAGAGTTAGGATAGGGAAGGAAAAGATATATACACTGGCAAACGCAGACGACATAGTATTGATGGCAGAGGATGAAGAAGGGATGGCGAGATTAATTACAAGATTAGAGAAATACTTAGATGGGAAAAAGCTGAATGCAAATGTAGAAAAGACAAAGATAATGAGGTTTGAAAAAGGAGGGGGGAGGAAGAAAGAATGGACAGGAAGATGGAAATGAATAAAGTTAGAAGAAGTCAAAGAGTATAAATATTTGGGATATATCTTGCAAACGAATGAAGATCATACATCTCATACAAAAGAAAGGATAAAAAATCAGCAGGGGTAATGAAACAGATATGGGGAATAGGAAAAAGAAGGTTAAAAAAAATTGGAGAAGGAGAATGCGGTTATTTGATATGCTGGTATGGCCGGTATTCGGTTATGGAGCAGAGATATGGGGATGGAAAGGAAGGAAAGATATTGAGAGTTTACAAGAAAGGAATATGAGATGGACACTAGGGCAGACTGGAGGACGCCAGGATATATGGTGAGAGAAGAAGCACAAAGGGGTAAGTTAAGTATTAGAGCGGGAAAGAGGGCATGGAAATTTGAGACGAAGCTGAGGGAGGGAAAGGGAGGGGAGTTGGTGAGAAAGTGTTTGATGGAGTTAGAAGAGAGGAGAGGGAGGGCGATCGAATTAACGAGATGGGAAGCAGAAAAGAAGGAGTTCTTTATTGATAGAGAAATAGAAGACGGGACTGGAGTAAACTATGAAAAATTGGAAAAAAGGGAGAGGGAAAGACAATTAATAGAAAGATGGGGGGCGAATGAGGAAGAAAAATACAATAAATGGTATAAGATGATAAAAAAGGAAGGGGTGCCAAAGTATTTAGAAAAGGGTTGGGGGGAGAGAAGGTGGACCAGAATAGCAAGATTTAGACTGGGAAACGAGGTAAGGGAGGGGATGTACTGGGAAAAAGAAGAGAATAGAAAGTGTAGAATATTTGAATGGGAGGAGGAAACATGGGAGCTTCTCATGCTCTCTCTCTCTCTCTCTCTCGCTTGCACTCTCGCTTTCGTTCGCTCGCTCACTCCTTTGCTAATAAATCCTAAATTGCGCTATCGCAAAAAATAGAAATAAGGAACTAGATATAAGACTTTATGTAAATAGTTGTAAATAATTGTATATATAGAAAGGAAAATATTGTAAAAAAATATAGATATAAACGGAAAAATTCTAAGGAATGGAAGTCATGTAAACCCTTAGGGGACACATTATGAATAAAAAATACTTCAAACAATGAATTTTTAACCAAATAGTGGAATTTCTAACGTTAAAGATGAATCTCCAATCAAGAAAATTAATTTTCTATCAGAAAGACGAACTTTCAACCAAAAAGATAAATTTTCAACCGCGAACATTAATTTTTCACAAAGTACAAGAATTTTTAACAAATTTTTGATTTTTTAACTAAAAAGTTCCAAGAAGATTAATTTTCAACACAAAAATTAAGCTTTCACAAAATACATTAATTTTCAATGGAATAGACTACGTAGTCGAATTTTCAACCAAAGAAATACATTTAGAATTAAGAACATTCATGATTTACTAAAAAAAAAGCATTTTCAACTAAATATGTATATGAATTTTAAACAAAATAATACAATTTTTTAAATTAAACATGACGTAGTTAAACATTCTAATTAAAAAATGTTTCCAAACCAACGAGACGAAATTTCAACAAAATAAATCAATTTTCAACCAAAGAAATACGTTTTTAATAAAATTATTAATTTTGCACCCAAGAAAGTTAATTTTACACCCCAAAATTTAATTTTCTACAAAAAAATGAACTTTCGAGAAATTACTTCCTTTTTTAATTAAATAGTTTAATTTTCCACAATAAAAGATCACTTTTCTCAAAAATTTCACATAATCAAATTGCCATTTATAAAAAAAAACTACTTTTCAATCAAATAAATAACGAGTTTTTAACAAATTATTGTAACCAAGAAAATAATTTTCTACCAGAAAACATTAATTTCAACAAAATACATTAATGTTAATCTAAAAAAGATCAATTTTTAACTAAAAATGGAACAGTTATTTTTTTCAATTGCAAACAAATAATTTTCAACCCCAAAATGAATTTGTAACAAAATATTAAAATTTTCAACCAACAGGTTTAATTTTCTCCTGAAAGGACGAATTTTAATCAAAATACCTGAATTTTCAAGTAAAAAAGTAAATTTGAAACACAAAATGTACTGGCTGTAAAGCTGTCTTAAATAAACGTATAATTCTTTATTTTAGTTTTAGAATATGGTATAAAATTCTGTATGAATATAAATAATTCTAATCATCTATACGAAATAAATTAAATAAATTAAAAATTATAAATAATTTAAATTTAAATAATAAGATCTTTGGAACTGCGCATCAGCAAAATATGTTTGCAGGGTGGCAGCTGGACGGCGAAACCTGAAAACCGGGAAATTTATGAGACCGAGAAAAACCGGTAAATGGCAGTGAATTTATTTTTTGACGTGAAATTTTACAAACTTTAGAGAAAAAAATCTGTCCATCTTTGATTTTCAACAGTTTAAAACAATTAATTAAATTTTGATATTTTTCAATTATGATATCATTCTGTTTAGAATTCGCAATTCGAAAATCTTTTACTTGAAAAAATTTCCATTTTAAATTTAAAATTTTCAAGCGTATATTTTAATTTAAAGGATTTTAAATTTTAGTTTCAAGGACATGAAAAATTAAAATTTAGAAGCTTTGGAAATCGAATATTTTCGATAAAAAACGTTTTCGATTAGTCAACTATGACTATAAATTAATTCATGATTTTTGAAATTAAATTGAACTTTAGGATTTAAAAAGTGGATAATAATTGATTGAACAAGACGATTGTAAATCAGTTCACAATTTTAGAATTTCCATATTTTAACGTTCAAAATTAAACGGTTTCAATTGAAAAGTTTTATTAATTAAACAAATGTAAACGCTCTATTAACACTTTATTAACTATAAAAAATTTAAACCATTTAATTTGAAAATCTTCAATTAAGAAAAAGAATAATGACTTAATATTTAGAAATATCTGTCCGTTCATTTAAAATTAGCTATATAAATTAAATATTGAAAACTACAAAACACGGTAAACGTAAGTAAAAAAATATTAAGTAGTTAAAAAAAGTAATTAAAGATTTAAAATGATTTAAAATAATTTAAACGAAGTATCTACGTATAACGACAAAATCCGGCTTTTCTTACTAAAATTTCGATTGCAAATTTTGAAGCATTTTTCGAAGCATTTGAAGCATTGAAAGGCTTCAGAAGAATGAAAAACATTTCCTAGAAAAATTGAAAATGATTTCTTATTAGGAAAAATTAATTTAAAGGAAATGTTTAAGAACATTTTAGAATATTTACAAGATTATTAAACATGAATGTTATAGATCTAAAGAAATTTTTCAATTTGGCAGGATTTAAAAAACAATGGTAGACAAATTTTTTGTTAAAATTCCAATCATTTTAAAAGATGTTTAAAAATTCTGAGAAAATACAAAAATAATTTAAAATTTAAAAATAATATTTTATTGAATTTTTCATTATTTTATATATAATTTTACAAATTTCAAGGATTTTAAAACTATTTAGAAACCGGGAAATGACCAGGATTTTTTTTCTTTTATTAAAACGGCTACCCTAGTTTGACAAAATTGTTTGTATGTTTCATAGTTTAAAATTTCTTATTGGTGCCAATTTCGTTACATTTCTGGAAGTCTGAATCGTCTCCCTAATTGCGACTTTTATTTGCTGATCCGTATGAGATAAAATTTATGTTTAATGTGCACGTGTTTTCAGCAAACAACTTTACAACCTATACATGATAAAGAAAGAATTATCAGTTCACGTCACTAAGGACAGTATGCACCACAGCTAGATTTTAATATTAATTAATTTTAATAATCTGAAAAAATTTCTAAATTTTAGAATTGTGAAGTAAAAAGTTTGACATATTTAGAAAAATTAAAAAGCGAAGGTTCTATATTTTTGATGAAGTCTAATTTAGTTGTATAAGATTAAAATTTTAAAGTTTTTTTTGTTGCTAAAAATGTAAATGTTTGGTTGATTATTAATCCATTATCATTGAGAGTTCAAATATTTTGCTATAAAATTTTTCTTTTTTGGTTGAACTTAACTGTTTTTAGTTTAAAATAAAACTCAACAAAATTTGTGGTTAAATATGTCCTCGCTATTTTTTCTGGATAGAGAAACCAGAATTCTGGTTGATATAATCAAACATATTTTTGAGTAAACATTATTTTTTTGATTAAAATATCCTTTTTAATTTTTTGTGGACAATTAATATTTTTGGCTGAAAATGTAATTATTCCGTTGAACATTCAAAAATGTTGTTAATAAGACCATTTTTTTGGTTGAAATCATTTTTTTTAAATTAATTTTTTGTAATAAAATTATTAGTTTATTTGTAATAAACTATGGTCGAACCCAGCTTTTATTACTTAAAAATTTTTTTTCGTTTGAAGTACCAAATATTACATTTTTGTTGATAATTCATATTTTTGGTTGAAAATACAACTGTTTTGTAGTAAATTTAAAAAAAATGATTAAAATTTGATCTTTTGTCGTAATTAGTCATTTTTTTGAGTGAACAATATTTTTTGACTAGAATATCCTTTTATATTTTTTGTTGTAAATTAATCTATTTTGGCAGAAAATTTTATTATTCTGTTGAAAATTCAACAATTTTGTTAAATAGGTCCATTTTTTGGTAAAAAATTACTTGTTTTTTTTTTAATTAATTTTTGTGATAAAAATTTTACTGATTTATTTTTGGTTAAAATTATTCTCTTTTATTTAAAAAATTAAACTATTTGATTAAAAATTGATGTAATTTATCACAAATTCATCTATTTATTAGAACCTTAACCTTTTCGGTTAAAGATTCAACTATTCGCTTAAAAATGTAATTATTTTTTAAACATTCGTCTTTTTGTTCAAAAATAAATCTTTTAGGTTACAAATTCAACTATTTGGTTCAAGTTGATGTATTTTCGTGAGAATTGTTCTTTTTTGTTCAATTGAACTTGAAAACTAAACTATTTAGTTTACAATAACTTACGTATTTGTTAAAAATTCTTTTTTTTTTATTTGAAAAAAAATCTATTTTTTGTTAAAAGATTCAGTTACTTGGTAAAAAATAAAACTATTTTTAATTTAGAATAAACGTATTGTTTGTTAAAATATTAACTAATATATTTTTCCATGAAAATTCATCTATTAAGGTTGAAATTTCCTCTTTTGTTTTCTAAAGATTAATCTCTTTGATTTAAAATTCAGCAACTTTTGTTAAATTCCACTGGTTGATTCAAAATGAAATTTTTTTTTGAACAATAATGTTTTTAAGTTTAAAATTCAATGAACAATTTGAATCAAAGATTTATCATTTTATGTGCAATTTTTTTATTGAATTCAACTTTTTTTGTTAAAAAATTTAAAAAATAAATGAAATATTAAATTTTACATTTTTAATTGAGATTTTATCTTTCTTGGTTGATAATTAAATTACTTTGTTAATTTTTTGGATTAAAATTCAAACTATTTTGTTGAAAATTCATCTAATTGATTGAAGATTTATAATTGAGGTGGAAAATTCCTCTTTCTGGTTAAAAATTCAACTATTGATTGGTTTGAAATTCATCTATTTTTCTGAAAATTCGTTTTTTTTCTTTAATTAACTTTCCTTACTACAAATTTAACCATTTCATTTTTTGTTAAAAACGTATATTTTTTAGTTGAAAATTTCACTCTTTGGTTTAAAATATATCCTTTGCAGTTAAAAATTCAAAAAATTTTCAATATTGTCTTTAATTTTTGAAGTTTTCTGTTTTTTAATGTAAATTAAATTTTTGTTTAAAAGTAAACCTTTTCATTTTTCCTGAGAATTAATTTTTTCACGATACATAATTTAAGTTAAAATTTTATCCATCCGGATCAAAATTTATCTACTTCATTAAAAATTCGTCTTCATTGGTTAAACACTAATAATTTAAGTCGAAAATTCGTCTTGTAGGTTAAAAATTTGACGATTTGGTTAGAAATTTGATTATTTTTTTATACTTCGTATTTACCATTGAATTAATCTGTTTTTTGTTGAAAATAAACGAAAATTTAATATTAAATATCACATTTTTGGTTGAGAGTTAATTTTTTGTTAACATTTTTGGGTAAAGATGAATTATTTAAATTACCCATTTATCAGTTTGAATACAAATTGAACTATTTTTTGAAAATTCGTCTGTGTTGGTTAGAGATTCATAATTGTCGTTAAAAATTCATCTTCTTGATTGAAAACCTAACCATTTGGTTAAAAATTGATCTATTTTGCTGAAATGTTGCCTTTAGCTCTAGAATTCTTTGGGGTTTCGTGGAAAATTAAATTTGTTGTTAAAATATAAACTTTTTCATTTTTTGTTGAAAACTTACCTTTTTTGTTAAAAACTCCACTGCTTGGTTGAAATTCTTTGTTTTTTTGTTTGTTGCGGGTTCATAATTTAAGTGGAAATTAATTGTCTTCGTTGAATATTAAACTATTTGGTTAAAAATCCGTCCATATAGTTAAAAATCTGTTTTTTCTTGAATAATTAACTTCCCTAACTACAAATTTATTTATTTTTTTTTGCTAAAAATGTATCTTGTGCAAATGAAAATTTAATTCTTTGGTTGAAAATTTAGGATTTTGAATGAAAGATTGAAAAACTTTACTGAAATTTCATCATTTTTTAATAAATTGAACTGTCTTTCATTTAAAATTATCTCTTTCTTTCTGTAATAATGAACTTAGATCTAAATTTCAATTGTTTTAAAGAATATCCTAAAAACTTAAGCAATTTGAATATCTTGAAGTTTATGTTACCAAATATATTTAGCTTGTTATCTCAAAAAAATATAGATAAAAAATTAAACAGATTAAAGTAATTTGGGGGAGGTGGTTAAGAATTTTCTATTTCTTACAACTTTATAGAAAATTTAAATATTTATTTAATAGGTAAAGTACATTGTCATACACTTAACATTTTGGTAAAAAATTGAACTATTTTTTTAAAAATGTGTCATCTTTTTTTCTTGGTCCAAAATTTAGATATTCCAATTTTTGTAGGAAATTTATATTTTTTATTTACTTATAATAAAAAGGAGTTGTTTTAGGTTCAAATAGAGTGCAAAACTACGAATGATGCGTACGACTCGTGAAAATTGCAGTTCACCGCTTCAGGGCTAAACTGTTACTGATACTATGATGATTCTGATTGGTCAGAGCGCCCCACCGTGGAAACTGGTTGGCCCTGGTTATGCCAATTAGGTGCAACCTGTCTCCACGGTGCACAGTGGAAGGGATTTTACATTCTTTGTTCAAAAATTTCCAGCGCCTTCAATCTTGGTCGTATTTTGTTAAACAAATTAAAGTTAATTAAATTATTAATAGCTGAGCGCTCTGAAATTCTGTCTCCTCTCTTCGTTCATTAATAATTTTTCCACTCAAAGTATGGAAAATCTGAAATTTTATACATAACTTTTCACGCTTTAATAACTGAACAGGAAATCTTTATATTATCTCAAATGAATTTTTAGGGACTTATGGAATACAAGTAATTTGTTTATTGTTCCATTTATTTGTAATAATCAAATTTTATATACAAGATAGCAAAACTTCTTATTATCGGTCAAGTAAATTTTATGTTTGCTAAAAGTGCTTCATGTTAAAATAAGAATGATATTTAATTAGAGTACCAATTAAAGAGTTTATATTAAGCATTGTTTTGTTAAAAAATACTTTTTTTGAAAAATTACTTTGGTAATTAAAAATTTACACCTACGATAGACTAACTTAGTCTATTGTTGTCATTGACCTATTCCATTTTTCATCTAAATTTCATATTTTTCGTTTGATAATTCAACGGTATTGTATAGAAGATTCATCATTTTGTATGGAAAGTGCAATAATTTAGTGAAAAAATTCAAATATTTGATGGAAATTTAAAAAAAATTAAAAATCATCTTTTAAATTAAAAGTTTAACTATTCGTGAACAAATCAACGCTTGTCAGAGGGGAGGGTGGGGTCAACAATGGTCAAAAATTGGTAACGTAGTTTATGGATGATGACTAACCTTCGCGCGGCATTATTGAGAGAGCCGGATCCAAACTTTGTATAAGTAGGGGAAAGCGGAGGAGTGGGATTAAATCCTGAACTCGGATTAGGATTAACGGCATTATTGAGAGCGGTATTATTAAGAAGGTAGACTTTATATACTTTTTACGATGGTTGAGATTGGCCAGAGCGCCCCGCCGTGAAAACTTGCTTGCACTTGATTGGCGTAACCAGGAACAACCAGTCTTCAGGGTGGGGTGCTCTGGCCAATCAAAATCATCGTAGTCTCAGTAAGAGGTTAGCCCTGAAGAAATAAACTAAAATTCTCATGAAACGCCGGGAACATTCCTAGCTTTGCACATAATTGAAACCCCAAGCACCTACTTTTTATTATAATGAATCATTGTAAAAGAATTAGATCTATTACCAAATAGTTGTTCATTGACAAAAATCAAACGATTTCTATAATCATCTTTTTGTCTAGGCAAGAATTGGAGTAAGCAGGTGTGGTTGTTGGAAAAGTGTTACTAAATCACTCAGGAAATATGCTGATACTAGATTTGCCCAATTGGACGCATGTGATAAGATTGAGGTACATGGAAAATATTGGTTTTAATCTACTTCAAAGAAATCTTTGCTTCTTTCTAATCATTTTGCATATATTTATTTCATTAAATTAAATTTCTTGGGGTTTATTTCATGAATATTTAGTTTACAACATAAAACAAAAAACTTAATTTTTTTATTTACAGGTTAAGCAAAAGTGCTACGATGCATCTGTTATTGGAATGGATGATGACGCAAAATTACTTAACGCTTCTGTTAATGAATGCATTGCAAGCTGCCCTAAAACGGAATCACAATGAAAATTAAAAATTTACAAAGTACAACTGTCATTTGCATCAATAAACAATTTGAAAACATTAATTTTATTAAATTCAGTTTTTTAATATGCTTCTGTTACCAAGGTAGCTAAAATTCGTAAATTGACATACTTTTTAAATTTTAATTATCTTATTATGAAATAACTGACGGAGTTAAACATTTTGTTTTGTTTGTCACCTATGTCCAAGAAGTTTTCACCGCTATTTTCTTTTTCGTAAAAACAAATGTTCTGCTGAGTTGTGCTATACATGTGCTGCAAATTTTTTGTTTGAAAAAATCAAAATTTGAGTCAGAATTCAAAAAAATATTTTTCAGGGCCAGCACTTTTTTCCGAAAATGCAAAGGTTGTGCTGAATTATTCAAGGTATATGCTCGATCGTGCCCCAAAACAATATAAAAACAAAATAAAAATTGGAGCCTGGATAAAAAAAAAGCTTCTCCGGGCCAGCTCCGCCATTTTATTTTTTCGAAAATATAACAGTTGTGCTGGATTGCGCTAGGTTTCTGCTCAATTTGCCGTAAAACATTCTTTAAAAGAAGATAAATTTAAAGCAGAATTCACAAAAGAAAATTTTGTGAGACATTATAAACAAAGATGTAAACAAATTCGAAATCCATAATCTGATATTTGTGCTGTCTTTTGCTAGGCGTGCAAAATATTTATTGTGCTAGACACTTCTTACACAGGTCTATATTTTTTGCACAAAAATCTAGTTTCTTCTTTCCACAGAATAATTATTTCAGCTAAAAAATTTTTGAAATCGCGCATTTCGAAAAACTGAAAGTTGTTCTGTGTTGTACTAGGCGTGAAAAAAAATTATTATCCTAGACATTTCTCATCCAGGGCCATATTTTTTCCTGAAAATGTTGTTTCCTTCTCAGAATAATTGTTTAAATCCAAAATTTAAACAAAAGCGAATTACAAAAATCTGACTGTTAAATCTGATTATAATGAAAGTTAAGCCCTATCTTGTCACTATTCTTACTTAGCCTCAAAAATACTTCAAATCGTCGAATTAACACTATTTTGCTACGAGTTATTTAGTAAACCCACCTTATCTTTGTGGTATCGGGATCGCTAAAACCAATTCTAATACTCGTATAACTTCAACTATTTACAATTGTTCCCTAAACTCTGAAAAAAAAACCCTGATTTTCTAAGATCATACTATTGACCATACTACCCCCACCATTTGAAAAATCAAAATTTAAATCCCATGATTTTCAAGATCTTTAAATGCGCTTATATGCGCTATAAAGAGAAATCTTTGCGCCAGATTGATGACCGAGTTATCAGCGATCAAAATTACGGGGACTGGTGTCATTTCTCTGAACTAATAAAATTTGTTAAAATATATCATACCTATCTTTCATAACTTCAAATGCACTCAAATGCGCCACCACTCAAAAATTGTGAACTAGCTAATTGACAAATGGTAAGGAGGGAGTTGGTTATATATTTTTTTCAATTTCAAAAGTGGCGCATTTGATATCCTTTATGAAAAGATTTTTATAAATTTTTATATTGCAATTTAGGTTATTTGGAGATATCTTTAGGTATAGGATTGGTATCAAGTGGTAAGGAGGGAGTTGATTATGGTTTTTTGTTAATTTTGAAAGAGGAGCATATGAGCGAATATAAATCCTATCTAAAGAGATCGTTAAAAATTGTATATTTGAATTTACGTTATTTGTAGATATCATCAGGTTTAGGATTGGTAGCAAGTGGTAATAAGGGGGTTGATTATGGATTTTTGTTCATTTTGAAAAAGGCACATATGAACGCATTTGAAATTCTATACGAAAAGACGATGATAAATTTTTATTATATTAGTTTTAATTTTTTTTTATATTAATTTTGAAACTAGCGCATATGAGTGAATTTTAAATCTTATCCGAACATATCATTATAAATTTTTATATTGCAATTTTGGTTATTTGGAGATAGCCTTGGATAGTAGAACGTTACAAGTGGTAATGAGGGGGTTGATTATGGTTTTTTGTTAATTTCGAAACTGGCGCATATGAGCGCATGCGAAACCTCATTGTAAAGTCAATTCATCAATGCGGAATGCAAACTTTATATTTGGTTGGTCATCAGTTCGCAAAATTTTATTACCTCTGTATCTTGGGCAATTTTCAAAATTTTCAAAAAAAAAACGTGATGGTGCATATGAGCGCATTTGAAAACCCATAGGAAACTCCCTTCATCAATGCGGATTGCAAACTTTTTATCTTTTTGTGCATCACTTTGTAAAATTTTTTAACCTCCATAACTTTGGTCATTCTCAAAACAAATTTATGGCGCATATGAGCGCATTTTAAGGCGAATGACTCCATGTCCTCTAATTTATATTGCACATCACTGTTGTTACACTGGCCCCCTCCGTTAATAACTCGGTTATCAATGTAGTGCAAAATTTTTTATTTATGCCGCATATGAGCGCATTTGAAGATCTTCAAGACCATGTGATTTTAATTTTTTTAAAGGGGGCTAGTTTTAAAGGGGACTAGTATAACTGACCTATGGAAGTGTGCGAAGAGGAAGCAAAGCACGTTTGTATTATTCGTAAAAAAGCATTTTACACGAGAGGCGATTTAGACAAACATTACAAAAAAAGGGACTGTTAGGAAAAAAAGGGAACGTGTTCAGTGTAAGTAGCCTCAATAATAAAAATACTCAAAATATGTGAAGTTTATACTGCTCCGTCTGCCTCAAAATATGTGACGTTTTACTGCTCCGTCTGTCCGAAAATATGTGAAGCTTGTACTGATTCGTTCGACGTTTTGACAAAAAAAAGTGCATAAAGACATTCCTCGTAAGTACTGGGAGGATAAAATAATATGCTTATTTTTTTGCATATTCCAAGCCATATACATATCACATTCATACCGCACGTGATTAATTATTTTCGCATCTGTTAATGTTGAGATATTGTTTTTTTTTTATTCTTATTTTTCACTTCTTATTTCTCACTAATAATTTTTTTTTAAGAAATCGATCATTCGAATTTTTATTTGCCAGGAAGAAGAAGAATGTCAAAATCGTACAATGCGAAGTGTGTGATAATTGGTTCAGGAACACCAGCCATCTAAATCGACATATGCGAGATGCTCATCATTCTGAATATAAGAGGCTTTCTTCCATAATGTGTACTTTGTGTAATTCAGCTTCTACAACAATTTCAAAATTACACAATATCAAAGATACGTTTAAAACCACATTTGAGCAAGATGATTATCAACAAGTTTCAATAAATAGTTCTTTCTGTGATCAAAATTTACTTAAATTTCGACGATTAGTTTACCAATTTGTATGTGCAAATTTGCATTTGACAAAACGTTGACATTTTTATCATTTAACTACCTAGAGAAATTAAAACTTTAATTAAAATAACATTTGTAAGGCTGCCGGACTCAAGCTCTAACCTTAAAATTAAATCAACTCATTTTCCCTAATAATTAAATGCATTAAATATTTTGTAGATCCTTAGTGGAACTCCTTTTTTAAATATAAATGCGTATTCGAAGCATTTATATTTTAAAAAGATGTTCCCCTTATTTTTTCAAAACAATATTTAATTTTAGTATTTATTTAGTAGAATGAGCCGACTGAATTTTGAGGTTAGGTCTTGAGTTACACAGCTTTAAATCAATTTCCATGTAGGGTCGATACGGAGAAGCAAAGGGTACTCAAATATTTTAAATAGCACTAATAAAATTGTAAACTTTGAAATTCATATCACTGTTACCCATATTTACCTAATTTGCAACATATGATTGTCTCCATTTATGTGAATAATTAATTAATTCAAATGCTACCGCTTATTCGTCATGCGTGCGCATGGTTGTGAGGATGATCATCTTAGCTGACTTGATCCGCTCATCGAACTAGGACGCGCGGACCAATAAGCTGTGAAGAGTACAGAAATAGTTGACTGCCCGACACAGATGGCGTTATTTCAGTTTGGTAAACGGGCTGCGGGGTGCACAGGGAGCAGTGGCCACATACATTGCCGCCATACTGCTAAGTAGGATTGCAATGAGTTGAAAGAACGGAAAACAAAGCTTAACAAATAGATTTAATGCTTTAAGGATGATTCATTATAATAAAAAGGAGGTGTTTTTAGTGTCAGTCGTGTGCAAAAATACGAATCTTGCCGACATTTCGTGTACATTGCAGTTCACTTATCCAGGGCTTAGCTGCGCTTACTTCTCAGACTCACTGTTACAGGTTACTCCTGAAGAACTGTCGGGAAATTTCGCAGTTTTGCACACGTTTGAAACTAACACAGGTGCGCTGCTTAGTCCAGGCGGGAATGCGGCGGGAACGCGGATGTCAGAGGATCTTCTAAGCGAACTTTTGCAACTTGTATCTCCATATATAAAAAAGCAGGATACTGTTATGAGAGAATAAATTTGACCCCATGTTTTGGTCCCATACTTTCACTTTTTCAAATACTATGTACAAAAACAATGAGGCTAGGTTTTCCATGTGCCACTATAGCAGTCGACAAAATCACGTGAACTTTTCTCTGCTTCTGATTGGCTCTTTGCTTTAGCCAGCGTGAAAAGCAGCAGAAAAAATGGCACGAGTTCAATCAACAAAATCAAGCACGGCGCCCATCACGAGAGTCAGCAGTGACGTTATTTTCGGACAAGGAAGCCTACGCAGTACCTGTCACAGCTCCAAGCAGGCAATCCAACAAAAAAAGCACCGTATGCGGCGGGCTTTATTTGAAAAATTTGGACAATAAATTCCCGAATGTGTGGTCCTTAGCAAGAATTTGTTACAAATGTAAAAAGGGAATTCCCAACAATTCAGTCCCATAATTGTAAAAATGAGATACAATCTCAGGAATCTAGCGATTGTGATCCATCTCCTACAAACATAAAACGTCTATCCAGGGTAGATCAACTGGAAAAATTGTTGAAAGGATTGTAGAATATATTCGCTTCTTTGTACAAAACTGATACCCTGAAGCTTGCTATGGAACACAATGCATGAGAATTTTAAAAATATGTTTGAATCTGCTAATAAAAAAAGTTTATTGTGAAAAATCTTCGATTTTAAACGCTTCTAATTTTTAATTGTTTAAGCCTTTGAAGCTGAAATAGAATTGAATCTGAAATGGAACATTTTCAAAAGGAAAAATTTGCGAATTGCGTATTCTAAACTGAATGATGTCATAATTAAAAAAGATCACAATATAATTAGTTATACAGGAAGCAGGTAAAATCAAAGTTGGACGGATTTTTTTTTTCTAAAAATGTGTAAAAGTCCCAGTCAAAAAATAAATTCACGGTCATTTCCCGGTTTTCCAGGTTTCGCGGTTCAGGGGCCACCCAATCAAATACAGCCTGTCGTGCTGCTTCCGCCTGAGAATTGACGCACACAAGGACGTCGCTGTCTATGCCAGCCCAAAAGGCCCTTGAGAAAGTACCGCCGCGAACCTCAGCAGGCACGTCAGGCTGCATACGCTTGAATGGCTTTATGGGTTCATGCACGTACGGCACGTTCGTGAGACGTCTCCAATGCACGGAAACAAATTATCTTGTGCGACCACCTTTAGCAGATGTTTTCGGGTTAGTAAACCACACAAATACGGGAATTCAAGGTCACAATAGCGACATGATTACTCTGGTACCTCTGGTGAGACTCGTAGCACTGATTCTCCAGATAACAATCAGTGACTGTAAAAGTGAGATTTTCCAGAGAATCAAAAAAATTACCTGCGAGTTCAAAATCAAGAAAGAGAAATACCTGAACCCGTCACCTCTCGCACTGAAAGTCAGTGGGTTAGAACGCGAGATTTAACAAGCGCCTATTTTAACTTGTTTCATTTTTTTAAAATCGATCTGCACTTCCGTAAAGAAAGTCTCAGTGACAGCACCCTAAATTTCACTGGTGACATGTATGAGTTTCGTATAGATGCCTCTGAAATTTGGCCATCTCAACAACCAGAAACAGTGATACACAAATTCAGAGAATATGACCGCGTTACTAGAAAATTGATACAATATTCTTGAACACACGTTTTATTCGAAGAAATTTAAAATCACAGAAATCCTCCTTAAGCTTTAAACTTTAAATGTAATAAAACTTCCGAAAATTGTATATTTGCGACGTTTATATATAAGTTATGAAATATAATAATATACATTTATGGGAATGACATAAAATTTTAGGGATGAACTCAAGTGCAAAAATCAAGCGCGTAGCGCGAGATAAACAAATTATCGAGCGCGAAGTGCGAGAACCAACAGTCACGTACGAGGAAAATGTGCCAGCGAAGCCAACAGATTTTATGTAATATATAGTAATTCAAACTTTTAGATTTTTGTTTTTTTTATTGGAGTTTTGAACCTTTCCCAACCCGGGAAATTTTTCGAAATAGTCAGTAGCTTGAGTTCCTCTTGTGAGCACCCCCCCCCCCCCAGGGTTTGCAAGTTGGCTGCGGAAGACGACAGTTTCGTTGAAAATTTCTAACCAGCGTAATTCACACGTTACATCCTCGTTTCTGGGCAGTAGTCTCGACGACTACCTGGCTTCAGGAGTAAGCAAAGTAAAAGGGGATTTATTTAAGGATGATATATCGTAGTGACATGAAGCCTGGAATCAACGAAGACAGGATTGATAAGGAGCGCCACTCTTAACGCGGATACTAATTGACACGCTGGTAGGCAAGCAAAAAAAGTCTGCTTAAAACTACGAAAAAGTTGAATGTGGCATGCTATTTTGGGTACGTAGGAGTACCAATAATCGGTTCTAGAAGAATATTTTCTCAGGGATATTTTTTATCCATAAAATGATTCATGGTGTTGGGAGAAAACTCAATTACCTTCAAAATGAGCCCTTGAATATTCGGAAACGTTCAATAGCCACCGAGATAGAGCGTCTCAACGTGGACCTTTTTTGACATTTAAATCGAATTTTTCAGATTAAAAATTAATTCTAAAAAACATTTTTATGCGTTCACACCCAAAACATCCTTAAAGGTGTCTTTTTATAAGTTTGTATTAAAAATAAAATTTGAAGTCAATTGGTTGACACATAAAACTAGAATTACAACGTTTCAAAAAAGTAGCGAAATCCACCGAGACCAGAAATCTCATAACGTCTTGCCGGGGCCCTTTTTACAATGAAGAACAAAATTCTGCGGTTGTGGTGATTTTTGCTGTTATTCTGCGCTTTGCGTGTCAAGAATAAATTATTCTGTAGCATTCTCATTTGTAGTATTTAATACGTTTGAATCTAGTTCATCATCATTATCAATGACAGCTTCCAGATAATCGGAGCTTTCCAATTCGGGGAGCGAAATACGTTCACCGCTACTCATATCGATTTGAATTAGACCTTCTTCTTTCTCAGGATTTTCAAGTTCGCCAGAATCTCTATCTCCCATGACAGCCTTTTCTGCTGTAGGGTCGTAGGCTTTTTTCTTCGCCCGCTTTACATCGGCAATTTTTTTGGCCATGTGGACGTCAACTCTTCCGGCTTCTACGTGAGCGGTATCTTTATCGTAATTCTTCTCTGTTACCAAATAATAACTGTAAATATCTTTAAAAAATGGATAAGTTTTATTATGGGTATTACAGGTAATTCAGTAGAAGTTCAAAAAAGTCATCCAATTTGAACTCTGGCTTATTTTGTTGGCTGTTTCTGTTACTTTTTTTCTCAGAAACTGCTGATCGTGATAAATAATCATACCCACAGAGAGACATCAAGATGTTTTTGGCGAATGTAATTTTGCGGATAAATGGCATGTTCAAATCCCAAACGCTAAACCCGAATATACAGCTGAAAGATTTTAAAAAAATGAATGAATCCAAAATATAATTTTAAATATTGTGAATTAAACCGTTCTCTTATATTACATTTAATGGAATCCTACAAAATAATAAAAGTCCTTTAATTCCTTCTACATTATTTTTAATTTACAATTTTGAAAATCATTGTACATTATCTGTTGAAATTAATCTTTTTTTAATGATGATAATAATAATAATAATAATAATAATAATAATAATAATCTTACCTGCTACCCGCCCTCCGCAATGAATCTAACAGCTGGAAATTGTCCTCCTTCGAAACTTCTAGAAGCTTTCTAGAATATCTGAAAAAAATATTGTAATACTATATTTTTTATTCCGAATCAACCTATTACTAATTATTAAATCGGTTTTACCTACTTATTGACTATACTTTAGTATAGAGAGCTGATGTCAGTCTTCGTTCAGTTTTCGAAGGCTCTGTAAGGCTTCCTTTTTTCCTTCGTTCTCTTCCTCGAGGATATAAGCCGGTGTCCTCGTGTTCACAAGCTTCACTTTTATCAATGAAGCCTGTTCTTGAAGTGAATTATATCTGTTGGAGTTTCGTCTTAAAAAATATTTTTCTGTTGTATTTTTGTTTTTGTAGTTTTATAATGTCATAATGAACGTGAAAATGTTTGTGTTGAAAATTGTGAAACCGAGAAAAACGTGTTTTCAAAGATTTACATGTTGAAAATTGCTGCAAAACAAATAATTTGTTTGTTTTCTTACGTGTTTTTTTTTAATCGGCCTTCGAGCTACCGAGGTTATTTTATATCGGCTGGAGGATTTCCGAGCAGACTAGACGTGGCCTCAGCCCTATCACTCCACGGTCTTCAAGTCTGAATTGCAAAGTGAATGGTATCATAATTGAAAAAGATAAACATTGAACTTATTATTTTAAAAGCCGTTAAGGGCATGTGATACTTAGAAAATTATCGATTTTACCAGTGTTAGATTTCCTTGGCTTTTTTCCTACAATAATACAGATTTTAACTTCAAAATTTGGGACATGACAGCGAACATGCTAACGGACGTCCCTGAATTCTTTTGGTAGGTTAACTCGAAAAATTTAATTTTGCTTTACTTAATTATTGTGTGTGGTACTTAGTAAATTGTATCGATGTTGTCAGTGTTAGATTACCTTCGCTTTTTTCCTACTGTTAATGCTAATGCAAAGAATGTTTTCGCTTCAGTTGTGATATCTAAAAATTTCTATTCAAAGCTTAAAACATTTTCTAGTAAAAATTGAAAATTACTTTTTATACTTAAAGTTTTAGAAAATTTACAATTTAAATGGTAAAATGACGAAAAATTCATTCTTTTATTTCAGAAAAATTTGTGGAATCAATTTTAATTTTGTAGAATGTAATAAAATTTTTTAATTTTACAATTTTAGCAGCTTTGACTTTGAAAAATTCTATTTACTTTGAAGTTGTATCAAACTGAAAATTTAAACATTTTATTCTGAACTAACTTTGTTTCCAGATTCTCAATTTGAAAAAAAAACTCTTAAATTTTTAACTGTTTTAATTAATTTTTGACCGTTTATTATAAAATTATTAGTATTTTTAAATTATTACTATTATTAACGTCGAAAACATTTATCTATGATTAATTTTTGGTAACTGCTTGGTTCAAATACTTTAGAAGAAGTACTATGTATGCCATGGTTTCATAAATTTCCTCTCAGTTTCCCATCGAAAAAAAATGGTAGATCTTGAAAAAAGCCAAACTACTATAAGTCACACTGCACCTGTGGATTGTGGAGACCCCTGACCTAAACACTGATTGACAGAAAGCATACTGAAACGAATGTCCTGCGACAATTTTGCCACTGACTGAAAATAACTGAAACAGACTTTGGGCACTTACTTTGCGGATGTCGAGTTCTCCGACCTTCTATCAGTGCGTCTAACTCCTTTTCCGTATCCACAGTAAATTAGAAAACGTATTATTTTGTATAATATAAATATTTAATTTGCTAAATTGTTTATTCGAACGATAAATCACTAACCTGACATTTGGCGCTCCAATAAGGGCGGCTGACATTTATATTTCAATGCATATGAGAAACGCATAAAATAATATAAATAATTGAATCTGTTTCTCAATTTTGTCCTGAAAATTTTTGTTAGTAATAAGAAGTATAACAGTAATTAATTAATGCACTATTGTTACTAAAAAAAGCAGCTGAATGGTGGTGAAATTAAAAATTTAGATTAGCATTCTGACATTTAAAATGTTATGTTCTATCATAATTTCTCTTGTGTTTTTACATTTTTTGTCAAAATTATAAATTATTTAAAAATTGCAACTAAAGTTTTGATCTCTTCAAGCTAAACATGTTTTCATTTGAAATAATAACAACTTAACTGCGAATTTAAACACGTGAAGTAGAATTCTTCTGAATTTTAAACATTTAAAAAGAGAGGCGATACATTTTTTGCCTTTAAGCGTGATATAAATAAATAATTTCTAAACTTGAAAAAAATGGTAGAATTCAAACATTGAAATATATATATAATTAAAAATTTGTCATAAGGACAACCGCAGGATTTCGCCGGGAGCGGGTGCTAATCTGAAAAATTGCACCCGGTTCCAGCGAAAACGCGGAAAAATTTCAGCCATAACCACGTCTCACAACCGTGAGATAGGTGGTTACAGTCTGTAAAGGAATCAATACGACGACCCAGCAAAAGCCTCGTGGCCCTAAGAACACGGAGCGACCCAAGGACAACCGCCTTCTGCATTTTTCCCGCAAGTGTTCTAGCATATTGTTGACACGCAGGGATGCTTTTTAGGCTAT
>NC_046657.1:125618260-125664056 GCF_010883055.1 Belonocnema kinseyi | reverse complement strand
TTTAATTTATATAATTGAAGAAGGTATCAACCAATTTATAGATTTTCAAAATCATACCTTTTTCCGCAATTTTTAGCGACATACATTACAATTTCAAAAATTACAGTTTTCAGCTAAAAACATTTTAAATTAGAAGTAGAATTATTTAAATTTTAGGTCATTACAAATAATCATTTGTTCAATTGTTATTCAAATATCAAAAATAAAATTTTAATCTCTTTCAAATAATTTCTTAAAATTATTATTTAAATAAGAAATCATTTTAAATTTTTCCAGGAATCGTAACAAAAAACTTGGTGTCACAATGTTAAAAAAACAACGTTTTGTTTTCAATTTTTGGGTATGTTCTCAAAGTTCGATTTAGTTTTTTAATTCTTTTACAAATCAAAACATTTTTTTCAGATTATTCTAATTTTTTTAAACATACATATTTATTAAATCCTGGAAAAAATAATTTTTTATTTAATAATTTTTTGAAATATTTTCAAGCTTAAAATTCTTTTTGAATCTTCAAAACTTATAAACATCTCTCAGAGTTAGTAGAAGTTTCCATAAATGAATCATTGTTCAACTGTTATGTAAAATTACATTTGATGTACAATTGGTTACCTAAAATAAACAGTTAAAAGTTGCTAAATATTAAAAAATTATTCTTTTTCTTGATTACAAATTTATAAATTAAAGTGTCCTCTGAAGGCTACGATGTGGCGCTGTCTTACGCTCCGTCGAGCGCGGTGTGGCCTATGTTGCGTCACTTTTAAAATTATGTATTTTACTTCCTTGAGATTATAGTTTTAAAATTCAAAGTCACAGTAAATAGCTATTAAACTTAATTTAATTATGAATCTTCATTAGTTAAAATTTGTTGTTTTATTAATCAACTATTACATTTTTCGTTAAGAAATAATTTTTTTCTGAAATGTTCAACTATTTTTCTTGAAATTTGAACTACTCGATTAAAAATTCATTTTTTTTAGTCAAGGGTTCATCTTGCGAGTTGAAAATTTAATTATTTTGTTCAAAGTTTGTTTTGTATTGGTTGACATTTTTTTATTTAAAATTTTATTACTTTAATTTAGTGTCAATAATTGAACTACTTGTTTAAAAATTTGCTTTTTTTATTCAAGATTTTTCTTTTATATTGCACGTTTAAATTAATTTCGTTTTACACGCGGCAATCCCTCGCGTAAATAAATAATAACATTTTCGTAAGAGTTTTTCAAATATTTTCAATTTAAAAATAATTACGAATGAAAGCTAAAGATTTTGTCATTCGAAGTAATCAACGCCACACTATAAATTAAAGCAGCCAAAATTACCTTGGGGCGTGATAAAATCTCGAGTCAAGACACGATATCGATAGGTGTTGCATTGGTTTGGAAATCGGTGTTTGTATTAACAATATCTGGAATGTGAAAAAATGTTTTTAATTAAAGAATTTTCAAATAATATTTGATAAAATGCACTTACATGAAACATGAATGTATTATTATTATTATAATTATTATCTCATTTATGAACTTCTCCGGTAGAAATAATTTAAAAATACGAATAATATCTTTGTCCCATGTATTGAAATACAAATGTCGGCTGTTCTGATCGGAGCGCCAACTATTGGATTATTTCACTTGCCCGGATGCTAAGAAAATCTACTGGTAAATGCACCTACATGGTCGACGCAAAGGGTTGCACGCTACCCGTGATCCCAACTTTGGCACGTAGACGTACTGCGCTTGCGCTAGGTCGGTTAATAAGGACACGTCGCGACAACCCATTACCATGGCAACAATCATTTACTCCGTGTTTCTCTTAGGCGCATGTGGCACAAGCACAGTACCTCCACATGCCAAAGTTGGGGTCACTGAACGATACTTATGAGAGGTTAGATTTAGGACCACCTCAAACTCTTTATCAAACTTTGATATTATGTTTCTAACAAAAACTGTTTTAAATCGTTTTGGCACTTTTTGAAAGTGCGAGTTGCAGTAACTAAACATTTGTAAATTCAAATTTGGTGGTAGGAAGGAAATATTATTTACCAAAAACAGAATGCAAATTTAAAAAGATTCACTTGCAGATTCTTTTCCTTTTAATGAAATTAAGAATCAGGTAATATATAAGGTTAGCATTTAACTGAAAAACTAATTATTATTGAAGTGAACTCGGTCAGTTCTCCTCTATCTTCTCTACAAGAAAAGATTACGCGCGAAAAGTAACGTATAGGAATGAATCACCCTTTTAATTTCCACGGATCCCTCTCAAAGAACACCCTTTCTATCGCACCTGTTCAATCCAGTTATTTAGGCCATACATTGATTTTCATAGGCGGCGACCTGTGAAATGTCACGTAGGCTACCTACGTGACATTTAGTGTAATTGGTCCATAATGACATGTATTCGCCGACTGATTTCCTACCCTTTGGACACTTATCCTTGAGGTTATAAGAATAAGTACAAGCGCGCTGAAACGCTAGATTTTATCTCGCTAACTTTTATTTCTAAACGATAACTTTTTGACAGTTGTCAAGTCTATTTTGGACTTAGAATAATCAGAGTGGAAAAATAATATATTGTTTTGATATGACTTTGAAATAATTCAAACTCAAATCAATTAACAACAGTAAATAATTCTGGCGTGACGCGTGTGCGTAAATCACAAAAATGTGGAAGACGAGGTCTGGATATTAAATAACGAGACTGCTTATAAAAAAGAGTTTTATTTGAATAATTATTTTACAGTCGAATTCCTCCCTTCAATTTACTACCCTCCGTTTACCACACACCATTCCATTCGTTTTTTCTATTGGTTAAAGTAATTCTGGAAGTCTTCTTTCGTGAGAGCATTTAGGAGCTTCGCTGATTTTCGCTTCACCTCTTCCATCGACTCGAATTGGCTTTCTTTTAAAGCAGACTTGATCTTCGGAAATAGCAAAAAGTCACAGGGTGTGTTATGGGCAGGTGCGTTGTTATGGTGCAAGATCCACGACTTGTTTTTCGACTACTCCGGCTGTTTTCTACTAAACAAGCTCTTTCAGTCTTGCCAAAACTTTCAAATAGTAAGTTCGATTTCCAGTTTGACCTACTGTAACCCATTGAGTCATTACGATGCCGTTAAAGTCGAAAAAACGATTAGCGTGGCTTTAAATTTTGATTTCGACATCTTTGCTTTTTTCATTCTTGGCGATGCAGGAGTTTTCCAGCGCATGGATTGCCGCTTAGTTTCAATATCATATTGGAATATCCAGGTTTCACTGCAAGTGATGATGTTGTCCATCAATTCAGGCTCTTCATCTAACCTCTTAAGAAAATCTGAGCATACCTGTTGACGACTAAGCTTTTGTTCAGGGGTCAAATTTTCTGGTACCAACTTCCCACAGACTTTTTTCATGTACGATTCGCCATGTAAAATTTTTCTGAGAGTTTCTTTATCGGCGTTTACAGTCTCAGTAATTATCCGAATGCTCATACGACGATCTGCGGGCACAACTTTATTAGTTTCGGTCACTTTAGGACGCCTTTTGCGTCCAAAGACACGTTAATTAATAGCCAGAATATTAGTAAACAATTAGTTTTGTGAATCTTAAACAAATCAGGATTATTATTGTGAGATTAAAAATGTGAATAATTGGATTTATTGTGCTACTGAGTGGTGTTTTGTAATAAAAGCCCGAATGTTTTCCCTAAACTTTCATGTATAAATGATTAATTTGATTTACCAACAAATTTCTTAACATAATTTTCGGGGCCCTTGATTTTTAAATCGACGCAAAGCAGCATCAAACCACGATTCAATCTTCTCCAATCATTGTTGGGTAAAAGGGAATTTTATGGCTCTGCAGCGACAAGCGGACGTAAAAATATGTTACGAGCGAGGATGGTAAGTCGTCTCTTCTTCCGTTGCCTCTGTCACCTCGGGTGCTGGTTGGTTGATTCCCCTCGGGCAAGTTTAAAACCCAATGGTATCCTCTGTGATTTACTGTGATTAAAATCACAAGACCAAAATGAGACCATATTCGTTTTATGTAAAATTTTAGTTCGTCGACTTTCATCAAACCTGCACTTTTTAGGATCTTCTGAGTAACAAATTCAAGCCGATCCTGTTTAACATAATATTTTCTGACCTGCATAGTAAGGCCGTTTTCGTTCCCACGAATTGTTGAGTAACAGTTATGGTTTTACCAATCGTTTAGAAAAAAATAATTTTCCGGCCGAACTATGTGAAATACTAAGGAGTTTTTGAATCGAGTAATTATTTATCTTAAAAGGACATGAGGTTGGCCGCTGGTTCGGGAATTCGTGAAATGACAGGGATTTATTGGAGACCGGGACAAATCGGTGAATGAGAGTGAATCGATTTTTAGCATAGAAATTTGAATATTTTCAAAAGAAAATCTTCCTTCTCACTTGAAATATCACAATTTTATAACAAATGGTATATAATGCAATTCAAAATAATATTGTTTCAAAACGTTTTTTTTATTTGACATTGTAGAATTTTGATTTATAAATAACATTAATTCATTCATATTTCAGGTTCTAATCGTGTAAAAAGCCTCGAATTTTACTGACGTTTCGTGAACATTCCAGTTAATTTCTTCAGGGCTGACCTGATATTGGGGTATCAGGTTATGTTGTTCTCATGTATAGTCTCTATGATGCCTGTGATTGGCCAGAGCGCCGCATCGTGGGGAATAGTCGGACCTGATTGGCCAATAAGCCCTTTTTTAATCAAGGAGAACAGAGAGCCAAATCAGATTGGCATTGCATCTATTGTCCCTACTGATGTTATTAGGATTTTTTAAGATTTCGGTTGCTTGTCTATGTCTTCTTGGAAAGATATTGTGTGTTTTGCAAAGACTGAAGTGAACTGCAATTTTCACGAAACTTCGGCAAAATTCGTAGTTTTATACATGATTGGAGCCCGAAATATCTGTTTTTTATCTAAGTGAATAATCGTGAAAGCATTAAATATATTATTGAAGAACTATACGGGGAGAGTATTCCTAATAAATCTAACACCTTTATTAAACTCAGAGCTTCTCAAGGTGAGCTAGTAACATCCTTAGCTTTTTTGAAACAGCGAAGGCATAAAAAAAATCGCCCTAAAATTCTAACAATCGAAAAATAATCTGGGAACCTTTAAATCCAAATCAATTCTGCGTAATAAAATTTTGCTTCGTTTGAAAGAATACAGCATACCAAAATTTTCTTACAGACTACTTTAAAAAAACTATTAAAACTTCACCTTTTCCTATCAAACAACCTCAGATTTGACATTTGGTCTACATTAGACTGCATATATTTTGACCAATCCCAGCAGCTTAATGATCTTTCCACTCAAAAACAAAAAACAAAACTTGAAAAATGAGTTCCAGTCAGGGAAATACGACTGATACAGTAAAAAACATCGCTGCTCGTCCTCTCAGCAATGAAATGATTTCAGCCTTATCTAAAACAAATATGAGAAATTATCAGCAATTTGGAATCCACAATATATTCGCTTTTAGCCGAAAAAGAGAATGACGTACGACGAACGACGGCCAACATCCTACGCCAAGCTGCAGCTACCACCCTCCCACTTAATAAAATAAGAAAAACCTGCAATTTGAGAACTCAATCGGAATGAAGACATAATATTACTCGCAGCCAAAGGCAGAACGACAGTAATAATGAATAAAAAAGACTATAACAACAAAATCAATGAACTTCTAACTGGCGATACATACACAAAGCTTAAAAAGGAGCCCACAAAAACAATAGTCAGTAAAACAAAACCCCATCTCAAAGGCTCTAAACTTGACAGACAAACAATATCTTAATTCATATCTACTAATCTCATGCCTCCAAGACTTTACGGGCTCCCAACAATCCACAAAAATAACATTACACTCAGACCGATCGTCAGCGCAATGAACTCACCAACTTGCAACCTATCACGCTTTCTCGATACAAAACTAAATCCTTTTACAGGAAACTCTATCACTCACGACCAAAACTCATTTGACTTTTTCGAAAAATGCGACAGTCACATTTAACCGCAGACAGCATGGTGAGTTTTGACATAAAATCTCTTTTTACGAAAGTACCAATCTCTGATACAATCGATATTATTAAATCTTTTACGAACTTCCTTTCCGAGCTCATACCTTTGATAGAATACTGTTTCAATAATACTTACTTCTCTTTCAATAACCAATTCTACGAACAAACCTGTGGAGCAGCAATCGGATCTCTAATTTTACCTGTAATAGCTAACATCTCCATGCAACATCAGAAACTAAAATCTTCAACCGATTCAAGCTTAAATCAGAATTTTGGTTTCGTTACGTTGATGAAACTTTTGTCATTTGGCGACATGGACGAGATAAACGAAATAAGTTTTTCGATTTCATCAATCGACTATATGTAATATCCAGTTCACCATGGAAATTGAACCAAACGGAAAACTGCCTTCCTTGGACGTATTAGTTTACAAGAGATCTGATAACACATTATAATATGAAGTTTACAAAAAACCCACCGTAAAGCAATAAGAAGGTACAGTCAATAAAATGAGTTAACACAACTTACGAAAGAAAGGAAGAAAAAAACTGCCACTATTCCACCCTACATCCAAGGTATCACAAAACAAATAGGAAGAATTTTCAACAAACAAAACAGCCAAACTATTTTTAAACTACCTACGAAAATAGGACAACTACTAAATAACAGCAAAGACAAAAGGGCACCCGTCGGTGAAGCTATATTAGAGAAACCGGGAGAGCGGTCAGACAACGTATAAAGGAACATGAGAGTAAAGTCAGGTTAAGACATTTCACACAATCAGCACAAGCTGAGCATCATGTCGAAACGGAATATAACATTTTATTTGACAAAACAACAATCACCGCAAAAACACAGAATATCTTTTCAATAAAACAAAGAGAAGCAATCGAAATCTTAAAACACCCTAATAACATCAATAGGCTCAGATATGTCCTCTTAATGATAAAATAATATTTTTACGATTAAAGTGCCATCGTTTGAGAATTAAGTTTGAAAACATATCCTTTAACGGTTAAAGTGCGAGTCGTTTAACCAAGAATCGTTTCAACGTTAAGCGATCAACGTTAAGCAATCGTTTAACCGTCAAAGTGCATACTTTTTGCGTTAAACTAGATCATTTAAGAGTGAAACGAATCTGCTTTTCAAGTATTCTAATTTAACGATTAAACACCGACTTTATTGTTTAGACGGGGTTACAAATGTAATGATCTTTTTAAAAGAAGAGATTTCGATAGTTTTGTAATATTTGTAATTTTAATATTTATAATAATTTTATAAATTGCATAAATAAATAATAATAATCGAACGTGATTGTAGTAATGCCAGTGTGTTTCTTTATGCCTGTAGAGGCTTCAGTAAATCGCTTTTTGTTGCTCCAAAATTTTTAAAAAGTAATATTCTCTTTAAACTGTATCTAAAGAAAAGAATGATCAATAAATGTTAATTTTCAATTGAAATGATTGAATTGTATCTTTTAAAGAATAATTGAATGAAAATATAAATAATTTTACAGTTTTCGCTGACTGTAATGTAATAGAATGAAGCTTTTTAATGGTGAAATTTTGTAAATTTTTATAATTTTATATAATTTAATTTTGAACTTGTGAAAAATTATATTTTTTTAATGTAGATTTTCGAAGCTTTTGAAAAGGGAAGTTGAGATAAAATTACGAAAGGTTTCAGATCTTTGAGGCAAATTTTGTCGCCTATAAAAATGTATATAAATTGGGCATACATTTTTTAGTAGAAACTTTGATTAAGTTAAATAGAATTAAAATAGGACACACTCCTTTCCTGATGACAAAATGTATGAAAACGCATATTTTAAGTATGAAATTGATTACGCCTAAAAACTGTTCAAATTCTATGATTTATGTATACCTATTAATTCAATTTAATTGGCTCCTTCTTACTGAGAGCTGACTTATTATATTTAATAATAATGCAGTTGAATTCTGATTTCTAAAACTCTTATTGTTTGCAAATCTTGAATTTTCTGGGTACCTTTGATTATTTCCAAAATTTGAATTATTACTTTGAAATCTTGGATTAAAACATTTTGGAGTTACATTTAGAAATCTTGTTTTAAATTGTCGTCTACTTATTGGTTTTTGATATCTCGGTCTGAACTGTCGTTGTTGCTTTTGATTGTAATTTTGTTTTGAATCTCTATTATGGTTCTTATTTTTAATCTTGTTTTGACTTTCATCATGTACTTGGTCATCTTCAAGTTTATTATTTTTATTAGGGTCCTTATCTAAAACGCTTAATTGTTGACCTTTAATTTTAGATTTTTCTAATTCTGTTTCCCATTCGCATCCTGAAATTCCTAATTCTGAAAAATTTGGAAAAATATTTCATGAAATATAAACTTTATACTCAATTCTTAAATTCTCATAAGTTTTTCTTAATTGCTATTCTAGGCTTGATCTTGGCATTAACATTTAAAGTACACTGATACCCTTAAATAGTTCTCCCTTCTATAGCAATTCCAAGAATTGACGCCGGGCCGCAAATAAGTGTAACAGGAAGGAGCTGCGCGGGGTGTGTCGGGTGCGCGGCGTCTGCGGTTATCATTGAGGCGAGCACGCAGGCGTAAACAAACAAAAGCGGAACAGGCTTTAACCGGTTTGTCCCCACCAACCGTCAGCCCAAAAACCCGCGTAATACAAGAGTTTCACAGCACAATGAAAGCCTTCAATAGCCCTCCCTTCTATAACACTTCCAACGATTGACACCGCACCGCAGGTAGATGTAACAGGAGCTGCGCGGGGTGCGCAAGGTCTGCGGATGTTTTATCAGGCGAGCACTGAGTCGTGAACATCGTTCGTTCAAATATGCTTCCTTGAAGTCCTCTATAAATTGATTTAAATTTTGCCAATTACCTCTGTTTACTTTAAATTAGCTTAAAGCTTCTTTCTCAAAAACTGCATCTAAATTTTGTAATATATCTGTTTCGCTAATTTTATATCCCCCTTTGAAACGCAATAAGGTATTTAACAAATAAAAAGGACTATTTTCTGTGTTGTTTATAAATTTAATTTGCCAGTTTGACATAATTTGAAATGAAGTTTGAATCATTCCAAACCGAAATAAAGTAACAAGGAAAAATTGTTCAAGTTTCCGAGTACTATGAAAAGTTATTAAAAAGTAACTTTTGAAACTAAAAATTCATCTATATCATTTATTGTTAATCATTTATATTTTTTAGTTGAAAATTCTTGGATCGCGTTAAAAATTTGACTTTTTTGTATAAATTTAAGATCATGGGTTTAAAATTCGACTATTTATTTCAAAATTTGAATGTTTTTGCCAAGCATATCAGCATTTTGTTAAAAAAAATTTATTTTTTGGTTTAATTCAACTGTTTTTAAATTTACATTATAATATTTTTTTGTGTGAACTATTTGCCCCGTCAAAGAAATCATGTTACGAGGTTTTTGAACGATTAGCACAACCCAGCACAACTTTGAGATTTTTTTAAATCGAATTTTAAAAAATATTATATTTGAAGAATTATTCTGATGTAAGGAATTTAGAAAATTCAGGGATCTCACAGAATTTAGAAACTTCAAGGAATCCAGAGAAATACCTGGAATTTATATAATAACAGGGAATACAGAGAATTACGGAGAATTCATTGAATTAAGATGATTCACGAATTCTGAGAATCTGTGAAATTAGATTTAATTTTCGTCTTTCTTCACTTATTTTGTTCTTTAAAATATGACCTGAAATTTTGCTTGAATGACTTTTGTTTAAACTGCAAAATAAATAAGATGTTAAGATAGATAGCTTATATCAAAGATGGATTTTTGAATCAATATTACAAACTTTTCCTCAAGGGAAGGAAAAATATTAAATATTAAGTAACTATTTTTAAATGGAGAATTAGAGATTAATAGTGATGTGTGATACAAGGACACTCAGTAGCACTTTTTTGGCTGAGTGTGAAAGTTACATTACGATTCGAAGTTGAGTCAACTCTTGTGGCTCATAAGTGCATAATGATTGCGTAGAGCTCTAATTTAAGAACCCTAGATGAAATCCAATTCTATCCAGTCCACTCAAATCCCTTTCAATCAATTACAATCAATTCCATTCCAATTCACTCGAATCCACTCCAATGCATTTCAAGCCGATTCAGTCAATTCCAATCCACATTAATCCAATCCACCCTAATCCATGCCCATACATTCAAATCCGGACCATAAGTCCAATCCATTCTACTACTATCCACTGCAATCCACTTAAATTCACCTAATTGCTTTTTAACACACTCCAATCTACTGCAATCCAATTTCCTTCAATCCAATTCATCCTAAATTATTCGCATTACATTTTAACCTATTACAATACACTCCAATTCAATCCAATCCACTTCAATCTAATACACTCCAATCCAATTAATTCCAATTCATACACTTTAATGCAATCTATTCCCATCTATTCCAATCCAATTCATTCCAAACTACTAGCCACTGAAATCCACTTTATTCTACTCCACTCCTATCCAATATACTCCAATTTATTCTAATTTATTCTAATCCACTCCAATATAACACACTTCAATCCATTACACTCCACTCTAATCCAATACATACCAATCTATGCATTCCATTCTACTTCAATTCAGTCTACTCCAATATATTACAATCTACCCCAATCTATTCACATCGAAGTCATTCCCATCCAATTTATTCCAGTACAATCCACTTTAATCCGATTCATTCCCATTTATCTACTCTAACCCAATTTATTCCAATAAACTCCAATCCAATCCAATACCATCCAATTCCAACCATTTTAATCCAATTCAGGCCATTTTATTCTACTTCAAACTACCTTATGCAAATTCATCAAAATCCATTTCAATCAATGCCACTCCAATTCAGTTCAATCGAACTGAAACAATGCTAAACTATTCTAATTCATTTAATTCCCATCCCATCGAATCCATTACAATTTACTCCAATCGATTACAATCCAATTCAAACCACTCTAATCCAATCCACACAAATCTACATTATTTCATACAATCTAGTCTATCGCGAATCATTTCAATCCACTCCAATGTAATTAATTCCAATTCATTCATATTAGTCCAATCAATTCCCATGCAAATCAATACAATTCAATCCAGTCCACTACGATCCTCTACAATTGACTTTAAGTCACTCCACTCCTATCCAATAAAATATATTCGAATTATTTCCAATACCTTCTAAACCAATTCACTCCAATCCATTCTCATCCAATTCAATCCACATCAATACAATCAACACCAATCCAATCAATTTCAATCCACTGCTATTCAGTCCACTCCAATCCATTACAATTAATCTAAATCCATTCCAATCTAATTAATTCCAGTCCAATCTACTCTAATCCGGTCAATCCATTTTATGTAATTCTAACTCAGCCACTCTAATGCAATACAATCTAATTTAAGTAATTGCAATTAAATTCATTCCACTCACTACTAGCCACTTTAACCCACTCCAATTCATTCCATTCTAATAAACTCCAATTCAGTCTAATTTATTTCACTCTAATACCATTCATTTAAAGCCGATCCACTTTAATCCAATCCACTCTAATCAATTTTAATCCAACTTATTCCCATCCAATCTAATCTATTAAAATGCACTACAATCCCATTAATTTTAATTCATACACTCGTATCCAATCTATTCCCATTTATTGTATTTAAATTTATTGCTACCAGCCACAATCCACTACAAGTAACCTTTAATACACTCCACTTCTATCCAATACACTTTAATCCATTGCAATTCATTAAAATCCACTCCAATATATTCCAATCCAATTCAATGCACTCTAATTCAAGCCATTCAAATCCAATTAATTTCAATTCACTCCAATTCAATCTACTCTAGTCCACTTAAATCAATTTCAATTCAAGTAATTTCAATCCACTTCAATACACTCCACTCCAATTCAATTAATTCCACTTAATCCACTCTAATCCAAACGATTCTAATCGAACTCATTCCAATTCACTACAATCCACTAGAATCTACGTTAATCCACTGCTATCCATTCCAATGCCATATACTCAAATCAATTTCAATGCATTCCGATACACTCCCATCTAATCTAGTCCAGCCAAAGGACGAGTCACAAATTATTTTATATCATTCCAGTTAGCACAAGGGTCCGTCTTATCATGGTGTTTTGATGGTAATGTGATAAATTCGAAACGGAGTTTTAGAGAATTTTTACCCCAAAAAAGAATGTATTTATTAATATCTTAAACCATTTCTTTTAAATTAGTCAGAAGTGATAGCAAGAAAAAGTTCATTTCCAAAAATAAAAAATGGTTTGAAGTTTTTTTCGTGTGGCATAATATTATTTAATTAAAATTTAAGAAATCTAAGTGAGATTAAAATCAAATTTAAAATCCTATTTAACGTCTAATAATCAAATTAATGTGCAGAATTCCGCCAAATGAAACCAAAGAACCCCGACCAAATTTGGGTCACCACCATAAAATCTTCTCATTGCAATTTTAAAAAGTATAAAAATTAGCCTAAAAAAGAAAAAAATTATTTTATTGGGTAAAAATAAAATAGAGGAAAGAAAAATGAGAAGGCAACCGATCCAATCCCATACTCTTTATTTTTTTCATCATAAAATAACAGTGAAAAAATAATCACCAACGTTTCGTCACTTATACAGTACCCTTATCAAGGTAAAAAAAACTTCGAACAGGTAGGAACTGTAACGAAATCGTAGTTTCGCTGCTGTTCCTGGATGCTCAAATTTTTCTTTTTTTCCAATTTTAATAAGATAATTTTATGGTGTTTGTCGAGATTTGTTCGTTTTATTTTCCGGAATTCTGAAGATTATTTCATTAAATAACTACTAAAAGAATGATAAAATGCTGCCATGCTGAATGAAACAGAACCAATAAATATTTTGATTCGTTTTTTTATCAGCATATGATTGTTAGATGGATAAGGGGGGGATAATATTATTTTTTTAAACTCAGTTTTCTATATTTCAAAGGCATAAAACGTTACAGATTTAGGAATTATGCACTATTTAGAGAAACTAACAAATAACTATCATTGTGCGCAGTAGAAAGATAAACATAATGTTGGATCTTATCATACACTGAATGTTTATTCAGCTGATATAAGAAAAATTAATGATGTGTCGAAAAATTAGGCTTCATATTCCTAAATTAACATTAGTTTCATTTTATCTTCTTATCAAAGCAATATGAACAAATATTATATCATGAACTTGTAGTATCTAGAATCTTCTAATCAGGTCTAGAGAAGATTTTTATTGACTCCTAAAAATTTTTAATTAGGCTTATGTGCGAAAGAAGGTATCGAGTTGAACAAAATTAAATAAAAATTTGAGTAATTTCAATGAGATAGAAATCAAATTTAAAATCCTATTTAACGTCGAACAATCAACTTAATGTGCAGAATTTCTGAAAATAAAACCAAGGATCTAAATACCAAATTTGGACAAACACCATAAAATGATCATATTGCAATTTGGAAAAGATTAAAATTTTCCTAAAAAAGGAAAGAAGAAATCCGTTTTTTTTTACGAAAATAAAAAATAGGAAAGAAAAATGACAACGCATCCAACTAAATTTCCTTTCTTCTCTTTTAATTTTTTAGTTTTTTTTATTATCATCAATTCACAATCAAAAAACATTTGTAAAAAATAATCATCAACGTATCAGCACTCATGCAGCACCTTTACCAGGACAAGAAAAATTTGAGCCGACAGGAACAGCAATGAAATCAAAGTTTCGTTGCTGTTCCTGCCTGCTCAAATTTTCCTTTATTCTAATCGCAATTAGAATTTTGTATGCTGACAATCCAAATTTGGTCATTGGATTCTTTGTTTTATTTTAAGCAATTCTGCACATTTTTTGTAGCATAAAATTACCGAAGTTATAAAATATCCGACACTGCATAATTACGGACACAGGGAAATTCCAAAATCTAAGCAATCAAAAAATTGCTAAATGATAAAACAATAAATAATTCATTACAAAATTTATCTAATCAAATTGTATTACATTTATTACTTATTAAAACAATTATGGACTTTCTAGATTCGAAGCTTGGATGATTTTATTCTATTTTCTGTTTTGAAGATATTCTTGTTGGGGAATTTTAGTGTCAGGATTTTTATTTTTCTGGTTTTTCCCGGTTATTGGCAGGCTGTGATTATATATGGAAATACGCAATTAATCAGGAATCTCTTGTCAAACTGAGAACATATAAGTAATTTTATTGGCCGTACCTTATCTCTACCGAGTTCCAATATATAAAGAGCGACACACATCTGGATTACGACACATGATTTCTTTGAAATTCAAATTAGACATACAGTTTGCGATAAAATAAAGTTTATTTTATCTATCTGCGAAGAAGCGGAGAAATCTCAAAATCAATTTCCTAAAATCGGAATCTAAAGGTAAGCACTTTACGTAGTTTTTGGTTTTCAGAAGCAAAAAGATATAGGACTAATTTCGGTCCTAATAGTTGGAATAAGGTTTTTATCGTTTATTTTTTTTTACTTTTTTTAATGATGCAATTCAAATGAAGTGGGTGGTCTTGAGGACAGTGAAGTCTTCCTTATTTCAAGTTGCCCAAATTGAAAGTCCTCTGTACACGTCTGTTTCCAATTGCGCAGTTCTGTCAACTCACACCACAGTCCCTATTGTGTATTCTAACATTACGTCTTAATTCTCTGAGAATTTATGAGAATCTTAGAATTGATATTAATTTATAGAAAATTGAATTCATTTTTGTTAACTTGGAATCATTTTTTAATGTTCAATACATAATTCAAGTACACAGTGTGTCTCAGACTAAAATTCCCTGACTTATATGGCTATACACAATTTTTAAAAAATCGAAAATTCCGTTTCCAAAAATCAGTTGAAGTTTTAGTTTTTGAGTTATAAAATATTTAAGATGGACCAATCAGGAGGACGGGATAAACAGTTTTGCATGGGTGCGCGGGAGTCTAACGTAGTGTAGTCACCGCTGTTCTCTCATCGCTAACCCCACCTCAGCGCTCTCTCCAATACCACTGCGCTGTACTAGCGCTCACGCACGCACGGCTGTTTATGCAGCGCTCCTCATTGATCCAGCTTAAACATTTTACAACTCACAAACTAAACCTTCAACTGACTTTTGGAAAAGGATTTTTTTATTTCTTTTTTGTTTGTTTATACAGCCATATAAGTTGCGACACTTTTTAATGTGAAATTAATCTTTTTTAATTGAGAATTCAACTACTTGGGTAAAAGTTAAACTGAATTGTTCAAATTTTATTTGTTTGATTGAAGGCTTATGTCTTTGGTTGTCAATTTAACTGTTTGGAAAAAAATATTTTTTTTGTTTTAACATTAATTTTTTTAAAGCGAATGTAAGTTTTCAATTTTTTAAAGATTGATCTTTTCTAGTTGAAAATTCGCCTTATTTAGTAAGAAAATACAATTTTTTAGTTATGACGTGATAAAAATTTGTGCGTGAGTGAGTGGGAGTCTAATGTAGTGTAGTCCCCGCTGTTCTCTCATCGCTAACCCCACCTCAGCGCTCTCTCCAATACCACTGCGCTGTACTAGCGCTCACGCGCGCACGGCTGTTTATGCAGCGCTCCTCATTGATCCAGCTTAAACATTTTATAACTCACAAACTAAACCTTCAACTGACTTTTGGAAAAGGATTTTTTTATTTCTTTTTTGTTTGTTTATACAGCATTAAGTTGCGACACTTTTTAATGGGAAATTAATCTTTTTTAATTAAAAATTCAACTACTTGGGTAAAAGTTAAACTGAATTGTTCAAATTTTATTTGTTTGATTGAAGGCTTATGTCTTTGGTTGTAAATTTAACTGTTTGAAAAAAAAAATATTTTTTTTTGTTTTAACATTAATTTTTTTTAAAGCGAATGTAAGTTTTCCCTTTTTTTAAAGATTGATCTTTTTTAGTTGAAAATTCGCCTTATTTAGTAAGAAAATACAATTTTTTAGTTATGACGTGATAAAAATTTGTGCGTGAGTGAGTGGGAGTCTAATGTAGTGTATTGACCGCTGTTCTCTCGTCGCTAACCCCACCTCGGCGCTCTCTTCAATACCACTGCGTTAGATTAGCGCTCACGCACGCACGGCTGTTTATGCGGCGCTCCTGATTGTTCTAGATTAAACATTTTATAACTCACAAAAATAAAACTTCAAATAATTTTTGGAAAAGGAATTTATTTTTTACTTTTTGTTTGTTTATACAGCCATATAAGCTGCGACACTTTTTAATGGAAAATTAAAAATTGAAATGGAAAACACTTTTCCAAGAAAGTATTGCTATTAATCATTTTTAAAATGTGCACAGAAAGTCATCACCTTTTAAACATCTTATTGAAAGAAAAATGTTCAGTTAAAAGTTATAAATAAAATAAATTTTCGAGCGTAAAGCGAGGATTCAAATAACGTTTAACAAAATAAATTCCCGGATGAAATATTTCACAATTTATAGATATTAAGCTGACTATTTAAAAAAGGAGTAACGTTTGGTGATTATTAATTTTATTATTTAATGCTAGTATTTCTTAAATACTTTGAGTAAATTCAATTTTGAGGTTAGAGTTTCAGTCCAACAATATTAATTAATTATACATATACTGCGTTGCATATTTTAAAGTTCTGGATATGTCTAAGCCTAGAAATAATTTATATTCAACCGTTGACATAACCTGAACAATAAAAATATTGTTAAAAATCATAAATTTTTTAACTCACCTAAATTCTTCTAAATTCTCATAAATTCTGTAATATTCTTGATTATATAACCTTAACTCAAATTCTCGGGAATTTAGGAACAATAAATTTACGTCCCCCTCGGTCGGTGAAGTCGATTGATAAACTTACAATTTTAAAAAATAAAATGAGGAAGAATATAACATAAAATATAAACGCAACAAAAATGTTGAAAATGTATCTTTTTTGTATACATTTAATTTCATAATTTGAAAGTTTAATTATTTTGTTAAAAATTCATTTTTTTGGTTGAAAATTTAACGGTTTGATTTTTATTTCAAAATTTATCTTTTTTAGCCGAATATTCATGAATTTTGTTAAAATTATTATTATTTTTGGTCGAAAATAATCTTCTTTGTTATAAAATTTTGTTGAAAACTCGTTATTTGATAATTGAAAATTAATTTTTCTTTATATTTTAATTCAATTTTCGACATTTGGTTGAAAAGTAACCCTTTATCGTTGAAAATATCAACACATTGGATAAAATCAACGTATTTTTTTCACAATGTAATTTTTTGCTAGGAAATTATTAATCTTCGTGGTTAAAAATTCATTTTCTTAAAAGAAAGATTCATAATTTTGGTTGAAAGTGTATTTCGTTAGTTGAAAATTGATTCATTTTGTTGAAAATTCATCTTCTTTGTTTAAAATAATTTCATAACTGAATGTTTAACTATTTCATGCTTGATATAAAATGTAAATTTTGAAAATTCATTTAATTTGTTAAAAACTTATGTACATATTTAGTTGAAAATAAATTTTTTTGGTGAAACATTAATATTCATTCGTAACAATTTAATTCTTTGATTGAAAATTCAACTATTTCCTGGAAAACTCAGTTTTTGGATTAACATTTTTACATTCTCATTCCTGAGAATATAATGTAATCGTTCAAATTTTCAATATCTGGTTTTCAACGGATCTTTACGTTTCGGCACTCACAGAATCCGAAAACCATAAAATTTCATCGGTGTCTGTCTGTATGTAACCTGCATGTCTGTATGTCTGCATGTCTGTATGTCTGCATATCTGTATTTCTGTATGTCTGTGTCTGCATGTATGGTTACCTGAATGTTGTAGCCACGCTAACTTTTCAAGGATTTGTCCAATCGAGTCCGCATTTGATATACTTCTGAAGGTTCCCAAAATAAAGGCTAAGTTTGTTAATCAGATATTTCGAACCAAAATTTAAAAAATTGAGAGCATTTTCAAAATTTGGAATTTTTTTTAAATTTTAAACATTGTTATCAAAGTATCTCATAGATGGGTAAAAGACTTGTGAATTATCTAATTAAAATTTTTTATTGTGATCAAAATTAGAAAAGTTATATACTTTTGAAGATTTGAAAATTTTCAAAAAATAGAAAAAACTATTTTTTTATAGATCCAAAAATTTCATTCAAAATTTTCACAAGATACTAAATTTATTTAAAAACTATTCCACCCGAATTTTTCGATTAGCATAAATTTAAAAAAAAAAAAACATTTTCAAAATTTTCCATTTTTTTTAAGCTCATAAACCTTTTTTTAAAAGTTTTTCATAGATGGTTTAAAGGCTGGAAAATTCTCTAAATAAAATGTTTAATTTTAATGAAAATTGGAAAAGTTATATACTTTTCGAAAATTTTCAAAAAATAGAAAAAATTATTCTTTTCATAAATCCAAAAATTTTATTCAAAATATTCAGTAGATACCAAATACATTTCAAACTATTCTAGTTTATTTTCCGATCAGCACACAATTTAAACAATTAGAGCTTTTTCAACATGTTAGACATTTTTTTTCAAGTTTCAGAAAATGTTGTCAATGTCTCCGATACTTGATAAAAATACTTGCAAATTATCCAAATGACATTTCTAATTTGGATGAAAATTAAAAACGTTGTGTAATGTTATCGACCAAATTTTCGATCTCTGGTTTTTAACGGATCTTTACGTTTCGGCGCGCACAGAATCCGAAAATCATACAATTTTTTCGGCGTCTGTTTCGAACCAACATTTGAAAAATTAATTGCACTTTCAAAATTTTGAAATTTTTGTTGTTGAAATTTTATAAATTTTTTTCAAAGTTTCTTATAGATGGGTAAAAGACTTGCAAATTATCCAAATAAAATTTTTAATTTTAATGAAAATTAGAAAATTGATATACTTTTCAAAAATTTGATACATCCAAAATTTTTGAAAAGTATATTTCATAGATCCAAAAATTGTCACTAGACACAACAGGGTCCTATAACAATCAGGCAAAATAAAATGTCATCATTCTATTGCAATATCTGAATAAGCAGTGACAAAACCAAGGTATATACAAATATATTTAGTTGAAAATTCAACCATTTGCTTAAAAATGCATCTATTGTGTAGGAAATTAATGTTCATGCTTGAAAATTAATTCATTTGTTTGAAAATTTGTTTTTTGGTAGAGAATTAATTTTCTTAATCTATTTTATTTTTGGGTTCAAATTTATATTTTTCAGACAAAAAGTTAACTTATTGACTGAAATAATGTATTTTGTCAAAAGTTATTATTTTTCTTTGTAGAAAATTAATATTCTTTTTTTTTAAGTCATGTTTTCAGTTGAAAATCAATATTTTCACAAGAAAATTAATCGCTGTGCCTGAAAATTCATCTTTTTGGTTAGAAATTCAAGTTTTTAGTTCAAAATTCAATATTTTGGTTGAAAATTCGTCTTTTAAATAGAAAAATAATCTTCTTGGTTGGAAATTCATCTTTATGGTTAGAAATTCTACTATTTGGTTAAAAATACTGTTTTTGAGTTAGAGATTTATAATTTTTATTTTAAATGTGTATTTTTATTTCAAAATTTATCTTTTTTAGTTTCAAATTCATATAAGAAAGGAGTGGAAATTATATCTTTTCTAATTCGAATCGTTTAAAATTAAACAATCTTATTTTGAATAAAAATGTTTCGAATCTGAAGAATTCAATATTAGTTTCGCAACAACTTTCTTCTGAAGATTATTCATTTAGTTATGAATTTTATTATTTAGTTAAAAATTAATAAATTTGTTAAAAAGACATATATTTTGTTAGCAAATTGTTTAAAATTCCTAATTTGGCGTTAGAATCCAAACTGGAATCTTTTTTGGATGAAAATATAACTATTTTTTATAAGTTTTGTTTTGTTTAATTCATTTTTTGTATTTTTAGACCAAAATGCAACTGTTTGGTTGTAAATTTAATTTCGTTCATAGAAAATTATTTCTTGTATCAAAATTCATATTTTAATCGTAAGAAATCGACGGCAATCTTTTTCAACAAAACATTCAACAATTTTTTTAAATTTAAAACTTCATCTTTCTTGGAAGAAGTTTGATTTTTCTTTAGTAAAAATTTAAATTTTTAGTTAAAATGCATTCCGCTTTGCTTAAATGTTTAATTAATTTATTAAAAAGATTTAGTTAAATGATTTTCTTAAGAAATCACTTTTTTTAAAAGATTTATATTTTTAGTTGAAAATCCGTAACTTTCGTTGTAAGTTTAATTTTTTTTATATATTTATCCTTTTTAATTGGAAATTATTCTTTTTTAATTGAAAATTTAACTACTGGGTAGAAGTGAAACTTACTTGTTTAATTTTTTTTACTAAAATTTCTTTGGTTGTAAATTTAACTGTTCACTGAAAAATACTTTTTTTTGTTTAAAATTTTTTTTTAAAGAAAATTTAACTTATCGATTTTTTTCTAAATTGATCCTTTTTAGTTGAAAATTCGCCTTGTTTTGTAAAAAAATTATTTTTTAGTTTTAAATTTGATTTTCGTTGGGTTAAAACGCATCAGTTTCGTAGAAAATTATTATTTTGCCAAAATGTCATATTTTTTTGTTTGAAAATACTTTTATTTTTCTTCTAACATTTTTTTAAAGAAAATTTAACTTATCGATTTTTGTCTTAATTAATCCTTTTTAGTTGAAAATTCGCCTTGTTTTGTAAAAAAATTATTTTTAGTTTTAAATTTTATTTTTGTTGAGTTAAAACGCATCAGTTTCGTAGAAAATTATTATTTTGCCAAAAAGTCATATTTTTTGGTTTGAAAATTCAATTTATATGGGAAAAACTTGTCTTCTGGCTTGAAGGTTCTATAATTTAGATGTTTCATTAATTTTTTGAGTGAATAATCTTTATTTGTTGGAATTTCGTCTTTTTGGTCTTGAATTTTTTTTGTATAAATTTCATTCAATTTTAATTGAAATTTTAACGATGACACTTTTTCGTTAGAAATATGTCTTTGTAGATTGAATATTCAACTCCTATGTTAAAAATTTAAGTATTTTGTTAACAAATTATTTTTGAAAATAAAAAAGACATTTTTCGTTTGAAATACATAAATAAATTTGAAAATTGAAATTTTTTGAATTCCTTTAAATCTCTTGGAAATCCTAAAATCTTGAAATTTGTTCAAATCCCTTGAAATGATTTCCGATAATTTTTCAATTACTGGCTTGACATTCTTTAAAGTCACCAAAACTGTCTTAAAATCTTATTAGATTTCTTTCAAATCCTTAAGCCGTATTGAATTGTTTTTAAATCCTTTAAAAATAAACTTTAAAATCCCGCCAAGCAAATAAGATTTCTTAAAAATCCTTAAGCTCCCATTAACTTCTTTAAAATCACTTTTAAATCTTTCAAAATTGACTGAAATTATTTGAAAACTTTTAAATTTACTTAAACTTCTTAACATTTTTTGAAATCCTTGAAATCTTTGAATCTTTTTCAATCCTTTGAAATCTCTTAAAATGCATTCAAATCTTTTTGTATAACTTTTTGGTAGCTTGCTTGACATTCAATGAAATAACTTAAAAAATTTGGAAATCTTAACAAATCTCTTGTTAATGCTTAACAATTTTTAAATTATTTTTGTATTATTTATCAATCATTTAGATAGAAACTTTATAATACCGCCAATTCCTTTAAATCAATTGAATTTTTAGAAATCCTGTAATGTTTCTTGAAAATACTTAAAATCCTCCAAATTTTTTTCAAATCCCTTTAACTTCTTTGAAATCATTTAGAATCTTTCGCAATTGAAGAAAATTAATCCAAATCCTGTAACTTTTTGTAATTCTTAAAAATATGTCAATTTTTTTAAATCCTTTAAAATCTCTTCAAATTCATTTTCAACTAAATATTTCAAAAATTAAACTTTGCAATAAAGTGCGATTTATATAATTATAAATAATTAACTGACTCGGCATCTTTTGATGTATTACATAAACATTTTTTGTGTGCTCTATTTCATTTATACGTCTTTTAGAATTTTACATGTTTTTTTTCTTTTTGTATACAGATTCATGTGCTTTTCTTTTAATAACAATTTTCAACGATCATTTATCTGTTGGGTTTATTATGTTGATTACTTTTTAAGATTGTATAAATATAATTTTCTTAAACTTCATGACCAAATTCAAAAGGATTTTTAAACATTTCCGACAAGTCAAATAAAATTTTCAAAAAAAAAAGTTCATCGACAACCATTCAATCTAAAATCTAAACACGAATTTTTACACTTAAGTTAAATTGTTAATTAAGAATAATTATATATTGCTAAAAAAAAACGAGTTCTCAAGAAAATACATAAATTTATAACCAAAAATGTAATTGTTAAATTATTTGGAATGGAAGCTTCTAATGTGTCCCCTAAGGGCTTACATTTTTCTTACACCTTCTCTATTCCTTTACACACCCTCTACACACTTACTTGGTGGTGGAAGGGGGACCTACAGTTTAAGGTGGGTTCCGAACCACCAAGAGCAACAGCCTTAAGTACTTAGAGAAAACCTTTTTCTCTAGAGGTACCGGTCCCACGACTCTCCGGAGATGAAGGGAGTTCCCTTGCTAAGCTAGTGTTCACCGCATGGGCCACCGAGACTCTTCCAGAGTGCGAGGTGGGAATCGAACCCGCAAGCCGAAGGAGTGGGTCCAAAGCCTACGCTTTAGCCCCCACGACCATCGTCCCACTTTGTTAAATTATTTTATAGAAATATTAATTTAAAAAAAAAAGAATTTTCAAAAAATTAATTCAATTTTAAACCAACTAAAAGATATTTCTTACAAAAAGAATTATTTTTCAAACAAAAAATACAAATTTGCAATAAAATACATGAAAATTCGAGTAAAAATAAATAAACAAAGTGGTAATATTATTATATGGAATAACTAATTATATAAGGCTTCAACTAAAAATGATAAATTTTCAGCCACAAAATGTAATGGTTGAGTTTGAAGTAAAAAACGTTAATTTAGTTAAAAAAACCTTCTAATTTTTAACCACGCAGAATGATTTCTTCACACAAAAAAAAAAGAAAATTGAATAAAAATAAATATAAATTCAACTCAAAATAATACATTTCCAACCAAAAATTGAATATAGTTAAATTATCAGCCAATTAACTTTGAAAAGCCAAATAATTTTGAACTTTTTCTGTACAAAAAATTAAGTTTCATCCAGAAAATATGAATTATCAGGAAAGTTACATTTTTAGTTAAGAAATAAGTTTTAAACGAGAAATAAGAATTTTGAAAAAATATTTAAATTTTCAACCAGAGATAAACTTTTATTTAAAAAAAGAAATTAACCACGTAGTTTAAAATTTAACAAAGTAGTGGCATTTTTACTTAAAAAATATAATTTTTCAACCAAATAGTTAAATTTTCATTAAATAGATGAATTTTGAACTGGCCATATGAATCTTTAACAAAAAAAATTATTTGAATCTTCAAGCGAAGAAGATTATTAATCAACCAAACAGTTGAGTTTTTATCCAAAAAGTTAAATTCAATACAAATACTAAAATTTGTAACTAAAACTATAATCTTCAAAAGGAAGAATACGAAAAAAAATAATAATAAAAATATTATATTTGCATTACTGTAAAACTGAATTTTCAAATAGAAATAGAAATTTCCTGACTTTCAAAATTTTTTTTAATCTCCTACTTTCATGAACAAAGGAATCTCCACCCCCTTCATGAAAAATCTTAACAAATTATATTTATGTTTTTGGTTTCATTTTGCAATCCTTTACACAATTTAAATTCATTACTTTAGAGCATAGTTATGAGGCTATTTTAAATGTTTAAAAACAATTTTTTTCAACAACAATTTTTTTCAAAAACCATTTTTAAAAGAAAATGTTGATATTATTTTTAGATACTTAGTGTGCTTTGTATACAGAAAAGGCCATGGGTTTGACAAAGAAGATTTTGGTTTCAATATTGCTGGCGCAATGTTTTAGTACGGTGAGTAGAATATTTTTCTCGAATATGCTGTCTCAAAATTAAGGTTTTTCAAAATTGATATTTTTTGTTATAGAAGAGAATTTAGCGAGCAAGTTCGTGGGATCGTTTCCGAATTTATTTTGAATTTTCGTTATAATCCATAGCAAATATGTTTTAATATCCGAAGTCGAAAGAACGTGCACTCTTTCTTTTTGAAAAAATTTCAATGGTTTGCTTTAAGCTCCACGTTTTTGATATATTTCACTAGACTACCCCTAAATGTGTTGAATTTAATATAATTTCGTGTTTTCTCTAGATATAAGTTCTATGTATTCTTTACACTGAAACTTGGATTTAAGGCGTCAAGATATATGCCCTTCCGAGAATTGATGCCGCGGGGACAGACTATTTCTTTTTCCGAGAGAGGGGCTGTTTACATTTCTGGTAGTGCTTTATCATGCGTTTGGAATGTCTGAATTTACGCGAAGGTCACTGGGATCAATGCCGAGACCCCGTAATAAATCCAATTTCCAGTGTAATTCAAAGTGTCCAAATAAAAGGACAAAATTAAAGGTCTTTGGGTTAGGGTTTGGAGCATCTTTTTATTTGGTCGGAATGAGTTAGCAACTTTTCATTTGGCTTCTCCGAAATGGTACCTTATTATTTGAACATGTCGAATTGCTTAACTTTTTTCATTAGGTTTGTCTCACTCAGAACTTAGGAACAAATCTATTCGGGATGAGTCGAAGCTGTTTGGTGAAAACTATGGTTGGTAACAGGGAATGATAGAAAGGCCAATAGACCCTGCTAGAAGAAGAAGGATTGAAAAGGACAGCAATTGGGGGATATGAAAAGATAGAATAATTCTATTTTTCTCGATGGGTCACTTGGCTGGACTAAACTGTTGTATTTTTCTATTTTCCGTCTCAATAATGTTTCATCTCTTTTAATATCTCTTGTGACAGAAGACACTTATTTATTTCCCTTAGTCTATTCATCTGCAACGAATTTCAATCTTTTTTAGTCTCTTTCTCTATCTTTCGTAACCGTGGACCCCTGTCTTTTTTTTCTATATTATTTTATCTCTTTAATATAAAGTGTAATCTTGCTTGATCTGTTTTCATATCTTTTGCGATTGAGTACCCTTATCATCTTCTATTGCTCGAAATTTATTTGAAAAATCAATTTGAAGTTGACCACGTACGCTAAAGACAACATGACGCCTATACTTACAATTTATTTTCATAACTTAGTCGACAACTGCGTTCAACTTGGCAAAACGGTTTGTCAAGCCACCTATTGGCAAAACCTTCAGATTGACGATAAATAAAGTATAGGATAAGATGACGAAGAGAGGATTAAAAAAAAGATTTAGATTTAGATTCTATTAGATTTAGGTTCTCAAAGATATAGGAAAAAAGACGGTGATAGATGTAGCATAAAATGAGATAGAGAAAAAGAGTTCTAAAAGGATAGACGAGAATTTACATTAACAGTGATCGAAAAAGATTGACATGAATAGATAAAGGATAGGAAAAGAAAGAGAAGAGAGGATCGAAAACATAGGCGTTAATTTAGATTGGCCAAGAGATAGAAAAAGATGAACGTTAATAGATGTAATATAGGCTGAGATAGAGTTGAGAAGATTGAAAAAGATAGAAATTTAAATCAACAAAGATAAAAAAAATTGACTTAAACAGATAAAGGGTGGGAAGAGGTACAGAAGAAAGGATTGTAAAATATAGAGGTAAATTTAGATTGAACAAGAGATAGAAAAGATAAACTTTAATAGATGTAGTAGAGGATAAGATCAAAAGAGGATATTAAAAAAGGCATATGAGAATTCAGATTAGAAGAGATAGAAAATGATTGACATCAATAGATCAAGAATAGTATGAGATATAAAAGAGAGGGAGATGCAGATTGAAATACATAGGCAAGGATTGACATTAATAGATAATACAATAGATACAATAGATACAATAGAGATACAATAGAGATACAATAGGATACAATAGAGAAGGGTGGATTGAAAAAGATAGAAGAGAATTTAGATTAGCAGAGATAGAAAATCATTGACAAAAATATATAAAGGATAAGGTAAGATAGAGAAAAGGGGCTTATGAAAGAAAGACGGTAATTAGAATATATGCAGAGACATAAAAAGATAAGCGCTGATATATTTGGGATACGATAATATAGGAATAAGGAGAACGAAAAAGATAAATAAATCTAGATTGACAAAGAGATAAAGAAGACTGACGAGGATTGATAAAGGATAGAATGAGATAGATAAGAGGGTTTAGATGAGAATTAGGTATGTGAAATTCACAATAACATTCCAGTCCCTTTTTTTTATTACTTTTTATCATTACAGGTGATCCCGGCAAAACTAACGCAGGATTACGAAACCTTACATCAAACGTATGTCGCCAAAACCAAAGCTATGATGAAATCATTCCTGTCAACGATTTCGGTCAGTTATTTAAACTAATTTTTAAACTTTTAATCATGTTGTGCTTTACAGAGAAACTACAAATTTTCTATCCTAATTGGATAAAGAAGCTGTCGATAGAGGACAACTATATTAAGAATTTTGACTGTGATTGGAATTGTCCATTTAGTAGTCAAAACAGTTGTAGGTTGTTTTCAGCATTTTTATCCAATTATGCTTTTAAAATGCTTAATGTTTTTCTATGACCCACATAGCTCACTTTGCGAAAAAACCTTAGACAGATCCGATTTTTTTTGGAGATGTGTTATGTGAGGTATTTACACCACTTTCTCAAGCTTAACAAGTGAAATTGTCACTGGTTAAATTATCCCAAACGAAAAACCTCACCAGGACACCATGTGAAGCTCCCCAGTCGGACTGATTAGTATCTAAGGTCTAGGTTTCTTCTTCATACCTTTTTTTCCCTCTTGCTTCTTCTGATCACGCAACTCATTATGCTCCTTGTTTTTCTGCTATATCATTCTCCGCTACTTATTTCCTTTCTCCATTTTCTAAATTCCTTGACGAATATTAAAGAATCCTCTCTACCTGTTTTTGTAACTTTGGCTTCCTTTCAATCAATACTATTATTTATTTTGCCTTCCACTAACGTCACTATTATGGAAAATCAATCCGAATCTATATAATCTCTTACCTATAATTGCTTAACCTTCTCTCTTACTTCATCGTCCACTATCACATAATTCATTACCCTTCCATTTCCTCCTCCTGAACGTGTATATATTACTCTTCCTCACCCCTTTATACTTCCGTTTAGGATAAACCATCCCATTTCGTCCAAGCTCTTTAACAATTCTATTTAGTGCCTGGTATTCAGATATCCTAGCACGTTCTCCTCTCTATTCTCTTTCATCTTAATATCCTGTTTCCACTTTGGAATCACCTTCTACTATAAGCTTTGATTATTTTCTTCCATCAGTTCTTTCATCTGCTCTGATTTCTCCTACATATCACTGTTAACATAAGCTCTTTCTAACTTTTACCTCTTTCGCCCTATATTCACCTATTATACTATTAATCCTTCTTTTTGTTATTTTCTCTCTTCCTTATCCTTCCTTGTTTTTTATTCGTTCCTTACTCGAATTAATATTTCTCATATCGCTTTGACTTTTTCAGTCTTCCTGTTCGCATTTTAAACCAGCAGTTTGTAACCTTCACCTTAATATTTGTAATCACTATTCATCTAGACAGGTCTCCATCATTAGTAATAGATGCTTTGAGCTCAATTTCTCATAAATTCTCTATAGTTTCTTTCCGAACCTGCTACATTCTCTTTTTTGTTATCACTGCCCTGACATGTTTCTATTTCTTTAGCTTCGCTAGTACTAGATTTTCTCATCTTTCTGCTTTCTTCTCTATACGTCGAACTACCTCCATCTCTATCTTAGCATCTATCCTTTTTAGCACATCTTACACTCCTTTCTTCAGTCCCATCTCCTCTAATATTAGACCCTCGATCACTTTATATTTTTCATATCTCTCGTTTTTCTCTATTCTTCTTTTAATTTTCCGTAGCTCTTCTTTCTTCTTATTTCCACAGTTCTCATCACTAAACTACTGGTTTGAGTTTTTTATCTTTCCTATCCTACTTTTCAATTATATTACGTTTGTAGCAGGTTCTTTATATTCGTTTAAAATGTATTTCCTCCTCCCTATTTTAGTTCATATGTATTACCTTTATCATAATTATGCGTATTGCATCTAACATAACATTTTTAACTTCTATCGGCCCCCCATGTTCAACTTTATCTGATACAAAAAAAGTGTATCGCGTGTGTATATTTTCTAGTTCTTTAATAAAGATTACACGATTTGTGTAACTGTTTGGTTTTTTTTACCAGGCTGAATTGAAAGCTGCGTTGCTTAAAGGAGCTAGTAGCAGTTGTTCAGATAATTTTGTTGGCTCCGTGAAGACGGTTATTGATCCCAGAATTGAAGAGATGACCAAATGTTATACCAGCAATACTGATACTAAGGTACCTAGAAAATATGACTAATATTGCAACGAATCATAAATATAAAAGTAATTTATTTTGTTACAGGTTGCAGAAAATTGCTACAAAACAACCCTTGCTGCAATAAAAAAAGGCGCACATGATCTGCATACTGATGTTAAGTCTTGTATTCGATTAAGTTGCATTGCCATTGGTCTTAAGAACTGCTAGCAAAAATTGAACCCCTTTAAAAAGGAACTATCAATTTTTTCATAGCAATAAACAATTTGACAGAGTTAGATTGATGAAATTGATTATATCGACCCTTCCAATATTCAGTTGTTGAAAAATTGTTCCTTTAGTGACTCTAAAGAGCAAAATTCTTTAAAAATGTATTATGAAATTTATTCATTAATAAGTCATCAACTAATGCTTTTATTAACTTTAACATTATTACCATTAATACTATACCTCTATTAATACTACATAGCGCCTGATGCGTAGCCAACTCTAACTTAAATCTAAGCTTTTGTTTATTTGACCTTCGGAAACGAAAATTTATTTATGCATGAAAAAGATCGAAATTTAACAGAACGCGCAGGGCTCCCGGCAATGAATCGGCCAACAATGTCGTCCACTCTAGAGCTGGGGGAGCCAATGAAGTTGGATTGAATGCGATGGATCGGCGGTATGTCGGGACCTTTAGGTGGTCGCAGCGACTGAATCGCGACTTGCAAGAGTACTATGATGCGAGCGTTGCCCCTGAACGGGGTTACATAGCACGACTGCATGTTCTATGGTGCGAGAAACACCCGGAGCTATCGCACTTTTCGCATAAACGTTTGCGAAACCATGCCGAACTACTCAAAAAAAAAGCTATGTAAGAGGAACGCCTACTCTACCACAGCTAGAACAAGCCGGCAACAAAGAAAGAGAGGCGATACTAAGACCAAACGCGGGCAGCCATCCAGTAGAGGAAGTGCGATGCCTTTTGATCCGGAGAAACATCAACACTCAGGTTTCTCTACAGCCTAAAGATCTGGCTGAAATGGATGATGAGCTTCGCGGACATTTTTCGAAGAATCCAACCTCTGGGCTATCAATTGTTGTGTGTATAATGCAGCAAGAACTTTGGCCGATGCGAAACGTAAAACAAAACCAACGGTTGATCATAATACCAGAAGAGGAATAAATCAACTCGCCATAAAGATAGGCTGGGCAAGACAGAACGCATCCCGCATTCAGTGTGTGATTGAATACATCACATCTGGCAGGAATTTTACCGCCAATGTTCGAAAGTTCGTGCGCGATCTCCGAACCCCTTATCACAAATTCAACAGTCAAAGCTGCTGACCATTAGGCAGCATATTTTCGAGAGAATACGGATACTATCTGACGATAAGAGAAGTCTAGAGCGGAGAGAGAGGTGAGTCATATGAAATCAACAGTTTCTCTCTTACCCATCTCGACTCTTCGAAGACCCTCCAGTTACTGTCGATAATCCGCCCAAACCAGAGGAGATCGAAGTATTTTGGAGAAAAGTCTACGAAGTGCAGTATTGACTGGACAAAGACTCAGAAAATATAAATAGCTTTAAGAAGCTGTGTGATGCCCTCATAACACCTGATGAAGAATGCCCACCCATCATTGCCGAGGAGGTGAAAAAAGTATTAAGAGAGATAAAGAACTATTCCGCTCCGGGACTGGATTGTATCAAGACATTCTGGTGGAAGAAGTTTCCTTCAACCCATCAGTATTTGGCCCGTATTTTCACCTCATATTTGAAGTCGGAAGAGCCAATTCCGGACTGGTTAACGGAAGGGCGCACAATACTCCTGCCGAAAATAGGAAAGTTATCTGACCCGAAGAATTACGGGCCAATCACTTGTCTGAACATACTGTATAAGATATTCACAGCTATCCTAAATGATAGGATTGTTCGGGCCATTGAACCTGTGAGGCAAGAAATGTATGAAAAACGACGCTCAAAGAAAGGCGTGGCGAGATGTCGGGAGAACCTGCTCATCGATAGATGTGTCTGCAAAGATGCAGAATTCTACCAGTGTGACCTATCGATGGCCTGGATTGATTACCGGACAGCTTTCGACTCGACCTCCCATAGACTTATCATATGTCTTTTGGAAAGCTTAAAGGTTCATCCGCAAATCGTGAGGCGCATAGAGAGATTGATTCCGCTTTGGAAAACCAGATTTACTATCTCAGCTGAGAAAAATCATGTGACTACTAACTAGGTCACCTTTCAGAGAGGTGTCTTTCAGGGCGATACCATGAGCCCACTCCTCTTTTGCTTCACATTATTGCCACTATCTCTAGCACTTCGCCATTCTGACGGTTACTTTTGCGGAAAACCTGCAGATCGAAAGTACAAGGTCACTCATGTGTTTTACACGGACGATCTTAAGATTTATGCTAAAAACAAAGAGCAACTACATCTAGCTCTAAGGATAGTCGAACGATATACTACAGAAATTGGAATGGAACTTGGGTTAGACAAATGCGCCAAGGTTTATTTGAAGCGTGGAAAACTTAATGGCATCCCTGAATATCCTGAGCTCGTCGATAGAAATGCTATATGACACCTGCGCGCTGGAGAGACTTATACATACTTGGGCGTGCCACAGTGCCGCATTCACGATGTGACATCTATAAAGGATACTCTCCGAAGCAGATACAAACGTCTCATCCGGCAGATTTGGTCTTTTGAACTGTCGATGAAGAAAAAACAAACGTCTCATCCGGCAGATTTGGTCTTTTGAACTGTCGATGAAGAAAAAAGTATCTGCAACGAACATGCTTGCTGTCCTGGTATTACTCTATTCATTTGGACTGGTTCCATGTACGAAGAACGAGTTTAGATCCCTTGACATCGGGAACCGAAAAGTTATGCACATGAACAAAAGCATGCATCTTAAGTCTTCTGTTTCACGACTCTACATCTCACGCCGTCAACATGGTCGCGAAATATTGAGTCCTGAATGTCTTTACAAGAGGATTATTCTGGGTACAGTACATAGAGTCGCAAATGGAAGAGACCCTCCTCTTAAAATTGTCAGGAAGCTCAAAGGAGGGGGCAAAGGAGCGTTTCTATACAAAGCAGCGGAGCACGCTGCTGAAACACTTCGACTTAACTTCAGTATTAGGTGTGAGAAAAATGCATCAAATCTTATCTATCCCGAGTACTCACTCCTGAAAGCCCGGATTAAGAAAGCACAAGAGAAAAACTGTCGTGGACAACTCTTTTATCTAATCGATGAGTATGTGACGAGTGATATTTTATCTAAATGTGACACTGCATTTTTTCAGATAGACAAAGAGAAAGCCGTTTGCTCTTAAAATGACTGTTTACGAATTCTCGAAGAAAAGATCAATTTTCTTGAGATTAAAACTAAAAAACAAAAGCAAGACGCTTTCGGAAAATTCTATGAAATCATACAATGCAATCTCTTTGATAAAGATTTTGTTAATGAAAATGACGAAATTATAGTCCACATGAAGGAAAATTTTGAAAAAGCTACAATATGCAAAAGAAGAAAAATTACATTTTAACCGTTTTGCCGAACAGTTGGACAATCAGAAAGACTCAATCCGTTTTCATTTTTTCTTTTCGTATGGCTTGTACAGCTAAAGAGTTAATTATTTCAAATGGGTTTCTGTCTTCTTCAGACACAAAAGCGGGAAGAACTTTTTTCAGAACTAAGGGTGTGGTGCGCAGAAAATTTGTATGACCATGATGTTAATGGTCGTACAATGCCAGGGAAAAACGACTGTTTATTTGTGAAAGTAAATGGAGAGAAAATAAACGTTCAAAAAAGTTTGCAGAATTAGGATCGAAAGAGTGCATTCTGGCTCAATCATGTAGTAACCACAACGTTTGTGTCTGTATTCCTCATCAAAAAGCTAAACTTGTGTTTATTTGCGAAAATATAAAACAATTAGCTAAGTCTAATTCTCTACCATTTCTAACCATCAAGCATTCGATAGCCCAGTCGATTTGTAATCCTGCACGATGTTTTTGAAGATAGGAAAAAGAATAAAACATTCTAATTATAGGTTTCGGTAATTTCGTCTTGTTATGTCTGTTATTTAAGTTCTAACGAGACAGTAAAAACATACGGATTCGAAAAACTGAAGGCGAGAAATGATATGTGCATTGTATTCCATTATTCTACTTTTGACTGCTGCTATTTTGTTCTTAAATGAGAATTTGGATTCCGATGAAGAGAATCAATACTATAGCAATTGAAATTAATATAAACTTGAATTCTCAGCAAAACTTCAACTGTTTTGTAAATGTTTTGATGTGAGTGATAGAAAGATTTGTTATAGGAAAATGTATTATGCATTCATTGATCTTGTCAAATCTGCGCTTTTCGCAGCCTAAATTCTTGGTGAAAATGAAGATGAGTCGCTTATAGTATGCTTCAACTAAATATTGACTGAAAGCTAGTAGTCTATCATCTATGGGGATGTTGGGTAATAAGTCATAATCAAAAGCGTGTTTGACTTCTAAAGCGTCTATAAGAAGATTAAACCGTAGACAGAACGTTACCATTTTCTGATTTCAGAATTTTTGTCCCTGTATCGAGATAAATAATTTTTTTATTACATTTTGAGTGAAATCTTTCTCCGAGCAAAGTCTACAGAGTTCCGAAAAACATTTCTCGTATCTTTCTTGACATTTATTTGTTAGTTCAATTGATTAAAGTCTTCCCCAAATATGATTCTAGGATTTAAATCACCAATTTTCTTGTGAGCTTCATTCAAATTAGGAGGTAATGAAGGGAATATTATTCTACGAGCCCGATGAAGATTTTTTTCGACCGGTTACAATCATCAATTTGCAATCCCTGATCTTCTTTTCCTATGCATTAGTTAAGAACCTCAGAGACTCTTTCGCAAGTTCCTTCAACAGCTTTGCGTTTGACGCTCATGGATAAAGAGCTAAATAAAAGTTTGTTATGTGATTCAGGAGGATGATTATCATGCATTAAATTGCTTTGGGCCATATTAATAGTTGGCCGAGATGCAACCAAAATACGCAAATGAGCTGTAAAATTCTTTCTACAAAATCTCTATCTCTCTCCACTAGAAGCCAAGGTTCTATCAAAACGAAATTTACTTTTTTCACAATTAAAAGTTTCTTACCTAGCTGAGATGTTACCTGGGTGACACTGGGAACGTTGGCAGAAGCAGTCTTCCACAAAAGAATCGAAATATTCTCGAACTTCTTAAATCACTGATCAGAAGTGAATGAGAAAACAGAAAAGCATCAGCTCATTTGAAGGAAATTTTGACGTAAACAATATGAAGATTCGAAGTATTTCTATTTTTGGACAAAAATTTGAGTCATTAGAGACAATAGACCCCGCACTTTGGAAAACCCGGCAACTAAGCGGGCCGAGAGAGGTTATTAGGTTTTGTGAGGGGCCAGGGTCCCCTTGGAAAGGGAAGATAATTCAGGTAGCTTGCGCTCGTTTGGCTGTACTCGATCGAATGCTTTTGTGAATCATCCCTTACCTCTTACCTGGATGTCCACCTTTGAGTCAAATGCGTGTCAATATACACATTTGACCATAGCTTTATGATTTCATTTTAATTATAATAATAAAACGTACCATCTCAGATGGTTGACAGTGAGTATTGTCAAAGAAATTTGTGACTTTTCAGGTAGGCTTGGCTCTCCTGATCGTACTGAGGGGTAATAATGGTTGAAAATAGTATTGTCAAAAGGATCTTTTGGGTGCAGTTTCATTTTCTTTCTAAAAAAATGGTTTCTAAATGACCGCAGTCTATTTGGTAATATTATATTGCAATTAGAGAATTCTTTTGATGTAGTCTAAAGCAAAGCTTTCGCACAGTGGGGCCAAACAAGGTGTCCCTAAACAAATTAACTTTTATCCTAAACTATGTTACCTATTTTTTTTTTAATTGAAGCATATGGAAATTCTCAGAACATTGTAAAAGCATATTTTACAAAAACTTGTTTACATTTTTGTATAGAACAATAAAAATTCATTTTAAACAAATTTCGAAGATACCATTTTGTGGGAATTAATCCAATTTATGCGAAAGTGCACAGATTTCGCGAAAGAACTTGTCTTGAATGATTTCCAGCAGCATCACATATTTAAAAAATTGTTTACAATTTTGATAAACAAATTCTTCAACAAAAGTTAGATTTTTAGTAAAACCGATATATAGGTGCTTCAGATGTGTGTTTTTAATTAGAAATCTAGAAAAAAACAATCGATTTTGTTCATAGGAAAATAAAGACCTTCTGTTAAATATCTTGCTTATAGTTTTTTGTGCGATTCTTTGATTTCCTAATCTCTTGCTACTAGCTCTCTAAAGTTATTTGTTATAAATAATAGGAATTAGTCATTGTTGTTAAAATATGTGATTCAATACTGCATAATTTGGCCATATTTTAGTAGATAAATTTAGTTTATTTAATACAATCAATTAGATGTGTATAGCAAATTGGCCTTTACTCTATTTTGGTTTGAGAGGAAAATTCATAATTTATAAACAAATAAAATTAAGAAATTACTCTGAGACCGTTTTTTTAAGGAAGCAATAAATTGTTTTTTATGAAATCGACTACAATTTTTAAGTAAGGTTACCCTCAGTAACACGGGCGGTTAGGTTCTCGGTCTCAATGTTAAAATCCCGCATTTCGATCTCTGAACTTCGAAATGTTTCCTATATACTTTTACCGTATTTCCAGTGGTTCAAATCTTAATGAAAGCTGTAGGTCCCCCTTCATGCACTTTATTGCAACCTAGTCTGTGCATATTGAAAAACTGTGAGATACGCGAAAACTGGGAGCATTTCAAGGATTTTATAAATGAGGATGGTCCTGAGCCACCCCAAACTAAACATTAAATAAATTTTCATAATTAAAAAAATAAAAATTTTGATCTTTTTCGAAAGCGGTTATGTAAACGTCAAAACTAAGAAGATTTGAAGGTTTTTGAAGCGGAGTTTTGTCTTCGACCAACTAGAACTAACCCAATAAAAAAATTGTTTAAATCCCCCACCCCCAAAAATGAAAATTTTGAGTTATCTTGGAAACGCTGAGAGATAGGCGAAAACTGACATTTTCTGGATTTTTAAGAGAGGAAACGCTTTCAACGAAAATGTTACGGTTTTTACTGAGGGGTGTTGTTTTTCACCAACATAAACTAATCCAATCCAAAGATTTTTTAAATAATAAAATAAATGTTGAGTTATCTTAAAAACTGTGCCAGGATTTTTTTCGGGGGTGGGGGCAGCTTATGTATAGGGAAATAGTGGGGGAAAGGGAAATAAAAAATGAAAATACTTAGTTCCGAGAGGGTTAGACCCCCCCCCCCAACTTGACTAAGTCACTGACTGTGAGAGATACGCGAAAACTGACAAAATTGTGAAGATTTTCCTAAATGTGGATGGCCCTCAGCTATCCCGATGTAAGCCAGTAATGAAATTCAATTTGTTTAAACAATTGAAAATTAATGAACCAATGTTATTAAATATTCCACAGACTGATAGTAAAAATTTTAAGGAAAAAAAAACAACAAATTTTCAACGACAAAAATTATTGAAACAAATTCCATTTGTTTCAATAATTAAATATTAATTAATCAATGATTAAAAATATTCCACTACACCAATATTAATAGTTTTAAAGTAAAAACAGACCAGAATACAGTGCTCAAATGGTCGAGTTCATGGAAAATGGACATTTTTTGTTTTAAGCGTAGTTTTCAGGTACCCGTGGGGATGTGTTAGGGGTGTTAAACCCATATGTCTGATGCATTCAATTCTTCGTTGGATAATTCTCCACATACCCCTATACTTTCGCGCCACATTTTTTCAAACCCTAAAAAATTATTCCATAAACTCAAAAAAGTAATTTTTCCCCATTCATTTTACATGGGAAACTTCAAGTTAAAACCGACACCTGTTAAAATCCAAAATAAAAAAAAATTGAGGAATATCTTTTTTCGGATTTGGAGTTAAATTGGGGGAATCCATGCCCTCTAAAAAAAACTTTTGAAGCCACCCTACTGTACATTTAACCGTGTGAAATTTACTTGCATAGTTTCTTCGTGTAGAGTTTAACGTGTAGACAATAATGTGTCCAGTTTAATTTGTAGGCCTTTTTATTAGGAAAATTTATAATTTGACTGCATAGAACGTGTAGAGCTAAATATATAGAGTTTAATGTGAAGAGTTTTTTTGTGTAAACTTGAATGTTCGAGGTTTTCTATTTTCGATTTCAGTGTGCATAGTTCAATTTGAAAAACTCTCCCTTTGTTAACGTTTCTCCAAATAAAATTCTGTTTCATAACAGAGAACATTATTTATACATTATTGATTATTATTGATACACACCTAAATGATTGTATTATAGAAACTAAATTTATCTACTAAAAAATCGACAAATTATGAATTTGTTTATTACATTTTATAACCACAGATACTAATTTTGTAGTATTATTGAAAAATAACTATGGAGAGCGACTAGCAAGACATTAGGAATTTATATCTCTGAAAAAACGAAATCTACGTTGAAAAATGGCAAAACATTTCATTTGTTTATTTAATTTCTTCAAACAACAAAAATTATTTTTTACAACCTAGTTTCATATCAAGAGGTATTTTTAACATGCTTGAGTTTAATTTAAAAAAAAAACGAATTCCTTTCACTGAAAAATGACAGTATTATGCATTTGTTAATTAATTTTGTTTAAGCAAATAACTCTAATTGTCTTAAATCAAAAAAACGCACGAAAATACTGTAAGCAAGATATTTATTGTCCTTTCTGTTTGAAAAAAACGAAACAAATCTATTTGAAAATGCCGAACTTATGCATTTTTTTCTAAGATGAGTTTAAATAATTAACAGATGGTCTCTTTTTGTTTATAATGATAAATCCGCGCAAAATGACGTCTTCGAAATTTTCATTTTTTAATTAATATTCGTTGTTGAATAAAACAAAATTAAAAAACTTTTTTCAAATATGCCTCGGCAACTTTTTTAAAAATTCCATAAGCTTTAGAAAAAAAATCGGTGTTTGCACACAGACGTCATTCAATTTTGGGTCAGTGGATTGCGACGATAGAGTTTATTTCTCACACTGGATAAAAAATACCCGAAGAGAAACGTTCGTGGTGCATTTTTCCTTCGATTTCAGGACACGGATTTTGATGCCTTAGCTGCAATAATATAATTTTAATTGATATATTACATTCATGAATATCAAATTGTGGTAGGATCGCGCGTGAGTGTCAATCTTAGTCAGCAAATGCAAACCGTACGCTGCGAGACCTCAGAGTGACTTACACATGCACACACAAACAATACACTCAAAAAGGCAAATAAGGCTCTTTAGTTTCAATACACGCTATGGAAATTACCTAAATTTAAATATAATCACATTTACTTACATTTCAATTTTTCTGCTTTGTCGGATTTTCACAGACGATATACACACTGGGTGAAAGATACCCGAAGAGAAATTATCGTTCTGACTCCTTTCACAGATTTTGGGACACTGAAGCTGCTGAAGGGCCCTATGCCTAGTGGGGCCAACAAACTCCCGCCCTCCCCTGGATACAGAAACCGGCTTCATATCGCTATGAAATGACATAGTGTTAAAAAATCGTGCCGGGTCAGTGTAACCCAGTGTGTATAGTGAGGGTTAAATATATATCAAGGTGTTTTTATGAGAACATAATCCTTTTTTTCATGATTATTAATTGAAATTATTCGTATAAATATAGCGATAATTAATAATACATTTATAATACGTCAAAGGACGTGACAACACCCTGAAGCTAATTTATGCAGAGTAATTTATAAAGTTCTTTAAGAGTGCTTAAGTGACAACATATATATAAAGAGATTATTTTTGACGTGTACTAAGTAAGAAAAAAGAGATTTGGTATGCAAATAATTCTGGTTTTTATATTTTAGAGCAATAACTCGTAAATATTGCCATGTTGGTGGAGCTAACGTAGTCTGTTTACAAGTTTCACAATATATTAATTTCTTATTTCTTCAATAAAGTTGAAAATCTTGAACAATCGCGTCCGTTCATTGACCTTTTCTATTTCTCACGCTTTATATTTCTATAACATTTTTTAAATAAATAAATTAGGGTGTTACAAAAATCGCCATGTTGAGGAAAACGCAATATTTCTTGGGAACCACTGGTCCTTTTTGTAAAAAATGAAATTTTGAAGAAAAAAAATCAATAAGAAGAAATCTTGCACTCTCTCATCGTCATCAATTTATTTATTTAAGTTTAGTGAACTGGTTCAATATTAACAATAATAATTCCGAGAAGAAATTTCTTGATCATGACATTGTTTTTATCCAAATTTCTTTTAATATAATTTAGAATAAAGTAAAATGATATAAAATCGCAGAAATCATTCTTTGAGCAAATAATTTGCTTATAAAATTGTTTTCATTACTATATAATATTGGAGCATCTTTAACTAATGCTACTTTATAAAAGTTGTGCACAGATCTTTTAAAATTAAAGGTTAGAACATCGAAAACTGTAATTTGGCGATTGCGAATTCCCTTTAGTTAAAGCTCTTTCGGCTTTAACAAACACATTCTACATCACGTATCCCTTGCTTCGTATACGAATTTGTCCACAATCTGAACTTTTTAGATATTGCAAAATGATTTACAATTATTCTTTTTCATTATTTCTTTAGCATTTGCTTCTTATTTTGCACTAATTTTTATACTCAGCTATACTGAAAAATCTATCAGTTCAATAAATTTATGTTATTATATTTCATAATATGCATTTGTTCAAAAACAAAAGTTTTGGCATTGTCTTACTTTTATAATTAAAAAAACATGCGCATTCTTTTTAAAAAATGGTATTAAACATTTTGTTTCAACTTGCTTCTTTTTCCAAAAACTTAATTTTTTATTTGTAATATAATTTTTCACGATTAAAAAAAGAACTACGCATTATACCAAATATTATTAATGAAAAATTTGTAGCTCTTTTTGGGTGGAGCAAATTTTGTCTTTTTATTTTTTTTCATTGAAATTTGGATTTTTCAAAATGTTCATTTTCGTGTATTTTTGGAATACTTTAAATGTTATAAGTCTGGCAATATTTAATTATCCAAAAAGTCATAAGGATTAATTGTTTGCCTTCTTGAATACCATGAACTTACGTTAAGAGAATTTTTGAATCTCGAAAAATAATTTATTTTAAAAACTTCCAAGTGAGGTAACTTTTTGAATTTTTATCCAAAATAGCTGGCTAACGAACTTGACATTCAGTTCGGGACGCTTAAAAAGTATACTGAAGGTAAATACAATCCATTACTTATTTCGAAAGTTATCGTGCGAGCAAACTAAAAATCTACAGAATCACAGACAGACGGACAATTTCGTAAAAACCTGTTGTTTTACATAAATCGGATAAAATTGACCTTCAGTTTACGGCAGTTAGAGAAGTTAGGCCCATCCTATTGTTCAATTCTTTAGAATGTTCTTGTGCTAACAGACTAAAAATCTACAGATGTACATACGGTCTCAAAACTAGACATTTGACAAAAACAGGTGGGGTCAAATTTTACACAAATATAATTCTTCTTATAAAGAAAATGTAAAAAAAAATTGTCTTATCATACATTTTATTTTATCTTGTGTAGTTTTTCCATAAATTTAATTAGTTTATTTTCAATGTCCTTTTTACGGTTTGACCCGAAAATGCACATCCTAGCTAGAAGTGGTTTCATGAAAATTCGTAAATTACAATTCAGGCGACAATTTTTATTATATGAAATGATATTGTAGCTTGTGTCGTTTTTTTCGAAATGTTATTTTTTCACTTTGAATGTATTTTGATAACAAGAGTTTATTATAAATTTGCATGTCTTTTTTTAATGCACAATTTTTGTTCATTCATCTGTTATCATACCTTGCTTCGTTATTATCAAAATTTTATTTGTTTACTGCCAATGATATTCTTTACGATTAAAACAAAAACTGCGCTTTTTATTGAAAACTGATTAATCCAAAATTTGTGGCTCTTTTTTGAATGACCAAATTTGGTCTCCTTCAGTTTTTTCGTCACTTGTATTTTTGTCTAGAAATGTAATTTTTATCTTATTCATGCTGTTTTTTACGAATAATACAAAAACTACACGTACCATCAAAAAGACAATAGCAACAAGTTTATAAATCTTTTTAGGCATACAATTTTTTCCATTCATCTTTTGTTGTATCTTGCATAGTTTGACCAAAAAATAGCATTTTTGATTTTTCATTATATTTTGAGCTATCAAAATTTGTATTTTTGATTTTCCAGAAAAATTCACAATTTCTTAGGCATAATCTTGTGAGGTGTTTAAAGTGCAACTTTTTTTCCTTGTGTTTTGATCATGCCGTGCGTTATTTTGTTAAAATTTTTTATTTTGTTTTCTGAAAGAATTTTTAAAATGCTATAAATCCGGCAATTTTTATTGATCGGAGAAGTTTATTAGGATAAAATGTTTTGATTTTTTAATACTATGAACATCCGTACACATAATTGTCCAATTCAGATGAAAGTGGTCTCAACAAAGACAAACAGGCAAACAAAGTGACCGTCAAACAGACAGACCAACAGACAGAGAAAGAGACAAACAGAAAGGAAACAGACATACAAACAGAAGAAAAACAGACAGACAAACAGACAGATAAACAGTAAGACAAACAGGCAGACAAGCAGACAGACAAACAGATATGCAAACAGGCAGACAAACAGGCAGACAAACATACAGACTAACCGATAGACAAACAGACCTAGAAACCGAAAAACAGAGAGACAAACAGGCGGACAAATAGACGGAAAAACATACAAACAGAGAGACAAAGAGACCAACAGACAAACAGACAGACAAACAAAGAGACGAACAGACAGAAAAACAGATATACAAACAGAGAGGCAAACAGACATGCGAACAGACAGACACAAGACAAACAGGCAGACCGACAAACAAACAGACATACAAACAGACAGAAAAAGAGACAAACAAACAGACAGACAAACAGACCGACAAACAGACCGACAAACAGGCGCAAACAGATAGACAAACAGGCAGACAAACAAACATACAGACAGACAGACAAAAAGACAGACAAAGAGGCCAACAGACAAACAGACGGACAAAGAGACGAACAGGCAGACAAACAGATAGATAAACGGACCTACAAACAGAGAGGCAAGCAGACATTAAAACAGACAGGCAGGCACAAGACAAACAGACAAACGGTCAGACAAACAGACCGACACATTCATAAAAACCTGTTTTTTGGGTTTAGGAGGTCTCAAAACGTAAACATTTCGCAAAGACTAGGAGGGGGTAAAATTTTACACATATCTAATACCTTCTCTGATGAAAATTCAAAAAAGTTATTTCAGAAAACTACAATGGGCATTAAAAATATTTTCTCGGATTCTCCCAAAGTTTTGCTTATTTGGTTATTGATTTGGTTTTCAAACTGCGTGAGCATACGTTATTGAAATTCGGCTGTATGACTTTAGTTTGTTTAATGACGGGTAATACGACATGATAAAGAAAAACATTGGTGAGGAGTATCTCGTCATTCTATAAACGATAAGAGTATTTTTCCTTAAGCGGATGTTATCTCTACTGAAGCTTCATATGCATAAAGAGTGGCATGCATATCGAAAACAGCACATGATACTTTTAAATTTCAAGTTGGACATACAGTACGTGGAAAAACACATTTGTTTTAAAACTTTAAAAACAGCTACAAAAGTTTCAGATCCCTTTCCCAAATTTGGAAACTAAAGGTTAGTAATCAATACAATATTTTACACCTATCTTAATTATTTTACTTCAAGAATATTTGTTGAGGATAGCTAAGAGAAGTTAAAAAAAAAAATTTTTAATAAAAACTTATTTGATTGTTTCTCTATTATATAATTCTGCCATGGTTTGCAGGTTCTACACGGACTTTCTTTTCGGAAAAACGGCCATGAGTCTTGGAAACAAGATTTTGTTGGTGTTATGTTTTATTATGGTAATTAAAAAAAAAATTCGATCGCAATGTCTCAAAGTATTCAAATGCCGATTTTGTTGTTTACGAATCAACTAGTAGAAATTACAAACTTTAAAAAAAATCGAATGAAAGTTTTGCAAAGTAAATCGAAACAAATCTTTTTCTTTAACGTCTGAAATTGAACACTGATAAGGCTTTGATTTGAGATGAGAATATAAATTTTTTAGATTTAACTACGTCAAATTTAAAATCAGATGGAAATCGGAATGAAGGCTGAAGGTTTCTTTCATCATGTTTGTTTATGTGACGTAATTGAAAAATTTTGACTGGATTTTGCAAAGTTTGGTTCCCTCTAGAAACAAGTTTTTGAGCTACTAGTTTAAATTTCGTATGCAACTCATAAATTCAAACTTCAAGGCTGTAGATCAAACCCGCCTTTTTATGGACAACCGCAAAAAAATTTATCTTTGCAGATAGTCTCCGCAGATCCGCAAAAAATGCTAAACACTCTTCATACAACGTATGTGCATAAAACAGCTAGGATAATGTCTTCATTCCTGGAATCTGTTGCAGTTAGTTAAAGAAAATAATACCTAATCCTCAACTTTACAAAATTAAAAGATTTCTATAATAATATTTTCTTATGTTTCACTAGGCTGACATTAAAGTTGGAAAGCAGAGAAAATTTCTTGTTAACAGTTGTCATGATGAATTTGTTAACTTAACGAAGGAACAAATTGATCCTATACTTGCCACGATGACCGCATGTTACACCAACAATACGAATTCTGGGGTACATATAAAATAGTATTTTGTTTATTTTTGTACATTAACTTTTGAGTTCAATATTCTCAACTTGAAAAAATGAAAGAGCATACAATCAATATTTGAAAAATTAATCACAACCAAATCTTAATATAATTTTTTTTACAGTCTGCAGAAAAATGCTATAAAAAAACCCAGGCAGAATTAACAAAAAAGGCACTGGATCTTCATAATATTGTCAAGAAATGTATTCAAATAAAGTGTGCGGCAAAGTACTTTCCCCGAAAATGCAAACCTTAATCTTTAAAACAAAATGTAATAGGTGGCGGCCCTGCAGACTTTACCTCAAAAATCATTAGTGAATAAAATAGCGCCTGACAAAGAGCATTTGAGATAGCTGCATTTTTTCTTGCATGAAAATGCAGAAAAAATGCAATGTTTAGAATGTTCCTTATCGGACACTATTGTATTCACTAATTATTTTTCAGGTTAAGTGCGTCGGGCCGTCGCGTATTATATTATGTTTTAAACTTTAAAGCTTAAGGTTCGCCTTTTAAACTGCATGAGGATGTGAAAAAATTTAATTTGGCCAAGAATTACAAGACACCAAAGTAAAGGCACAATATTAATTTTCAGATCCAATAAATAAAAAAATGGTGTGTCTGATAATAAATGGAGAGCATTTATTTCCAAGATAAGAAATTATTATCGCATTTTAACTTTGTCAAGTCCCCTCATTATTATAGTCATTAAATATACTTCAGTTTTGTCGTATTACTTTTCTAGAGGTTATTTACGAACATATATCAGTGTTTGTCACATCTTATCTTTCAGTAATTATTTAATGATGCATTATTATGAGATCCCGTTCGAATCGGATACATTTCAAAAATAATTGGTTGAAAAAGATTATTTAAATTTCGAACAATTGTTTTCTGAAAAATAAAACCATGAATCAAACGAGCAACTTTAGACAACCACAATAATATTTTGCTATTGAAATTTGAAAACTGATAAAACTTGTTCCTAAAAAATAAAAAAAAGATAATTTTCCTCTTTAGATGAAAATAAAAAAAGAGGAAAGAAAAATGATGAAAAATGAATGTTTGTGATGGATTTTTTATTTCGAACCTCATTTGAGTGCAGGAAGAGAGCATCGTGGTCTTGGTGATGTTCTTTTCTGCTTGGGTTTTTTTATTTTATTGTATTATTTATTATTAATTTTTTGCATTGATGAAGGTGCTGTATTAGTGCCGAAATATTGGAATTTCTTTTTTACAAATATTGTTTTGATTTGATAGTAATAAAAATAAAAAAGACGAAATAAATAAAAACCTGAGAAAAAATTTTAATTCATTTCTATGAGCTTTTAATGTGAAATATTAAATTAGAGTCAAAAACCTAATCACCTAATTAATTTCGGTTGATTCAATTAAATGTTGCATGCATGCAAGAATGATAAATTAATGATGATTCGTTTATGCCATTTTATTTGGAAAACAAAAATTCATATAATTTTTTGCGTTAAAAATAACTCGTAAAATATACTTATGTTCCTATCATGCCGTTTAATTGTATAATGATTGCTTCAAGTTTATTTAATTATTTTTTTTTATATTATTGGCTTAGTTGTTGTTTAAAGCATAATAATTTTAAACTACTATCTCATACTAAACAGACAAGATAGGCTAATCGAATATTTAATTCATCAGAGCTGTCGAGATTTGTGCAAAAAATTGTAAAATAATTTAATCATATACACTGAAAAAAAATCAATTAAATTTTATAGAACTAATCTTATAGTAGATGATACGATGAGCAGTTTAATAAAAGTTAAAATCGTCTTTGTTTTACATTGCGTTAAACTATTCAACGAAATGTGTCCAAAAGTTCTATGAAATTTAAAAGCCGAGGTGACGTAATCTCTATTACAAGGCAGGGTACAAAAAACATAAAATCTTTACATATATATGAAAATCCCGTGTTACGATGTTTGTCAGCACTAAACTCCGAAACTAGTTAACCGATCTTGATGAAATTTGGTATACTGCGTTTAATTTAGTCCAACTTGAAGGATATGATACTTCTTATCTCATTTAATTACCTCGATATTTGTTTATTGCAAGTTAAATGTTTTTATTCGTGTACTCCATAATTTTCTAACACATGTCTGTGTAAGATAGTTTGTGTACCGACACTTCAACATTTTACGTTATCTAGGTTTGGTAAGCAGCCAATAGATGGCACTTAGTTTAGTATAATACAAATGCAACGTAGTAAAACTAACCCACAGCAATAGGTGGCTGTGACTGCTAGTAGTTCTATAAAATACAGTCTGTCAAGTTAAAGCGTGGGTGGCTTTACTCGCAGTCGGTAAGGTGTATCGACATGATTTTGGTGTCAAAATATTAAGAAGAGCTCCCT
>NC_046657.1:125616525-125618160 GCF_010883055.1 Belonocnema kinseyi | reverse complement strand
AAAGAGGGAGCTCTTCTTAATATTTTGACACCAAAATCATGTCGATACACCTTACCGATTGCGAGTAAAGCCACCCACGCTTTAACTTGACAGACTGTATAAAATTCTACCTAAAATACTGTCTACAGATATCAAAGAAGTCTCGAAACTATAGAGAACAGTTCTCTAAAATGGTAACCGTATTTTGGCAGAACAAAATTAATCTTTTGTATTATTATATTATGACTATTATACCCTAATATTTGTTCACATGTTTAAGTACACAATTATTTACTATTGCACAAACACTACACTATTGATAATCGCACGCTGGGAAAATTTTCATTCGTCATGGGTTCGAACCCTATAAATTTCGCACTCCTAATTCCTTATGCATAAAGCCTCGCGGCTAACCTAGCTGAAAGTATAAAAAAATCCAAAACCTAACCTACAGCTGTGCAGGGCCGCCTGCACATTTTTGCGACCCATTCAATGAAGAATATTGCTAGGCTTATAATATACTAATGCTCAGGATCTTCAGGCATGCCATTCAGTTTTCCTTGCTTCAAATAAACCTTCGCGCATTTGTCTAATCCAAATTCCAATCCGATTTCCTTAGTATATCGTTCGACAATCCCTAGAGCTAGATGCAGTTGCTCTTTGTTTTTAGCATAGATCTTAAGATCGTCCATGTAAAATACATTAGTGACCTTTTACTTTGGATCTGCAGGTTTGCCGCACAAGGACCGGTCAGAATGACGAATTGCTAGAGATAGTGGCAATAATGTAAGGCAAAAGAGGAATGGACTCGTGGTGTCGCCCTGAAAGACACCTCTCTGAAACGTGACCTTTTTAGTTGTCACACGATTTTTTCCAGATGAGATAGTAAATCTGGTTTTCCAAAGCGGCATCAATCTCTCTATGCACCCAACTATTTGCGGATGAACCTTTAAGCTTTCCAAAATACAGATAATAAGTCAATGCGAGGTCAAATCGAAAGCTTTCCGATAATCAATCCAGGCCATCGATAGGTCACGCTGGTAGAATGCTGCATCTTTGCAGACACATCTATTGATGAGCAGCTTCTCCCGACATCACACTACGCCATTCTTTGAGCCTCGTTGTTCATACATATCCTGCTATACAGGTGCAATTGCCCGAACAATTCTATCATTTAGGATAGCTGTAAATATCTTATACAGTGTGTTCAGACAAGTGATTGGCCTGTAATTCTTCGGGTCAGCTAAGTTGCCTATTTTCGGCAGGAGTATTGTGCGCCCTTCCACCAACCGCTCCAGAATCAGCTCTTCCGACTTTAAATATGAGGCGAAAAATACGGGCCAAATGCTAATGCGTTGAAGGAAACTTCTTCCACCAGAAGGTTTTGATACAATCTGGTCCCGGTGCGGGATAGTTCTTCATCCCTCTTAATACATTTTTCACCTCCTCGGTAGTGATGATTGGGCATTCTCTATCAGGTGTTATGAGGGCATCACACAGCTCCTTGAAGCTATTTATATTTTCTGAGTCTTCCTCTAGTCTATGCTGCACTTAGTAGACCTTTTTCCAAAATACTTCGACCTCCTCTGGTTTGGGCGGGTGATCGACAGTAACTGGACGGTCTTGGAAGAGTCGAGATGGGTTAGAGAGAAACTG
>NC_046657.1:125614435-125616425 GCF_010883055.1 Belonocnema kinseyi | reverse complement strand
AACTTTCGAACCTTGGCGGTAAAATTCCTGCCAGATGTGATGTAGTCAATCACACACTGAATGCGGGACGCATACTGTCTTGCCCAGCCTATCTTTATGGCACGTTGATGCATTCGTCTTTTGGTCTTATGATCAACCGTTGGTTTTGTTTTACGGTTCGTATCAATCAAAGCTCTCGCTGCATTATACACACAATAATTGATAGCCCAAAGGTTGGATTTTTCGGAAAAATGTCCACGAAGCTCGTCATTCATTTCAGCTAGATCTTTAGGCTTGAGAGAAATCTTGGTGTTGATGTTTCTCCGGGTCATAAGGCATCGCTCTTCCTCTATTAGATGCCTGCCCGCCGTTGGTCTTAGTCTCGCCTCTCTTTTTCTGTTGCCGGCTTGTTCCAGCTGTGGTATAGTAGGCGTTCCGCTTACATAGCCCCTTTTTCGGAGTAGTTTGGCATGGTTTCGCAGACGTTGCTGCGAAAAGTGCGATAGCTCCGGGTGTTTCTCGCACCACAGAGCATGCAGCCGTGCCATGTTACCCCATTCAGGGAACACACTTTCTTCGTAGCACTCTAGCAAGTCGTGATTCGGTCGCTTCGTCCCCCAAAAGGTCGCGAGATCCCGCCGATCCGTCGCATTTAATCCATTTTCATTGGCTCCACCACCTCTATAGTGGTCGGCATTGCTGGCCGACCCATTGTCGGGAGCCCTGCGCGTTCTGTTGTTTTTAACCGCACTTACTACAACGTACTCTCAGAGGTCGCCCGGTATCCCAAAGTCACCGTTCTAGACACCTCACCCAGGTGCCATTCCGCTTTCGGCACGGTTTTCACACCTCCGTTTAGGAGTTAATTCCTTCGGGCCCACCCCTGGAGAATTTTTCGCGACTGTGTATTTATTGTTGTTACCATATTCAGCAGAAACCCTTGGTACTGGGACCCTTTATCCGCAAGCCGAGGACGAGTTCGTTGGCTTTGTCATAGGCCCTTTGGTTTGATTCTATAGGAATATATTACATATATATATATATACCATTCAGTTCGGTTTTGATTCCTCTAGAATCAAACCGAAGGGTCTATGAGAAAGCCACAGAACACGTCCTCTGGTTGCGGATAGAGGGTCCCTGTGCCAAGGGTTTCTGCTGAATATGGTTACAAAAATAAATAGGCAGTCGCGGACAATTTCCAGGGTTGGTCCCGAAGGAATTAACCCCCAATCGGATGTGTGAAGACCGTGCCGAAAGCTGAATGGCACCTGGATGAGGTGTCTAGAACGGTGACTCTGGGATACCGGGCGACCTCTCAGAGTAAGCAGCCTTATCCTTGCATGCGGGGCTCTGCAAGGATGAACAAACCCCTTTCCCTAGCTTCTCGTGGGAACAACAATGACAACACCAAACATAGTTGTAGTAAGTGCGTTCAAAACAACAGAACGCGCAGGGCTCATGACAATGGGTCGGCCAACAATGCCGACCATTCTAGAGCTGAGGGAGCCAATGAAAATGGATTCAATGCGATGGATCGGCGGGATCTCGTGACCTTTGGGTGGACGGAGCAACTGAATCATGAATTACTAGACTGCTACGATGCGAGTGTGGCCTGTGAACGGGGTTACATGGCACGGCTGCATGCTCTATGGTGCGAGAAACACCCGGAGCTATCGCACTTTTCGCAGCAACGTCTGCGAAACCAGGCTGAACTACTCCGTAAAAGGGGCTATGTAAGCGGAGCGCCTACTCTACCACAGCTAGAACAAGCCGGCAACAAAGAAAGAGAGGCGACACTAAGACCAACCGCGGGCAGGCCTCCAATAGATGAAGAGCGATGCTTTACGACTCGTAGAAACATCAACACCAAGGTTTCTCTCAAGTCTAAAGATCTGGCTGAAATGGATGTCGAGCTTCGTGGACATTTTTTCGGAGAATCCGACCTCTGGGCTATCAATTATTGTGTGTATAATGCAGCGAGAGCTTTGGCCGATGCGAACCGTAAAACAAA
>NC_046657.1:125598566-125614335 GCF_010883055.1 Belonocnema kinseyi | reverse complement strand
CGTGTGACAACTAACAAGGTCACGTTTCAGAGAGGTGTCTTTCAGGGCGACACCATGAGCCCACTCCTCTTCTGCCTTACATTATTGCCACTATCTCTAGCATTGCGCCATTCCGACGGGTACTTGTGTGGCAAACCTGCAGATCCAAAGTAAAAGGTCACTAATGTATTTTACATGGACGATCTTAAGATTTATGCTAAAAACAGAGTGCAACTGCATCTAGCTCTGTGGCTTGTCGAACGACATACTAAGGAAATTGGAACGGAATTTGAGTTAGACAAATGCGAAGCAGATACAAACGTCTCATCCGACAGATTTGGTCTTCCGAACTGTCGGCGAGGAACAAAGTATCTGCAACGAACATCCTTGCCGTCCCGGTACTACTCCATTCATTTGGAGTAGTAGTAGTAGTAGTAGTAGTAGTTTGTGAGACGTGGTTATGGCTGAAATTTTACTGTGCGATTTCGCTGGAAGTGGGTGCAATTTTTCAGATTAGCACCGGCTCCCGGCGAAATCCTGCGGTTGTCCTTATGAAAAATTTATATATATTATATATATATATAATTACTGAAAATCTCTTGAATTCAGAAAAAGTATTTTAACTCTTTGAAATCTCTTGATAATTTTTGTACTTTTTGAAATTATTCTAAAATTTTTTTAAATTCCTTGAAAATACTTGAAATCTTTTCAAATTCACTTATAAACTTTAATCTCTTTTAGTTAAAAAGAATTTTTTAATCATTAAAATCCTTTTAGATAATTGAAAAAATTTTGTAATTATGCAATAATACATAAACTCTTTTGAAATTTTTTGAAATTTTTAATGCATATATATATATTATAATGTTGGAATAACAATCATCGCTGACCGAATCAATTTGAAATCAGACAGGGCCCTACACTTGAAATAACATAATCTCTTGAGAGCGAAATATGTTGTTTTTCAGAGGAAATTATATTTTTAAATGTTTTCTAAATTTTAGGAAAATAATAAAAAAGATTTTTCCTACTCTTTTTGTTGGAAATTCGATTATTGGGTTAAATTACCCCAGAATTGAGTTTTTTGTGATTTGGTGAAACATTAGTAACTTTTGATTGTAAGGGTTGAATGGATTTCTGGGTCTATTTTTTGTGAATCTAGGTTGAAAATTTGTTTGAAATCTGGGTCTGAAGTTAGGTCTCAAATGTTGATATTTATTTAGAAAAGGTAGAAATGGAAATCCAAAGGCTGAAAATAAAATTAGATTTTTGTATTTTTTTTACCTGATTATTCTGATTTTTGTTTGTGTTTCGGTTATAAATTTGAGCTGATTTTCTTGTTCTCTACCAAGGTCTTCTATTTTCACAAAAGTTTTGAAATCATTCAGATTTATGTGCTCATTGTATTCGATTCGAAAATTTTATACATATGTTCTACCCAGTTCCCATTCTTAACTTTTTCTTGGATACAATTTTGTAAATAACTTCCTAATTGCTGTTAGGTGTCAATTAATGTCGTGAGTTCGTTTTTGGTTACAAAATTTAATTTTCTGTCCTATTTACTCTGAAAACCTTGAGTCAGTATAAGCGTTTTTAAAATCTTTTTAAAAATCTGCAATTGTTTTCTATAGGTTTTATTCATGGAGCACCAAGCTTTAGCGTGTTTAATTAATAACGTGTTTAAATTTTCTGGGATATCTCAATTTTAAATATATCACCCCTCTTAAAGCATTTTAAATATTCGAGAAAGTTGTGTGCGATCATCTTTATTGTTTCAGAAATTTATTGGCTAATTGCTCCTAAGTTGAAACAGCGTTTGGATCATGTCGAATGAAAAACACGTGTCTTGAATTCTTTGATTATATCAATTATTTTCGGATTCATAATCAGCATATAAATTATCTATGTGGATTCTTGACAGTCTATTTGACTTTCTATTAGTGGTGGAGTCTACGTGATTAGTTTTAATGTGTGTTATTTCTGTCGTCTAGAGGCTCATTGTCATCTGGGTTTTGTAAATTTAAAATATTGATTCTTATTCCACTACGATTTTCAACATTGTTGTGGGAAATTAAACTGGGCTGATGAAAATTTTCTTTCATTGCTTCTCTCATAATTTCAGAAAGAGGTCTAATCTAATCCCTAAATGGTTTTCTCTTTCTCTAAAAAATCTTTCCTTTTCTTGGTTCACAAATACATTTATTCAGCCCTCAATATAAGTTACTCGAATTCCAAAAGAAACTCTGTGTTGTTTTCTAAGAAAAAAATCGTATTCGAAAATTTCGTTGTATATTTGGGGATTATTTTTTTGGGTTATTTCTAATTTTTAAATAAATGGCTCCATTTCTTCCTTTTCTTATGTTATTACTTTCGACTGACGCACCTAAAATGGGTAAATCTTCGTGATTCCAAAAAATGCATAAGGTTCTGGTTGGGGTTTTGCCCTAAAAAGGGGGTTGGTTACGTATGATTTGAGCTGGTTCGGTAGTTCTTGATTAAGTCAACCTGTCTTTATCTAACCTATTGTTCTATGTCGAGGTTCCTGCACTTTGCTAACGAAACCTCTAAAACCACGTATCGATCTGTTAATTATTTTTGGGATGGTTGTGACATAATTATAATATTTTTTAGAATTTGGAGTGCAGTAGCACCTGTCAAATGTAGGCTATCATGGTCGCTTTCCATGACTGCAGGTTTTGGCATTGTAACTTCAATTTTCCCTGATGTCAATTTCATTTTTTACATTCTCATCAAAGAATGTATTAGATTTGTGTAAAATTTGACCCCCCCCCCAGTTTTTGTCAAATGTCCACGTTTTGAGACCCTCTAAAACCGAAAAACAGGTTTCTACGAATGTGTCTGTATGTCTGTATGTCTGCATGTCTGTCTGTGAACACGATAACTTTCGAAAAAATTAATCTATTGAATTGCCCTTTGGCACACTCGTTGAGTATCCTAAACTAAAGGTCAAGTTCGTTAGACAGCCAATTTGGATATAAAATTCAAAAAGTGGGCACATTTTGAATATTTTTGAGACCACTTTTTTAAAAATTCCAAAATTCTCTGTACGGTTATTTTTAGTATTCAAAAAGTTGAGCAATTTATCCTAATGACTTTTTTTGAAAAATCAAAAATTATCAGAGTTAGAGCATTTTAAAAATAAAAAAAAAGCAAATTAAAATGAACATTTTAAGTCAAACAAGGCATGATACGAAAAAAAGTCAGGAGAAAAAAACGTTACTTTTTGAAAGCCCTACAAGATTACGATAACCATTTTTTTAATTTGGTCGAAAAGTTAAAAATTCCAAATTTGATCGTACCAAAAATTTTTGAAACCACATTTTGCACAGATTTGAAAATTGTATGTACGATTGTTCATGGTACTCAGAAATTCAAACAATTTATCCTCATGACTTTTTTCCATAAAAAGCAAATTATCAGAGTTAGAGCATTTTGAAAATCCAAAAAAACAAACTGAAATGAACGTTTTAAGCCAAACAACGCATGATATATAAAAAAACCAAGAGAAGAGAAACTTTGCTTTTTGAAAGCCCTAAAAGATTATAATAACAACATTTTCAATTCGGTCAAAATGTTGAAAATTCCAAATTTGATCGTACAAAAAAATTTTGAAACCACATTTTTTCAAGATTTAAAAATTCTATGTACGGTTTTTCACAGTACTCAGAAACTTAAACAATTTATTTACATGACTTTTTTCTATAAAAAGAAAATTATCAGAGATAGAGCATTTTCAAAATCCAAAAAAACAAATTGAAATAAACATTTTAAGCCAAACAACACATGATATGAAAAAAGCCAGGAAAAGAAAAACTTTGCTTTTTGAAATCCCTGCAGGACTAGGATAATTACTTTTTCAATTTGGTCGAAAAGTTGAACATTCCAAATTTGATCGTACCGAAAATAATGAAAAATTCAAAAATTTCATTTTTTGATCAAACTATGCAAAATACGAAAAAAAATGCTCAAATTGCGCGCCCTGGGAAGAACTACAAATTTATAATGAATCACTTTTCAATAAAAGCTACGAAAAAAAAATGAGACAAAAATTTTTCATCAAAAAAAGGGCTATAAATTTTGATAGGACACGTAGTTTTTGCTTTAGTCATAAAAAATATCATTCAAAATAAAAATATTAAATTTGTTTGAAAAAACGACACAAGGTACAAATTTAAATTACCAGACAAAAGTTGTTCGCCTAAAAAGATCTATAAATTTATTATTAATCATTTTTTCATTGGACGAGTAGATTTTCTTTTAATCGTAAAACATAAGATAAAAAATGCAAAAAAGATGTTTTGGGAAAAGCGCAGACAAGTCGAAAAAGGACATGGGCTCCCATATAGGACCCTGTAAAGGTTCTTGTATTAGACCCTATGCAAATGCGCGGTAGTTTTTATTCAATCGTAAAAAACGACATTGAAAATAAAAAATTATAAAAACAAGGAAATAAGAATTAGTATGATTCAATTTTTATGCATAATGATATGCATTTATCAAAATGAAGCATGTTCCAGAACAGCTTAGAGTACAATTTGAAGCAAAATAAGAAACTAATACAAAAATAATCATGATAAATACAATTTGCTTTTTATTTTGAAATTTTTTAATAAGTAATCCCAAACAGAGTTAAATAAAAATGTATTATAATTGATACAAAAGTGTTATGTATAATGTAGAAAGGTTTACATGTTGGATAAAATCGAGTGCGAAGCACGAGATACATGATGAGCATGTGTTCGTTAAAGCCAAAAGAGCTTTAACAAAAGAGAGTTCAAAATTACAATATTACAGTTGTCAGTCAGTTGTACGGAGTGCGATTGCCATCAGTCGCATGCCGTATGTGCGCTCAACTTCTCTTTTAACGAAAAAAAATTCACAATTACAAAATTACAGTGGTGGATGTTTTGAGTCTTAATTTTAAAAAGTTTGCGCAAGAATGTGCGAAAATATAAAGACCGAGCCCGTAGCTCGAGGTAAATATATAATCGAGCTCCAAGCGCGAGACAAATACAACATCGAGCGCGAAGCACGAGAACCAACAGTTGCGCGCCCTAGGCGCGCTCAAACTTGCGAGCGAAGCAAGCCGCGCGCATAGCGCGCGATGAGTATGTGCCCGCGTAGCGTGCAGATTTTCTTAATTGGGTTAACAGTTGTACAGAACGGACACCCAATCTATTCGTCTGATGTGGGTTTCTAATATGAAATTCTAATCTTGCTCGAAACAACTTACATTGGTCATTTAGTGGCTAGAGAGTTCGGAAATATTTTTATTTTCCCTTCCCGGCTCTTTGGTTTGAAAATTACGTCGCGTGAACTAGGCTTGTCTTGCGGGATCCGTGACGAAAAGCCCAGACGACAAAGCGCCCGCCCAATAAAAGTCGCTCTCCGTACAAAAGTACCTGCGAATCAGAGAGCGACTCACTAGCAATAACTTTTATATTTTACAAGAAAAGTTACCCAATCACATATTAAAATTTGCCCTAGTGCAGCAGAAAATTATTTGCGAAAGAATTTTTCAATTCATTCTACTTTAAAGCGTCAGGTACACATTTTGCGTTGTTTTCCATTTACGTCACATTTATCGGCGTGAGCATCGTTGCATGTTGTGACGTCAACTGACAAGATGTCTGCACGCTGAGGGTCAAGCAATAATACAAATTGCATGGGATGATACATAATTTTTATTTATAACTTGGGCGAAAGTGATTTTTCACAAAAAGTGTATTTAGATATAATTTTCGCATTTTTATAAAGCTATTTACTTACGTCATAAAAACTTACGGTGGGAAATAATTTATGCCTAAACTAATAACAAAATAAAGTTTTGTCTCATGCAATTGGTATATTCAAAATGGTTTTTATTGATCAATTTCAACATATTTCTACTGACTTTCTGTTTTAGTAGAAAAATAAATAAACAAATGGCCAAAAGCAAAAGTAAAAACTCGAATCCAATCTCAAAATTTTTAAAAGAAGATGGACGGTTAAAAAAAGAAAATATTAATCAAAATCCTTTTGAAGAGACTAAACCTCTAATAAGGCAATATTTAAGGTAAAATTTTTGAGTACCTGATTGAAAAAATACAACCTGTAAATAGTAAATATAATTTATTATTTCATTTGGAATTATTTTTCTGTAATTCCCCCTGAATTCTTATTAGTCTATCCTGCATTCTTTTCATTCTTGATCAAATGATAGGATATAGAATATTTTCAATTTTTTCCCCTTGACATTTTAAAGTACTTTTAAAATGTCAAAGGGCCTAAATAATTTTAAATATTTCAGTTTATTTTTTAAGAATACAAGCAACTTTTTAACGTATTCCAGAAATAGAATGTGCCTTCGATGGATTTGAAATATTTGAGGGTTAAAGAAGGATTTGAAATATATGAAGGTAGAAGATTCGCAGGCACTTTTAAGAGAACGTAGAATCCGAATTCCAACAGTTTAAAAGTTGATCTTGCTCTTCTTTTTGAGTTTTTTTACAAAGGAACCGAATTAGACCCAATGGGCTCTTTACAGTTACTTTGTAGAGGATGCTTTCGGTTCCTTCGGTCCACCAGGGATTCATATGCATTTTTTAGAGATTTAAAATATAATTGAAAATTGATGTACAATTTTTAAAAATTAGTTAAAATCTTTTTTATTCGTTAAATGGAAAATAAAAAAGGCTTTTTTATATCTAATGTATGTTTCCTATTATACTATTTCTCATTTGAGAAAATTCATTTGCATTCTTTTAGTTTATTCAGGAATAATTCTAGTTACAAGAAATATGGACAAGCCTTTGAAATATTTTTTCATCTTGAATACTTTTATAAATTCTTATTTTAATGGTAATAAACCTAATTTTTACTAAAAAAAAATTTCATTCATTTTTTTATTTACTTATGAAGTCGCCTCATGTAGTTCTCCAATGTATACATGATGGCTATGCCGCCCCTGTTTATGTGTCAATTCAACCTTATCTTTACCAAAGCCTAACTTAAGTCGACCAAATTAGATAGTAATTAGATTTAACTATTGTATATATCTAGCTTTTTAATATGTTAGAATTATCTTGTTGAATAGTCATCAGTGGCACTGTTAACGGCTTTCTTATTAGATCTGTATCATCTATTTAAAAAAATGAAAATCGTCGTTACTCTATTCTTCGCTATAGCCGTTTTCCTTCATTCCATTGGTAAATATCTGGAAATATAATATATCTATAATTTTCAGGAGGTTTATAATAGAAGCTGGATTTCAACCCAGCTGAAAGTGCTGAAAAAATTTCACACATCGTTTCATGAGATAGCTGTTCGCGTTCTGAAAAGCAGATCTAGACACTTGAAATAAAACCATTGGCAAATTAGATAGTGTAATCCAAGGACAAAAATCAGTATGTTGTAGATTTTGCTAGTAGCAACTTCTTACGTCGATTGCCACGTGCCATATCGATTCATCATTCCATACTGCTTCACGTGGCGCTTAGGTGGTTGTGACGCGGCACGTCGCGTTTGGTCAGTGTAGATTTCAAATATTATCTGTAACATAAAATTAAAAAAGGTTATAAAAAAATAAGAAATAAAGTACCTCTTAATTACCGATAACCAAAAATATTCCAATGAAGGAGAATACTAACATTCACGAATGATTCAAAGGAAGCCTTATAGAAGTGATAAGCCCTGAATGTTCAGAAAATGCGCTTGGCGTTGGATGTTTGCATATTATCGAGCTTGAAGCGCGAAGTTCGATTTTTATCATCAAGAGGCGTTGCGTTTTCCAAGTCGGTGATTAATGTTAATAACCAGACAGCAATATCTATACACATTGTTACATTTTGGCACTAAACATATAATTTAATTCAATTGTTCTGAAACACCTTCCCGTGTAGTAAAGTCTTTTGGCACTTGCACAGCTAGTAGCAAATCATTTTATGGCTCTTATAGCACGCCCTTATTCGATTCGCCGATATCTAATAATTATCTGCTACTTACAATATTTCTAATTTTGTCACACCTAATCCCTTTCCTATTTACAATCTTTCCTTCTCCATTCCTCTTTCTCCTTTCATCTCTTCTTCTCCATCTTACACAACACCCCCTTCACCCACGGTACTGCCCTTTTGTCCCCCCTTGCATGCAAAAATCCCTCTATGCTTATCCCACTTCTTGCCTGCTGCCTTAGACCTTTTCAAATTCCTTATCTGCTTCTCTATCTCCTCGTCATTCGTCTCCTCTTTATATCTACCTCCCTCGTTCTCTTTATTCTCTTTATCGAGATTTCGTGTATCGGAGCCCTGAAATCACGTATCCCTGCCCTACGTTTCCTAAACTTATAATTATCTTTACACGTTAACCTAAACACCTTCCTAATCTCTGCGTATCGCTCCCTTTCCGCAGTTCCTCTTTTTCATTTCCTGTCATTCCTTTTAACCTTTCTTTTCATCTTTTTACATTCCCTATCGCACCACTGTTTCACTATTCATTTCTTCTTCTTTATAAATTCTCCTGATATTTCTCTATCGCCTCCTTCGTCAATGCCACTCTCCCCCCTAACGACACTTCTTCCCTACTATGCCTTTCACCACCCTCCCCTTTTACACACAACCTTAATGAATGATGGTCTGACTTTACCCTTTTTTCACTGTGAATTCTCTGTCTCCTTCTACTCTTAAATATTCACGATCAAATATCTATCACCTTCTTATTTATTATCTTAACATTTGATTTCTTCCCTTCCCTATGAAAGCCCCCTTCCCTCCAAATTCTCGCATTAAAGCTCATATCCCAGTACCACCATACCCTCCTTTCTCTTTGGTGATAAGTCTTCTACACTTTCTTTAATCCTTTTCATCCCATGCTTATTGTACGCAGACACAAACTTTCACGTCACCCGCCCTTTCTTTCTGCCATCATTTGCACGTCTTCCTACTCTGCCTCTCCATAATATTCTTCCCCTAATCCATCCCTAAACTCTGTTGTAATTTGCTTACTATCCCTTCCTTTCCTCTTTTCTCTGACCGCCTTCTGGGGTTTCCACCTATACCCCCTTGGTAACTTTAGCTCTATTCTATCCCATTCCTTTCTCTAAAAACACGTCTCTACCGTTCTTACTACATCTAATTCATGGATATACCTTCATAAATCCTCGTTTTTCTTCTTAACCCCTGCTACATTCCAGTATAGCACTTTTACCACTCCTGCACCCTGCTCTACCCACACCTCCTTCTTCCAACAAAAGCAAATTCCCCTGCACTTCCTTTAACAACTCTTTCTCTTCGTTTAGTGCCCACATTTTCTCATCTACTTTTATTTTCCGATACCCTACCTTCGCCGCCCTCCCTTCATTCATTTCCCTCCTAGTTCTTATCCTATTTCAATTTCGCATTACTCCCAACTTTTCTTTCAAGCTCTCCAATTCTACCATCGCCACTTAATTCTGCTTTCTCCCCTCTAACCTTACTTTTCCCACCTAGCCTTCAATCCACCTTATACTCTGTAGCAGTTATTCTACCCCTTTCTTTCTTCCCTACTATTGTTTTTTCTATCTTCCTTCTCTATTTTCTCCATTCTCAACTACATTGCCCTTAGCTTTTTTAATCCACTCTTTCCTTTTAATTCATACGCTCTCCAATCTTCAGCATCATAGGAATTCGCTTTCACATCATTTTTGCCACCTTCTACATTAGTGCGAAATACTAGCGATGAAATTTTGTCTTTCATTAAGTATTTTCAGAATTCTGATTCTCTACTTCGATAAACAGATACTCGATTTTTGAATTCCAAACGATTTTTCATTTTTAAAAATAAAGCTAAAAACTCTAAGCAGTCTTTGGGTAAGCCTAAATCTCGTACAAGATCATTCAATTTAAACTGTGAAATCAAGGATGGGACAGATGATTTTTTGGTGTTTGTATCGCAGTCTGTATCACTTTCGTCGGCAACATCCATTACAGTTTCAGACTTACTAGCAGAGTCTTTATCGATACACATCACTCCAATATCTTCACGTACACGACCAACATCAGTTTCGCCCCTTTTTTGTGCAGTTCAATTGGAGTTGCCACTGATGAAACGCTGATATAAACAATGATGTTTTTATTTCTAGCGTTAAAACCTTTGATTGGATTGTAACAAAAGAAACAATCTTCTTTTCAGTTTGGACGTTTCCAAGTTGTTGGAGTAGAGTACTTTATGTACTCTTTATTCTTATATTTTTTTTCAACGATTCAGCATCACTCTGCCACAATTGCAGATGATGTTAGGAACCCATTTGCTTATTTCTAGCTCATCAATTTTCAAGCCAGAAATATCCTCAAAAGTTTCACGGATGTCGTCATCGATGTCTTTCCGCGAAGAACTTACTTCGAACTTTGAGCAAATATAAAAAAAATGTATGGTCTGAATCACAGGTATGTGACTGCGAGACGACTTTGCCCTGTTTTCTTGTAACGTTGAACCCTACATTAGCAAAGTTACCAACCAATGTGAAGCTGCAGTCGGATGATGACGACATCTGCGGGCCCGCTTTCTCACCCTCCCTAGCCTGCAGATTCTGGGGTTCCGAATCCCTGCCTCGTAAAATGTTTTCCTCCTGTACCTGGATGAAGACACAGGCAAGACATAGCTGTAGATATAAATGCAGCATTTATGTGGAAAAATATCAAACTTGTTTCGAAATTAAGAGGTTCAATATACTAGGCTTCCACGACCCAATCGGATTCAGCGATCCAAAAAACATAAATGTGCATGGTTCGGCACTCAGGCCAGCATAGCTTTTAATTTTAGGGTGTCTGTAAAGACTTTTTAAGGTTATGTCAAAAACCTGACGTGAACGGGTGAAATGAACTTTGGATTCGGTTTCAGCCTCCAACAAACATATAATATATATGGTCTGACACTCAGACCAGTATTCATTTTTATTTTTGGGTGTCTCTGAAGACTTTTTGAGGTTATGTCAAAAACCTGACGTGATGGGGTGAAATGAACTTCGGTTTCAGCGACCCAAAAAACATATATCAACGTGGTCTCACCCCAGGTCAGAAAACTTCTTTTTTTGTGTGTGGCTGTGTATTTAAAGCCATAAAAATCCACGGGATAGAATCGAGACAGAATCAGAGTCTAGCTCCTATTTCAATCTAATAAGAAGAACAAGTGCAAAACCGCAGCCGTGTGCAACAAAATATTTTTATAGTAGCATATTTTTATCCCAAGAAGCACTTCAGGGTCTTATGACATTCTCTGAACGTGCTTATGTCAACTGCTCCACTGTCACGAGCTGTTTAGACAGCGCCATACTTTAAACGCCAAACATTAAAAAACAAATTTGAAACTAGCGTCTTAAAGAATATTATATTACGAGTCTTTTGTTTTCAAACAGAGACACGTATACTGTATATTCGCTAAATATACTGAATGTGTTTTTTTATTTTTTCGTACTGATTTACGTTTTGAATTATACATATTTCTATTTCTTCTTACAGAATTAAGCTTACAGATAACTTTAAAAGAATTATTTCCGGAATACGATGGTTGGTTATTACCTGCGATGCAGAGATTAAACTATGTACCCAATGAACAGTTAAAAAATTTACGAAGACTGGTTGCTGGCCAGGTGAAAGAATTTAAAGTGGGATCAGTTTTGATCGCAAGGGATAATATCATTATTGGCCATTTGAGTACTAATTCCATTCAACCACTATCTACTTTGTCTGGCGACTTTGATATTGTGTTTGACACACGTACCAACCAATTTCTAACACTGAGTGCTAATGATCTTCGGCGATTGGGTATCGGCCGTCGCCTGAAAAACGTTCTTGATGATGAGAATGCTGATCTTGAACGTAGAACAAACAGTCCAGCAAACAATCAGGAAATCCACGAACCAAATGGTCAATTAAACCACCAATCAAGTCAACCAGTAATTCATCAAGAAGATTACAGAGTAATCCATTCACCAATCAATAAAAATAACCGCCAAGTAAACATTCAAGCAAACATTCAAGCATTTCATATTTACGAAGATTATTTTAAAAAACATCGCCCCAATTAATTCAATTTAAAAAAAGTCAAAATAAAATTCAGTAGCGTTAAAGAAATAAAGTCAAATCAAAACTTTACTATCAACTGAAAAACATTAAGTCGAGGGCTTCACTACAAAGGATACAAAGTTGCTTTGTCTTAGTTCCTAGTATTAGGTTAGTTATAAGTTGCTAGTTAAATTCTTATAACATTTTTATCCTACATCAAATGAAAAATTATATTTTTAGTAAGGTGTGATTATCCTTTTTAGAAGGTTTCTTTCAAAAGAAACCTTTGGAAATTGCCAATACCAAAAGATCTTAGAGAACGGTTTTTAATTGATCATTACGACAATAAATAAGCATGTGTGGAAAAAACTTCTTCGAAAATTTCGGAACATTACTTTTGGCTAGGAATATAATCTTTAACATCAAAATATGTCAAAGAATTTGACATTTGCCATCTTCCGTGCGCGCGGCTCGCGTCGTTCGTAAGTTTGAGCACGCCTGCTGCGCGCGTCTGTTGACTCTCGTGATTCGCGCTCGATAATATGTATGTTCACTCGCGCTTCGCGTTTAGATCTTTATTCTTTGCCTTTGGTATTCTTGGATTAAACTTAATCAAAAATAGCTTTTTTAGACCGCAATATTTATATGCGTTTTCATATTCTGAATTGTTTACTTAATTAACTTTAGTTAAAGATTAAGTTGATCAATGCTCTATAGACTTTGAGGTACACATTCTTATCTTCACACTCGTGCTGCGTGCTCGATTTTTGAAAGAAATTTGTAAATGTACATTTTTTTAACCACTCTAAAATAAATAAAAAAATACGATCCTTTTTTCAGACATTTTTCTTTTACTCGCGTTGTCATCCTAAGAATAGGATTTCTGTTTTCATATAATTTTTTGTATGAATAAAGGAAAATATACTACAAATCTTCGTTCAGATTTTTTACGTATCTAGCTTGTTTTGGCACAATATTGGAATTTCCTGTATATTAATTACGATAAATAAAAAAAAATTGACACATTGTGTAGAATTTTTCAAAAGATATAATTTCTCTCAGTGGTCAGTGACCGACCTCCACGCGGTGTGTTCGGTGTTTTCCGTGTGGTTATGACCTCAAAGCCGCGAAGTAAGGTCAAACGTCGGAGACACCCCCGACACCTGGCAGTTGGAATACGCTCGACTCAAAGCCCGAATGTATCCTATTTGAGGCGGGTGTCTTCCAAGATAATTGTTGATGTGGACACTCAACAATGAACACCGGCCAGCGCGGGCATGAGTGTTAACGCGGGTGGATCGGGCGACCAATTTTAATGTAAGAGTTCGCAGCAAAGAATTCCCCTGTCGTTTCTGTTTTGCCAAGGAATCATTTCTTATATTAAGTTTTAGAGGTTTGAAAAATCAAGGGGTTATTTTTTTGGGCAGTGTGTCACACTAAATTTATATTTCTTGGTGAACCTCGGCATGAAATTGTTTTTAGGTTAAGCTCATCAGCTGTACATAGAAATTGAATCGCTGAATAAATAGAGCCGAATTATAACCTTCTTTTATTTATTTTGACTTGAAGGTTAGCGAATCTAATGCTTAGTCAAATTCGTTCTCGCTCCCATGAAGCCATTTTTGTATCCCTTCCTCTTCTGCTTACAATAAAAGAAGCTAGTCGACCTGCTAGTAGGTAAAGGTGAACGGATTTCTCGAGCGGGTAGGTGGTAACCTACCTGGCGCCCTCAACAAATCAAACTAGCTTCGGGGGTTGTTCGCGGGTCAAAAGAGTGCGACCCGTGAATTCAGTTCACTTTAGAAAGGAAACAGCGTTCAGGTTAAGGGCTACAAGCTATAACCAACAAAAAATTAAATCTAAATTCCTTAGATGAATCTTTTGCAGTTACTGTTAAAGGCATTTAGTACAGAAAGGGGATGCCGAAGTTATGAGACAAGGCTCTTATGAGTTACAATTTGAAATTGGAAGAATTTCTCTTCTTTTATCTGATACTAAGGACAATATTTATTTTGTTATTAAAAAATGCATTACTACTTCCATTCCAATGATTCATTCTTATAAATTACAAACTAATAAATTTTATGAATGTATGAGTATAAAAAATGTATTATACCACTCTTCTCTTCAAATTTACGTTTTGGGTATTACACCTTGTGTTAATTTAAAATATGGTTGGTTTGCTCAACATACATGATGACCGCAATGGAACTTTTGAGGGCAATTTTCAGCAATGGGCACAAAAGTATCAATCCTTTAAAAAATACTAATTATTAGTTTGATTTACACTATTCATTCTAAATTTCAATGTTACATTTGATTGATTTTAGTAAAATGCCGATATTTTGACTAGTTAGTGAAGGCAGCAAACAAACGATTTTAGTCACGTGCCAGTCATTGGCTGAAATTGTTTCTCAATGAAAAAAGCGCTTTAAGCTAATTCCATAAAAATATACAGTATGTTTGCTTAATAAGTCTTAACTTTGTAAATAAAAATTCATTTTATAAGTATTTATACTTTCAACTCTTTCATTTCAATCTTACTTTTAGGTAGTTCTAGCAGAATGAGTTACTGAAATAACTGATAATGACGTTCTTTGTATCCTCTTAGAAGATTTCACCCCATCCACTCATCATTAAGAAGGTGCTTTTTGGTTCGTATTACCTGTTCACAATGCCGAAATTAAATTTACAGAAACGGATTTTAACGTTTAAAATCCAAGAAGCAATACACGTTCTTCAGTGGAAATTTTCCTATCGTAAAAATTGCCAGAAAAACTGTTCAATGCATGTAGTAGAGGAGAAATTCCGAGAGCTGATGATCGTCAAAGCATGGTTTGGACATTAGCTGTCTATGTTGTGGAATAAATTAAAGACACTGCGAGGTGTGCTCCAAAAAATGTCGCTTAACAAATAAACAGAAGGTATCCTGCGTCAATTAAGGACAAAACCGGAATAATACTCTCATTAAAATTTCAATATAAAATATTATTAAGATTCAATATTTTACACTTATGTTTTTGTACCTGCATTTGAATTTTAATAGTTGATTTTCAAAATTCAGTAAAAGATTCTTAAATCTCAATATCAATGTATTGTAACTTTAAGGTACATTTGTCACTGTAACTGGCATCATGTACAATTCACTTAAACTTACAACAGAAATTTCTAACAGTGTAGATCACCATCGTCAACATAGTGTGTCTACAAGTTTAACTGATATATGAGTTTTGAATTTAAAGTTTTCTCTAGCCAATAATAACAGTCACGTAAAAAGTGCTATTCGGGTTTTATAAATTGACATTCTTCCATGTCAGAATTTTGTTCTCTAGTTTTATTTGGGTGAGTTTTCACAACTTCCTGGAACTTTTGCAGTGTTTTTTGTCAACTAAACAGCTCGAAATATAATACATTCAAATTTAACTTGTAATGCTTTAATAAATTGATTTATTATAGCTCAAAATCCAAAAAATTTTCTAAAACTTAAAATTGGATTTTTTTATCAGACTGTCCCTAGTCGTCCCGGAAGTTTGTGGCGACTAGCTAAGCTTATAACAAAATTTGGATACTAATCTCTAAATTCGGGACAACCAGTGAGCTTATCATATATCTGGAATTTCCTAACAAAAAAATTTTGCTTTATGGAGTTCTCCAAGGTGTCCCATGATGGATGCGGCGTCACTGTGGTTTGTCAGTTAAACGTTATCTCGAGCAAAGCCTAACTGTAGTCGCTCAAGTGAGATAGTAATTAT
>NC_046657.1:125584309-125598466 GCF_010883055.1 Belonocnema kinseyi | reverse complement strand
TTGGGTTGTTCCACGTCAGCCGGATCAGTGCTGTCGCCAAAATTTGACGTGATGAAATAATATGTCTGAGAGCTCATTTTAAAGCTTGACAACAAAATTACGAAAAGTCGTATACACCTTTACAAAAATCAAAATGGCGGCATCAATATGGTGCCCGTACTCAGAAATTTCAGGAAATTAACCAAATTGGTGCCGCCGTCAAAATTTAACGTGAGGAAATAATTCGACGGTAGTTACCGGAAATAGCGATTGATGATCTAGCATAAAGAATTTCAAATAACAGAATGACAAATCCAATATGATGGACTTCGCCTTAAACTGGATGTAAATGCTTTTAAGAACACTATATTTGTTTGAAAATGGATTGCTAGAGATTTGGAATGTCAATTGTCTCAAATCTAATGTGAAAGATTCTACATCATAAAGTGCCGAACCATGATCGTGACTAAGTTACCGAAATTTTTTAGGAATGCTGAAATGGTTTGAAAATAAATTTTTGTTGATTTTTAAGATTCCTAGTTACGAATCTGTTGTGACAAATTCAGTAAACTGGTCATATGTCCGCTATATTAAACTTTGAAAGCTTATTAAGATCTTAGTGGGCATAAAGTTTGGCGATGTCTTTACGACATCGTTATGACATCTTTACGACAACTTTACGTCATCCTATGTCCATGTCGTTAAGGTGTCTTTACGATATCGTAAATAAGTCGTATGATCTGACGATGTCTTTACGATATCGCAAAGACACCGAAACAACATGGACACAGAATGTCGTAGAGATGACATAAAGATGTCGTAACGATGTCGTAAAAACGTCGCCAAATGTTGTGCTCACTGGGATGATTTTTAGGACCTCTTCCCCCAATCTTGTGTGAGAAACGTGAGCATTTAAATAGCAATCGAAAATAGCATTTCGCGGTTAGGCTTGCAAACTATATCGAGTTGCTACACATTTTGGTAATGTGTGCTTCAATCTTAAAATCAACCTCATGTTGCATCATGAGTTGTACCATTTGAGAGAAAAATTAAGCTATGAGGTTTTAACTCTTCACCAGACCGATGATAAAATAAACAGTGAAAACGTTACATTGGTCATTATTATAACGAAAGGCCTGCACTGCATGCTGAACAATGTACGCATAATTTGATGCAAAATCACAGTGTAAGAATACTTCGTCTTCTCTAAAATGTTCCTTATTGTAAGATTAAAATTTAGATTTTTCTTGTAAAATGAAACTGTTAGTTATGAGGACTTTCAAACTTTGGAACAATTCATCCATGAATTCATCTGACGGGAGATTTCCTCGCGTATAATTTTGGCGACAGCATTGATCCGGTTGACTTGGAATGACCCGTATCTATGTTATGAGTTTCTTAAAATTATCTTGATATATATTCATCAGTGCCATTGTTGAAGGCTTGATTCTTAGATCAGTATCATTCATTATACAAAAAATGAAAATTTTCGTCGTTACTCTCCTCTTCACTATAGCCGTTTTCCTTGATTCTATTGGTAAATATCTAATAATATAATATATCTATAATTTCCAGTAGATTTATTATAGAAGCTGGATTGCATCCAGCTGATAGCTGAAGTGAATTTCCATACGTCATTTTATAAGATGTTTTTCACATTATGAATAGCAGCTATGACAAAATAGAAACAGTAATCCAAACGCGAAAATGAGTATAGGGTAAATTTTGCAAAGTAAAAACTTTTTCGTAGATTGCCACGTGACATATCGATGCCTCCATTCCATACTGCTTTACGTGGCGTTTGGGCAGTGTCACGCGCCACGTCGCGTTTGGTCATTGTAGATTTTGACTATTTTTGGTAACATACAATTGGACAAGGTGAAGAACTTACCAGTGAAATACCGAGTATGAGAGAATTCACCAGAAAGCACATCTTTTAAACTTATTTTTCTGTTGTTTCTATTACAGACTGTGAAACGCAACATGCTGATTTCCGGTAATTTAAAAACAAAAAATTTGAATGAAATTAACCGGTGTGTTTCTAGAAATTGCTTGGGAATATCAGTAACTTACTAAGGAAGCTCTTAATGTTTTTGATGTAAATAAACGCCTCTTATACTTTAGGTCGGTGTACAGATCTAGGTTGCGTTTAACCAATGTATGACTTCAGGTCGTACACTGCTAGAAATGTTCGGGATTTTACCAAACTTTAATTATATGAGTGTAAAGATAAATTGTAACACCACTATTTGAAGGTCAAATTTCAATGAGTTTATTGCTGTTTCATATAATACGAGCCGTTTAACAAAAACGTATTGAAAATTCACCATTCATCAAATGGTGCTTTTCTAGTCTAGTGAGCTTGGCGGTTAGGGTTCAATTATCCGTGACTGTGAATTTAGATGTTTTTAATGTTTCTTTTACAACATTGCATTAGATGTTCTACAATATTCCAGCGCAGGAAATAAAATGTAGTGTGTTTGAATACTATCATCGATCTTCTGGAGCTGGCTCAGCTCAGAGCAGATTATTCTCTGGCTGATTAGTAACAATCAGGGTCTTGCTTTGATGGTGTTAATTCATTATTTTTTATCATCTTAGATACCCTGAAACTTCTTTAAAATAAGTCCAAAACAATTTTCTGGTCGAACTTCGAAATTTGTTGGTCTTGGATAGCTGATCAGCTCCAGGTCAGACCTTCCAGGCAGAACATAATATTTTTTATTCTTGACTAGCTGATCAGAAACAGTCATGTGCCTGAATACACGCTCTATTCAAAGTCTGATCTGGGCCACACTTGACACCAGACTGCCACGAAATTTTCCCACATGCGTTGTAAGGAATGCCTTTCTTGTTTTAATACTCTTACTCTAACTTCAATGTGAGGCGTTGAAAATCATCAATATTTAGAATAAAAACTCAAATCATAGTGTTGCTTTTTGGCTCTCATCGGCTAGTGGAAGTTTGCAATAAGTTTTTACATGTGTTTCATTTCAAAGTCCTGTCATGCCCAGTTGCGTGGAGTCAATAAATGTGACTTAAAACGTGGATAGCCATTTGAAGTTCCTTGATGTCAGTCAAGGTCACTTTTTTGTACCTCATATATTTAGGAATTGTTACTTGAATGCAATTTGATGCTACTTGTTCATGGCACTTAGCCGAATAATCAGCATGATCACCATGCCATGATCAGTACCGAACAGAAATGCTGGGAGTTTATTCTGTTGTCTAAACTCTTTCCCCAAACGCTTAGCGTTAAAATTATGGTGGGAGTATCCCAACGAGAGAAGCATTCCTCATAAGGTATTTTAGAGTTTTTGGCTTATACTGGTTAATCAATGTCGAACTGCAATACTGGATTTCGATACTTTTGTCTCGCCACTCTACTGACGTGCTTTAAAGCGAATTTGTTTTGCAATGTTTCGAACGCAAGTATTGTTTTGTCACTCGGCATGGAAAGCAACTTATTGCTTATTTTTATTACCGATTAAGATAACAGAACGCCCTTTGATAATAGAAACTAAATATCGTGCTTTAAGCTTAATAATCTGAAAATGTACCAACGCTTCGAGCATTGCCTGAATGCTTAGTAGTATCTAAGTAACTCATAATAGGTTTTCTTTAGTAAAAATTAGGTTATATTATTGTGAGCCACAGTAAAAAAATATTATGCACCCGAAAAATCGCTTTAACCGATGTGCGTACACGCAAGAGGTAAATTTTGATGTCACGTAGGAAGTAAATAATTAACTACTTACAAATTTATATTTAAGAATACTAAAACTAGACTCAACAAGTACAATACTGATCATAAATATTTTTATTTTAATGCAATATGCACTACATATGTATGCAAATATGAGTGGCTCTAAAACTAATTTTGAGGTTACGTAAATACATTTACAGCCGTCGTTTGACAATTAGGATCACATTTTTGGGTACTGCTCGGACGTCGGATTCAAGAAAAAGTATCTGGCTACTCATCCTCTAAGTTTTTAGTGTAAGCATTAGGAACTTTCTTCGCAAATAAAAAAAAACAGCCAACAAAACCTTGCATATTTTTTTTAGTATCTATCGACGTAACTAGCAATAACTTATATAATGCGCAAAAAAAGTCCTTAGATAAACGATTAACATTTGGTTAAAAGTGACATAAAATGATTTACCAAATGATTTTTCAATCCCTTTTACTTAAAAACTTTACGGTGACTTTTTGTATTATATTCCAACGACGGAACATCCATCGACGTGACCGTCGTTTCATGTAGCAATGTCAACTGTCAAAATGTCTACACATCAAGGGTGAAATAATAATACGAATTACATGAGACGTAATATAATTTTTTTATAAGAAGGGCAAAATTGATTTTTTACCATAAAGTTTTTTTCCATGTTGTTGCAATCATTGATAGGCCTTCGGCGTGCAGACATCTTGGAGTCTTGAATTTCGCCCACTTAATCTGAAATATCTAATTACGACTTGTTATGATCCTGAATTTCGTTACAGATTTAGGTTAGGTTTAGCCTGGTGTGTTTACACGACGTGCTTGCGAATTAGATTCATATCTCGTCGTTTATTTATATGTACTTACTCAAGTTAAAAATATAAACGACTATCATTAATTTATTAATTGTAGATTGTATAAATTGTGGTTATTTTCTTAATTAATTTAAAAGCATAATCTCATTAAATTTTTGTTCGAAATGGTGTTTATTTATCAATTTTCATATTTTTACATCATTTTCAAAAATATGCGATCTTTTAAGAGATCCGAAAGTTTAAACCGTTCTTTTTAGTAGATTGGAACAAGTTTTACGAATTATCTTGATGACGTTTTACAATTGGACAAAAATTATCGAGCGTGATGCGCGAGAATAATTATTAGAATGTAATCGTTAAAGCCGTAGATGCTTTCAAAACCTTCTTTAAGAACAAATAAAAAAATTATTAGTTTTAATTTATGGCTTTAGTTCCTTAAAAGTTTAAGTCACAGCTTTCGATTTAAGTTATAATATTTATGATAATTAAAAAAATGTTGTTGGAGTGTACACATTAAACGTACGAAAACAAACGCGAGAGCGTGCACGCACACCCGAGCCGTACTCAAACTTAGCGCAAAGCGCCGCGCGCAGAGCGCGCAATGAGAGTGTGTCCGCGCGGCTGAAATATTTTAAATTTATAATGCATTCATTTAATTTTTTGGAATTCTTTTGAATTTTGAAAATTCACTTAAATTCTTTCTAATTTACTCAACTTTACTTAATTCAACGGATTTTTTAATTTTAAAAAATTTCATTTAATTGATCCTAAAAGGATCAATTGACAAAATGATGACAGGATTTGAAATGTTTGAAAGTATTTTATAAAAATCTTCGGCAATTTTTGGTTAAAAATTTGGTTTAAAACATTTATAAGTGTCCTACACATTCCAAGTTATTTAGAAAAATTACAAAGAAATTTGTTATGGATTCCATTAATATAATAAGATAACGCAGGATATGTCGTATTTAAAGGTATTGTAAAATATTCGCAGGGACAATTCAGCAAAACAAATCATTTCCAGAATTTTTTTTTGTATTTACTTTTTTTGGAAGTGCCCTTTGCTTGGATGTGTTTCTATATTTTATCGTACTGATTTACGTCTTAAATATACCTATTTCTATTTCTTCTTACAGAATTAAGTTTACAGACAACTTTGAAAGAATTATTTCCGGAATACGATGGTGAAGTATTACCTGATATGCAGAGATTAACGTATGAATCTAATGAACAGTTAAAAAATTTACGAAGAATGGTTAATGGCCAGGTGACAGAATTTAAACTAGGATCAGTTTTAATCGCAAGGGATCATGTCATTATTGGATATTTGGGAAGTAATTCCATTCAACCGCTATCTAACTTGTCTGGCGACATGAGGAATGTGTTTGACACACGTACCAACCAATTTGTAACACTGGCTATGAATGATCTTCGGCGATTAGGTATTGGCCGTCGCCTGACAAATGTTGTTGCTGATGATAATTATGATTTTGCAAGCAGAACAAACCGTCTAGCAAATAATTCAAAAATCCATGAACCAAGTGATCAATTAAACCACCAATCAAACCAACTGGTAATTCATCCAGAAGATCACGAAGTAATCCATCAACCAATCCATCAAGATAACCGCCAAGCAAACATTCAAGCAAACATTCAAGCATTTCGTATTTACGAAGATTATTTAAGCAGACATGGCCCCAAATAATTCAATTTAAAAAAAAGGTAAAAATAAAATTCAATATCGTTCAAGAACTAAAGTCAATTAAAACGTTAGTCTCAATTGAAAAACATTAAATCGAGGGCTTCATTACAGAGGATACAAAGTTGCTAGTTCCTAGTTCCTAGTATTATCGTTAGTTATAAATTGTTAGTTAAACTTTTATAACATTTTTATCTTGCATCAGGTGCAAAATTATATTTTGAAATAAAGTGAATATGCTGTTCAGAAGGTTGGTTTGGAAATCAACCACTGAAAATTGACAATGCCAAAAGAGCTTAGATCACAGGTTTTGCTTACAAGTTACCAAGGGGTTCACATACAGCTTCTTGATCCTTCCGTCGGGTGGCCTATTGTTTCCGCCGAGTTAAACGCTGGCGGTACATTCTTCTTCAGCAAGACGCAAGGCTTCCACCGCAAACCCTCTATAGTAACCATCATCACGATACAATAGGAAGAGAAAGAGAGATATAGGAAAAGGAAAAGAAAGGAAGTACAATGCAGGACTACATATTATGGAAATGGGAATTTATATTCCATACATTTTAAATTCAATAATTTATAATTTATCTGTGTTATTAAAAATAATTTATTTCGTGTATTTAAACAATAAATTATTCGTGTATTATAAAAATTTGTTGGCCCTGAAAAAGGCCGATTGTTCTTTGCTGTATTCTGCTTGATACGGTGGTCCTCATTGGTGATAGAGATACGAAGGAATAATTTATTGTTTGAATATTTGCACTGAATTATTTATAATAACACGGATAAATTAGAAATGAATTGAATTTGAAATTCGTGGAATTTAAATTTCCGTTTCCATAATATGTATTCCTGCACTGTATTTTCTTTCTTTTTCTTTTCCTAGTGTCTCCCTTATGTCTCGCGATGATAGGTAGCAAAGAGGGTTCGCAGTGAAATGGGTTAATAGAATTCGAAAAATGGGTAGATAGAATGCGAAAATTGGAAATAATTATAGAAGAAGTGGTGACAAATTGAGATAGAGAAAATGAAAAAATTCTCGAATTTGAATAACTAAAAAATTAAATATAAACTATGAAGGACCATTCTTTATTGAGGCGAAAATTTCTCCAACCGTTTTCGAAATAAAAACAAAAAATGGTAAATCATAATGTGATTATAGTTTTAATGATATTAATAAATAAAATGTTCAAAAGTAATTTGAATTTTTTCTTTTGAAATGACATGCATGTAAACATTTTGATTGTACAATACTAAGAACAATAAAAAAAAAACTCAAACAAATACAAGAAGAAAAAAGACATTGACAAATACTTTACTTTAGGAAAATGGACAGAATGCTTCCAGTAAAATATAAGTATTGTCCCCCTGAACTTCCAGGTGAGGAAATATTACACCACAGTTTTACGAGGCGGGTGGGCATACTAAAATCCACGCGCAACAATAGCTTGAAAGAAAAAAGCGAAAAAAGGAAATCAAAAGACGTATAAAAACTGAAAATTTAGGTACAGTCGTTGCAGCTCTCTTTTACGATCTTGATACCTTTTCTCCTCTCGGAGAATGCTGTTTGAAAATCCTAGTTCTAACAAATTTGAAACTTAACGTTTTGAACAATAGAATCTATCTCCCTCTTCGGGCTGTATTCTTATTATCTATCGCTATTCTGCTTTTCTGCAAATTTTCGCTAATACTTCCAAAACGACACTTTTGCCAGGTCATCTTTGCATTTTGGACATGTCGTGTAATCTGCAGCTTCCCTTTCATGTTCCTTTCTGTATCGTCTTACGGCCAATGCAGACTAGCCGTTCTCGGTTGCGGTTCACCAGTCCGGTTGGATTATCGACCAATCAGCGCGTACTCGATCGCGGTTCCATTTCGGTTCGAGCGTTTAGGTTCAAATGTAATTTCAACCGTGCCGTTCGCAACCGTAGCTAATGAGAGCACTCGCTAAAGCCACGAGGCCTGTCAGCTGTTTTTCGAGCTTGTTGCACGTCACTCACGTCACTTTAATCTATGAACCGCGCATACGTAATAATGACAATCGTGTATGCTGAATAAGCGTAGTGTGAGCTGCACTGGTCAACCGAGAGTTGAACCGGACTGGCGAACCACAACCGAGAACGGGAAGTCTAAATTGGCCTTAAAGGCGTATTCAGACGAGCGGTTCCCGTTTCCGATTACGATTGCGATTAGAACCGTCGACGAATCAGCGCGCAGCACAAGTCGGCCCCGGCTGCGCGTTTAGGTTTCTCTCTATTTTCAACCGCGACAATTTAGACCGGGGCATAATCGTCTCTAATCGTAGACAATCATAGCGGTCGAAGAAGTCACGTGACTCGTCAGCTGTATTCAGCTGCCTTAAAAAAATACTCGCGTACCTCGTGAACGCCTCGTGTGTTTTTGTAAAGTTTTTAATTAAAAATTTCCCCAAAACTCCACATTTGAACGAATGAAGCCGAAATTATCCTCATATATGTTACGAAAACAACAGTGACGGCCATCCTGGGTTAAACCGATAAATCATGTGCATTAACTGGGCCGTCATTCCTAATCGTAATCGGAACCGGGAACCGCAAGTCTTATTACGCCTTAGGAGTTCTTCGCGTGAAATTACTGTTCAACGAGTAAAGTTTAAATATGTGATTACAAGAATTTGTAAATGATTTAAGAGAATTACTAAGATTTACTTTTATAAAAGTTAAGATAAACCTACACGTTACAAACTATTGGTGACTGAAAGTTAGGGTAAAGTTAGGATAAAAGAGAAAGAGAGACACTAGGAAGAAAGTTCCATCTCTTGCAGCCTTCTTCTTTCTACAATCCCATTTACCTCGTTGGAATTTGAGGTCTTTATTTTTCCCATTTTTTTTAAATTAGAATTTCCTCCACACTTATCGCAAAACTGAGATTTGGTAGAAACCCTCAATAAACAAGGAAATTTATGAGGCCGATTACTTTTAGCTCTTTTTTGAAATCCTTCAAACTTTTCGGAAATTCCATTTTAAAACATTACTAAGGCGACAGACTGGGCTTACGATGGTTCGTAAACTGAATTACACATTTTAAACTGAATTACCTACCTGTGAAGACCAATATTAGATAATTACACTGCCACACAAAAAAAAGTGTGCGGATCTGGTAACAAGATGCACGTATTCCTATGGATTCTGGGGCGCTGAATTCAAATTCGGTATTAAAAATCACCTATCGTGTCATGGTTGATCCATAACCTCAAAAAATGACGGAAAATCATGCACGGAGGCAAATAAATTTCAAAATAATGTCAGTCATGCAAATTTTCACTTCAAAAACATGTCGAAAACTGTGAAGGAGGAACCCTTGCCTGATATCAACTTATTTAACATAACTTTACCCAACAGAACCTGATCTCACCTAACCTGAATTAACAGAAATTTATTGAAATACACGTAAAGCTCTGGAAGCATATTTTCCCAGTAGCAAATGTGTGCTACATCGAATGGGTCAACTCGAGCCTAACCTAGAAATAAAAAAAGCCTAACCTAGAAAGTAAAAAAAGGAACCCGTGATTAAGTATTTGAAAAATCTGAAACCTACAGACTGCTGAAAGGCTTTACTTCTGATGAGAACTTAACCGAAGACACTTTCAAATGATCCCGAAGGGAGTGAAATGTCATCTGAACGACTTAGGTTTAAAACCTACTTTAGGATCTGTGGAATATTACTCATAGTCAATGCAATATAATTTTAATCTCTGAGTTTATGTTTTTGAAATCTGAAGGAAAGATACTTTATAGAAATTTAGCAATTTCTCACTAATAACAAATTATATCATACGCGTTTAAAACATAAAATAATAATAATTAACATTCAGAAATGTATAAAAAAAATTAAGTAAATCTGAAATATTTGGCATACATTGATGGATGTTAATCATAAGCGTTGATTTCACAGGACCACAAAATGGGTTTGGGGGTCTACTAAGATTCTAATAGGTATCCTTTATGTTTCTGTGGTCTGTGGTCCCTGAACCAGTACGTCAGGATTTGCAGTAAAATTTAAAAAATGCTTAAAAACAATATTCATATCAACAATCTCACGAACCTTAAACCAAAAAGCTCCAAACCCACACATCCTAAAGTAACAAACCCCAAATCCATCAACCCCAAATTATACCAATTTCTCAACTGGTATTATAAGATGTGAGGCATTGAGGTTTGTGGAATTCAGGTTAGTGGGTTATGAGGTTTGTGGGTTTGGGGTTTGTAGGATTGTGGATATGGAGCTTGTTTATTTGGATTTTGTGGGTTGGGACGTGTTTGGTTTGTGGGTATGAGGTTTGTTAATTTGGGTTTTGTAGGTTTGGGGACAAAATTTTTGCAGAAATTCCAGGTTTTTAACCATTTTTTTTATTTTACTGAAAATCCTGACATGCTGGCTCCATTCTGCGGATGGATTCGTGTTCAGCGACCCTAGAAAAAATTATGCCTAGTAGAATCCCAGTAGACTCGCAAAACCATTTTGTGGTCATGCGTTATGAAGGTATGTTCTAGAAACAAATAAAGTGAAGGCAGTAACTTGATAAAATTTTTAATATTATTTCTGGAAACAATTGTGCAGTTTTATTAAAGTTCTCCGGGAGCAGGATTTATAAAACTCCAACGTAAATCATTATTGATTTCTAAATAATGTTAGGGACGAAGAATTGAATACATGTGAAGTAATATATATATAAAACCTGTTGACAAGATCATTTCATATTATTTAATATTAATCCAATGACACAGTAATTTTTTACTTAATTGCTGAAAATGAACTATTGCAAATTAATGAATAATTCATATGTATTTACAATCACATTGGATTATACATTTTCTAATGTCAACAGCAATTTTTAATCTATGATATGATTGATATTCTAAAATGGAAATGAAATTACTTAAATGTTAAATATTGACTGACCGCAGGCAGACAAACACATTCGCAAAAACCTGTTTTTGGGATGCAGGGGGTCTCAAAACGTGGATGTTTGGCAAATACAGGTGGGGGGATCATATTTTACACAAATCTAATACCTTCTCTTGATGAGAATGTAGAAATTAATTAATTTGTCATGAATAATGTTCAGGTAGTTCTGTTTTTTGTTCGAATCGTGAAAAATAGCATTAGGAACATTTAAAAAAAATTTTTTTTAAACCCACACACGAGACGAATAAGAAAATTAAAAAGCATAAGGCGGGATGTGAATGTGTGCATGCAGCAGGTTGATTTTTATTATGAATATAGTTTTTCACAGTTGAAACACAAAATGCGCATGCCATCAAAAAGTCATATGAAAAAAATGTGTAGATCTTTTTAAAATGCACAACTTTTTTCTAGCCATCTTTCCACCTATTCTGCATGGTTTAACAGCAAAATGTAATTTTTAATTTTCCATCATTTTTTTATGCTGTCAAAATTTGAATTTTCAATTTTTCAAACAAATTCAAAAAGTTGTTAGAATAATCTTGTAGGGCATCACAAAATATCCGTAAAGAAATAATCTACAGACACACAGACACACACCCAGAGACACATTCGTGAAAACCTGTTTTTTGGATTCAGGGGGTCTCAAAACGTGGAAATTTGACAAAAACGGGGGTTGGGGGTCAAATTTTACACAAATCTAATACCTTCTCTTGATAAAAATGTAAAAAGGTGATAACACTTCCATGAATGTTGGGTCAAATCTGTATTTATATATTGCTAATTTTAAAATCTGTTTTGTGCTCATAACTTCTTTTTAATCGCCTGCAAGTTTCATTAATGTAGAGTTTATTACAAACAGTGCATTTAATTAAATAAGTTACATTCGACAAATTTTTTATGTTATCAGCATTCTTCTTCTTAAGTGATAATTTTTCTAAAGGTGGTCATTTTTAAAGTAAACGTTTATATTGAATTTTTCAAGGATCTCCTCAATCTTTCCGAAAGACCTTATATGCATGGTAGGGTGACTTTTAGATCGGTCTTACTGTAATATTTTATCCATGTCTTTTTCTTTTTTTTTATAATGAAACTATTATATGTTTTTTGAGTGCGTTCTTTTATGATATACTCTATCAACAGTAAAGAATAGTTTTTTAATAGTAAAGTGGATTTTATTTGGTCTAAATTTTCTTTTCGGGATTTTATGTCATATAATTTTATGCATCTATCGACTAAACCTTTTATTAATTACACAGACACACCAAAAAAGTCAAAGTCCACGGAGGTGACCTTTGGGGTTCTATGTTTTTGGGTCGCTGATTCCGAATCGTTTGTCGGTTTTTCCGATCGGATCGCTTTCAAGGTCATTTGAAGGTCAAATGAAGAAAATATTGCTGCAAAAATCTGAAAAAATTCAGACATTTGTTTTTTAGCACGCTGAATCCGAATCCAGTGTCGGTTGACCTTCACTTGTTCAAGCTCAAGGTCATTTTAAAGTTAAACCAACAAAATAACCTCAAAAATGTTTAAAAATTTATATATCGGTTTTGAGGGTCGCTGAATACAAATAGAAGGTTAATTTGATCATATCTGGTTATCTGAAGGTCATCTGATCTCATTTGAAGGTCGAATTCAGAAAAAAGGCTAAAAAAATCTGAAAAAATTAAAATGTAGGATTTTGAGCATGCTGAATCCGAATCCGGTTTCGGTTGACCTTCATGAGTTCAAGGTCAAGGTACTTTGTAGGTCAAATCAATGAGGTACTGTTGAAAAAATATTTTAAAAAATTAATTTAGAATCATCTTTAGTTTTTCGTCTATATAGAAACTGGAAATATTAATTTATCTTTATCAACATTAGCTGCTGTAGATTTCTTGAAAGAGAAAGCTTTGTACCCATAGGAATGGTATATCTTTAAAACAGAATTGGGTTCTTTTTGCCCTAATATGGTAAAAAATACATTTTTTATAAATGTCCACATGTATTTGCGGTTATGAGTGAATAATTGCGTGTCTGCATGTGTGGATCTGCGGATGCATGGATGTGTGGATGTGCGAAAGTCTAGATGTTTCGATGTATGCAATCGATTCATTTTCACCTGTTGCCTCGACTAGTCGTGTGACGATGACAACTGCCCCGTTAGGGGATGTGTAGAATGATTCGCTCATACGCTAGTCGGGGTACCGATGCCAGTGGAAGTGCACTGCCTTACAGAGGGTCGACAGGGCGTGAGTATGTTGCCGTAGTGTGTTCGTCGACGAGTTAACATTGTCCTCGTCAAAGACGAAAAGCCCTTTTACTTAGCCCTGGAGAGGTAAAAAGGTTATCACCTCCAGGACGGCGGACTAACCTGCAATCGGACCAGGATCCCTGTCGAGCGGGTTTATACATAAAAATATGGAAAATTTAAACAAACCTTCAACCTCATCTTCTAAACACGTGTCCCCGAAAGATGTTAACGCATTTTGCTTCATTTGTGGAACATTTATTCCGAACAAAAACGTTCGATGATCGTTCAACGAAAATTTTCGGAATATAGGTATTAGTCCAAAGAATGCTTTAATTCAGATATAGTTTCGGGAGATTGCGCTCCTGATAATATTTGCAATAACTGCCGCAAAATGCTTTCTGTTTGGAAAAAAAATAAAGACGATTCTGAATTCATCTTTATTAAACCCACAGAATGGAATGAGCCATCCAACAAAGATGATTGTTATTTCTGTAAAACCGATATCCGTGGGTATAATAAAAAAATTTACATGATCTTAAATACGCCCAGGTAGAATCAGTAAAAAAAGCCGCTGAGAGAACTCAAACGATTTGATGAGGTTGATGTTGATAGTATAGAAAATTTATCAAGTGAATCTAAAGATGATGATGATGATGATGATGATGATGATGATGGTGATGGTGATGGTGATGGTAATGGTGATGGTGATGGTGATGGTGATGGTGATGGTGATGGTTATGGTGATGTCGATGGTGATGGTGA
>NC_046657.1:125564646-125584209 GCF_010883055.1 Belonocnema kinseyi | reverse complement strand
GGTGATGGTGATGGTGATGGTGATGGTGATGGTGATGGTGATGGTGATGGTGATGGTGATGGTGATGGTGATGGTGATGGTGATGGTGATGGTGATCAAGATGAATATGAAAGCGACAGCAGTGAAATCTCTGATGAAGTTTATAAACCAGGTGGAGTAAGCAATAGAATTGCTGAAAAATTTACACAGTCCGAACTTAATGATCTCGTAAGAGATGTGGGACTACCTAAAGATGCTGCGGAACATTTAGCTTCAGTTTTAAAAAGTGAAAATTTATTAGAAAAAGGTACGAAAGTAACGTTTTATAGAAAAAGAAATGAAAGTTTTAAGCAGTATTTCGAAGAAAAAGTCTTTGATGAAGAAAAATCAGTGTAATGTTCAAATGTTAAAGGACTGATGGAAGAACTTAAGCCAAATACTTATAAAGATGATGATTGGCGACTGTTTATTGACTCATCAAAAAGAAGCTTAAAAGCTGTAATACTTCACAACACAAATCAATATGCCGCAGTACCTGTCGCACACTCTAAGACAATGAAAGAATCCTTTACTAGTCTTAAAAAACTTCTAGAGGCCATTGAATACTAAACATACAATTGGCTTATATGTGGTGATTTGAAAGTTTCAGGCATGTTGCTAGGACAGCAGTCTGGATTTACAAAGAATCCGTGTTTCTTGTACCTTTGGGATAGTAGAGATCGCGAAAAACATTACGCGAATCATAAGTGGGCTGAAAGAAAATCACTTGAAATAGGAAAAGGAAATATCATTGAATCGGCCCTGGTTGATCCAAGAAAAGTATTGATTCCTCCATTACATATTAAATTAGGAGCCATGAAGCAATTTGTGAAAGCCTTGGATGCAAATAGTCGATGTTTTAAATACTTGGAAAAGAAGTTTTAATATAATTTGAAGGAAGTTGTGAAAAACTTTTTAGGAAATAAAAGAAGTAAAAAATATAAAGTTATTTTAGCCGAAATGATTAAGAACTTTGGAAAAATGGGGTGCCTGATGTCATACAAATTGCACTTCCTGCATAATCACCTGGATCGATTCCCAGAAATTGTGTCGATTACAGTGAAGAGCAAGGAGAGCGCTTCCATCAAGACATAAAAGAAATGGAAAAGCGCTACCAAGGCAGATGGGATGTCGCTATGATGGCTGATTACTGCTGGTCACTGAAATGAGAGTGTAAAACTACAGGCAAAAAGCGAAAAAACCGTTACGTCGATCATGTAATAGTAAGAGAGTACGGTATGAGCGGAAAACATGTACACAAGTTGATACAAAAAAATATGTCTATAGTGATTGTTTATGAGGGATTGTTAATTTTTTGACCTTATTATGAGCTTGTACGTAAATTGATGAAGGTCTATGAAACTCGATATATGGGTTGTTATTTTCATATTCCAATGACCTTGAAAATACTAGATATGGTCAAAATGACCTAGGATTTAGATTCTACGACTCTTAAAACTTATATATAAATTTTTACAAATTTTTTTTAAGTTATTTTGTTGATTACGTAATAAAAAGAATTCTGATAAGATAGAAAATTTGTCGAATGTAATTTATTTCATCCAATACACTGATTGTAATAAACTCTACATTGGTGAAACTGACAGGAGACTAAAAAGCAGAATTTAGGAGCATGGAAGATATTTCAGAATTGGTAAATTAAATAGAGGTTTGTTGCAATATGCATGGCAATGTTATCACCTTTTTTATTTTGATAACATAAAAATGTTGGCTAGAGGACACAATACCTTCACAGCAATTATAACATGACCCTTTGATCAATTATTGGAGCCTCTACAACATCTTTGAGGCTTTAATTGAAAAAAATTATTATTTTTACTTTTGTTTAAAAAAGGAAGTTTTTTTTATTAAAACTTAAATGTTTTTGTCTGAGATATGCCAATAACTATTTTACTTTTATGTTTGTAGAACTGGTGATTTAATATTGACATAAATTATAGGACTTAAAAATTCCATCCTCTGCTACTTATAGATTGTTTATGTCGACTCTTAAAAAAGACCCACAATGTTGTCCGAAACGTAGAGGATTTCTTCTTTTTAGAAAACAAGAAATATGTTTTTTACCTGTTTTTTTAAATTTTATTTGATTTCGTGTCTACCGTAAGAACGACAAAATTAGTGATAATTTGCTGGAATATTTACGGCAAATTATAAAGCTTAGGTCATGAGTTGGAAGATGGCTTAACAGAAAGGGAGGAGGAAATACATGATTGTATGCGCGCCCATTGGCTGTACGGAACATGTTACCATCAGTGCTGGGAGTTGGGACAGTTGCGATAGATAAGTATCTTGGATTGCAATAAACAAGGTTTGAAATAAACGAGTGTTGCAATAAACGAGGTTTGACTGTAGTTAGATTGTTCGACAATGTAAGATCAGTTACTGGGTAAGAAGAACTGTTAAATTAAAGACTGGCACTTGGTGTTCATAGTTGATGCTAGGTCAGCGCGTAGATTATAATTTTGTTATTTGTTATAAGGCTGTTCTTGGGTGTTTTAGAAAAGGAAGTGCAAGTAAAAGCAGAGAAAAAGAAAGTAAAGTTAGGGGCTAGAGTAGCAAAAATGTGAGCAGGACATTGTGTTAATAAATTCAGTTAGGATTAGTTTGGATATTTAAAGTTATTTGTAGTATGATAGTAGGATATGAGATTAGATGATTTCCGTTTAATTAGTTATCACTTCATAGTTAGGATAATTTAAGATGATTGCAAGAAAAAAAATGAGAAAATCCGAATTTTATTAGAAGTAACTTGTATTAGTTCATTCAAAGCCTAAGGGGAAGCATTAATAAAGTAGAAGAAGAAGAGACATAAATGGGAAGATCTATTTATTGGCGATAAAATTAAGAGAAAAATTTTGGGAATATGATCATTAGAAGAATAAATTCAGAAATTTATATCTTAAGTCTGTAAATATGCTGCCAAGTGTGCTGTTAAGATTTGTCGAATTTCGCCATCTTTCTGTAAAAAGATTTTTGTCTTGAACCAAGAAAGATAACATAAATTAGGTGTGAATAATTCTAATTCTTCCACTTACAAGTAACACCCTGTAAATACGACATATGTTTTCACAGCATGGAATACAATGTTTAATGTGGCCTCTGTAAAGTGTACATAATTAGATAAAATATACTCTTCTAAGTCTTTAGGAAGCAAAAGACAGATTTACTACGGAAATAGCTCTAAAAAATAATTTCATTTTCTCCATTCCATCGTAGAAGTATGTTCTAATAAGAGATCGACTTAGATTAGAGAATGGCATCTCCCGGGTAGAAATGTTAATAGGGGTCCGACCGGGAGCTGGCCTTATAGCATTTTTATTTCATTTATTTTTTAACGCGTTGAAGGTACACTTCTTTCAGGAACCCTCTATAGACACACTGGTGCCAATTGGTTTTTATTTAATGTCAATACTAAATATTTAACATATTAAAAATATAATGAACATCTAGCATATATTAAGCTTATTTCACATATATATTTAATTTAGCGGAGATAAGCCGCTGCAGCTGTGCCTGCGCAAATGTCAGAAAACTGAAAATTGTTCCCATTGCGATGTTCTTACCAGTGTACCTTCGACGGGTTGAGTAACATTACGAAATAACATCGCTGACTCATTCCAATCCGTCACTAATTCAAGATTCTTGATGTATTTACTTGTCAGCCCTAAGATTGATTTGGTATTTGATTTTTTTATTAAATTGTGCAATTCTGCGTTGTCTTATATAATAATGAAAATGTCTGTGTTGGAGATTTTTGCAAAGTGAGATTTATTGCATTCTCATAAGGAATACAGTATCAAGTCAATAGAAAGTTTCATAGGAATTGCGAGCACATGCATGTGTGCTTGTGTTACAATCAGACTCTACAGGCACGAGAGGTTCGCGGTTCAGGAACCTGGGTTCTCCAAAGACTCTCCCGGAAAGGAGCTTACATTCCTGCGACGCTTAGATTTCGTGCAATTCAGCATAGATGCGCGACGCTCGAAAAGGGTGGGGGTATAGGGGAACAAATTGCGCACGGTCCTTTGGAGTTGGGACGCTCGTATCTGTGGAGCGCTCGTAACTTTAAAGCTCGTACCTTCGAAGTCGAAGTATATATTTATGATGAAAATAAAATTGGAGTGAGAATGATGCGACGGGATGCATCACGTGTCTTTTATGGTCGATCTCTTATGAAGCCATCGGGTTCAGCAAAAGGAGCATCTAAGGGCATAGGACCACGGACACCCATTCGTTCGCTAACTGGACGAGTCCATGGCATTGCCACATTTTTTGATTGCACATATCCAACCTCATCGCCCCACACGTTATATAATGGAGAAATTACAAGTTGATTTTCGTGATTCGTTTCGACCCATCCAATGATTATAGCCGCTCTTTTTGCAAAAATTACATTTCCGTCTAATGGCGTCAATGTTTCACGAATTTTCCTTTGTAACACTCTAAAGTTAGCTGGAGGGTCTTGAGGATAAATTACTCTCATGATAGGAGTGAGTCGAACTTGAACTGGTCTTCTGGATCGTGATACTTCGTTTCGTTGTTCTCGGGGTGGCGTGCGTACCTGCCAACTTAATTCTGTAAGGGGAAAAAATTAGTCAATTTTAACCATACCCATGAAGGTGCATTGGTGGCTGAGGACCAGGGGGCGCCGGCTTAGGATCACTATTTCAAAAAACATCGAAAATCGACCTATTTTCGACAAAAACTCTTAGTGTACGGACTAAATCCTATCGACCCTTTCGGAAAAACACGATGATCTCCGCAAGGATTTTACCAATATGCGGAAACCGTTTTCATGAAAAAGTATAAAACATAATAGTGCAAGGTCAATGCTGTGAAGTTGCAACTAATCACGCCGTACAAGAAAAAAAGAAGATCGGTACAGGTAAAATGACAAATGATCAATCTAATATTATACCCTTGACGATTTTCAGTTTCTTTGCATGCCGAGATTATCCCCTGAATTTTTACCAGAAACGCTTGATACCTTTTGTTTTTCTGTGTTAGCGGGGAACAAGAATTCAGTAGTCAATTTAAATTATACATATTGACAACAAGCGAAGTGTGATAAAAATGTACTTAATTAGATATTTACCAATCGAAGTGAAGGCGACTGCTAAAACCAATATGAAAGTATCAGTAATAACTCCCATTTTTCAACTACTAATTAAAGAAACTGGTTTTGAAGAGAACCACTATAACAGTGCAATAATATGAAGGTCGATTATTATTAATCCATGTACAAGATTTTTCGGTATATATACCAGTCACTCTCTAACTCACACTTCAAATTTATAAGACCTATTTGTAAGATAAATTAACGAGCAGACATTATAATTAAGAACCTAAATTTATGATCAAACATTTTTTGAATAAATAATAACCTATTACGTTATCAGTCATATTTAACCTATGTCACACGCGCTATGCCCACTAAATAAAGGCTTACAAACAACCTTAAAGACAAAAAGGCACCTATCCGTGATTCGGGAATATATAAAATACTTTGATCATATGGCAAAGTCCATATGGGAGAAACCGGGAAAGCGGTGAGCCAACGTGTAAAGGAACATAAGAATGTCAGGCTAATACATTTCGCGCAATCAGCACTAGCTGAACATAATATCAAAATAAGAAATAACATTTCATTTAACGAGAGAGGCAATCAAAATCTGAAAAAACCCTGATGACATTAATAGGGAATCTTGCCGACTTTTTGTGAACAATGCAGTTCACTTCTTCAGAGCTAGACTGATACTGTAATTTCCGGTTATTTTGCTCTTATATATACACTCTAAGATTACGGTGATAGGTCAGGGCGCCCCACCGAGACGGTTGGTCGCACCTGATTAGCTAATCAAGTCTTTTTTTAATCTCGAGAGGACGGAAAGCCAAATCGTTTTGGTGATATATCCATTTTCCATATTTCTGTTATTATGGTGTTTTAAGATTTTGATTGCTTCTTTATGTTTTTGGAAAAATATTTCGTGTTTTTGCGAAGACGGTTGTTTTTTCTGATAACACGTTATGTCCTGTTACGATATGATACTCAGCTAGTCCTGATTGCTTGGAATATTTTATTCTTACTTTAATCTCATGTTCCTTTACATTTTGGCTTACCGCTCTCCCGGTTTCTCTAATATAGACTTTGCCACAAGAGCAAGGGATTCAACCCTGGCGGACCAAATAAACAGAAAGGATACACTACAGCGTAACTTTATAGTATCGAAATAGTATTCCTTTCATAGCATGCACAAAATTTATAGAAAAAAAACAAGATGGGCATTTAACTTGTTGCAATTCGTATCTGAAAAATGTGCACTAACAGGGGTTTAGTTTTAAAACCTACAAGTTTCGTTGTAGATTTCGAAGTAGCGATGCATAACGCGATACGATCCACAGGGCCTAACTGCACTACACTTGGCTTTTTTTCATTTAAGTCAGTCCTGGACAAGAAAAATATAGAAGTTGGATTATTTGACTCACACCCACCTCACAAAGTATTCCTCTCATGTCAAAGCAAAACTAAGGATTACGGAAACAAGCAAATTTCTAGCATTGATCTAAGAGAAAATAGTTATAAACAATGATCAATTGTTTATATAAGCCTGTTTGTTAAGTTGCACCAATTATTACCTCAAAAAAAGAAAAGTGGACAAAAAGTTTAAGAGCCCAGAAAAAGCCTCAACTTTTTAGCACTTATCTAAAAGAAGAGAGTAGTAAACAATTACAGAAAAAAAGTCTTAATTCGAAACCAACAATTGGCTTGTTTCAAAGTGTGACATAAAGAATACCAGCTTCGTTAAAAACTAGTATACCTTCAAATCTTTAAATCGAACTACTTATGGATAATTTGGAATAATATAAAGCCACTGCATGGTTTAAACACTAGTTGTTGACTAGACGGTAGGCTTACATCAAGCCGCTGCATAATAGTCTGTAGCCAGATTGTGGGCTTACATCTAATCACTTTATAAATTTGAAAGAGGTGCTAAATATAACCTTAATAAAGCCTGTATTATAAATCAAATAACTTCTAGAAAATAGTTTCCTTGAAATAAAAGAAACTTTTCTTTGATATATCCTGATTATTGAATATATTATTATTTGTTTGCGTCGTTTAATTACGTCCATTGTGCGCAACTATGGAAGCCTTTCTCAAAAACTTGAAACGCACGCTCCCTGAACGTCATGAAACTTGAGTGCCTGCTCCAATATTGGAGACTTTCGTACCTAAAGATGCGGGTCTGTAGGTTATTCCATGATTTAGATTCTCTCGGTGAACAAAGTATCTACTCAAACAATTAAGAAACAGATCGGTGTGATGACTATACGACGTGTCTCGCCCCACTCATTTAGCTGTTATGACGTCGTAATTCTTTAAGGGCATGGGATATTTACAGTTTCTCCGACTTTTTTTCCACAAAAATGAAAATTTGTGAAAACTGAATTCGGAGATGCTATAAAATATCATAACGGACGTCCCCGGACTCTTTTTTTGAGGGGTAATAACAAAACAAATTTATTCTGCAAAATAAAAATTTCATGTACATGCATTATTTTGAGGTTACGTCGTTTTCCATCTCTGCCTTTCCGATAATCTGGAAATTATTTATAAAATAAACTTTTTTGTTTGCCTGCAAACAAGGTTAGTTCCGGGAGATTAGTTACTATGTTTATTTGTATAAGTCCAAAGTTTTCGTCCAAAAATATTGTGTAGTTTAGAATTCGCTCGGGTGAATTGTAACACACATAACCTCGAAATATACACGCACGTTGTTAGCAATATCAAAATTTTTTTGATAAAACAACACACAAAAAAGTGTGTGGGGACGTCCGTTAGCATGTTCGCTATCACTTCCCAGATTTTGAAGGCAAAATATTTCTTATCCTAGGAAAAAAGTCGGGGAATCTACACTAAAAAAATCGATACTATTTCCTCAGCGCTACGCAAATTAATCACATTTTGCTAAATTAAAACTTTTTTAAATTAACCCACAAAAAAAGTGTGTGGGGACGTCTGTTAGCATGTTCGCTATCTATTTCCCAAACTTTTAAGAAAAAATATTTATTATTCTAGAAAAAAGCCGGGGGAATCTAAAACTGGTAAAATCGACAATTTTCTAAGTATGACATGCTCTTAAAGTTAGGTATAGCTGTTCAGAGGTCTAAAAACTTGACCTTGAGGGCTAAAGCAAGCCTTATTGCCTTCTTCTTTAGAGCCCAAATCTTGCTGCGTCAGGTCGAAGACCCAGTGGGGCTTGTTTTGAATACAAAAGACTAAGGGTTAGCCATAATTGTGTTTTGTTTTAAATTAAAGACCTTAAAAGCTCTTCTTACGACATAATTATTGCAAAATTTTAGACACTAGCTCAATTTACGGCAAAAATAAAAACAAGACCATTATAGAAGTAAGACTTTTTTTTGTGTATGAATTATTTAAAACACTATGTTTGGTAACTTGCATTATTTGTTACTTTACTAAGTAAAAAGTGAGAAAAAAGTAAAAGAGGCCAGAAGAAACCGGAATTATATAGCACTAATCAGGTAGCCGATAGTTATAAACAATAATAATTAACATGAATAATGGTTTTTCATCATTTGAATTCATTGTTAACTCACCCTAGAGTAGATGTTTTTAAATTCTAGAAAAAACTGCAACGATCTAGAATTTTTCAAATTGACTATTATTAATATTATTTCAGGAACAATCCATTCTGTTATCGCTAATTAATTATTTAACTCATTTAAATTGAAATTTGGATAAAAAGTGATTTTTGTTTGGAAAAACTGCAATTTTCTAGAATTATTCCAGGAGCATATTATTAGAAATAATAACAAAAGCTGAAGTTAATAAAAAGATAATAAAAAGATAAGTTTTTAACTAAAACAGAGCATTTTGAACTAATCTAGTTGAGTTTTCAACAAGAAACCTTTTTTTTATTAGAAAATATAAATTGTCAACCAAAACTAAAACATTCAGTGTCAAGTAGAAAAATTAATTTTCAAACACAAAAAGACGAATTTTCAACTAAAAGTGATCATTTTTCAATCGAAAATTATACAATTCGATTTTTAGTCAGAAAATGAATGTTTAACTACAGTGATGAACTTTCAACGAAAATTTATGATATTTTACTGGAATAATAATAGATAAGTTAAAGTTTTTGTTGAATATATAGTTTTCAACAGAAAAAGATACAAATTCTCAACAAAATGGTTCAATTTTCCGCAAAAAATTTCTTTTCATCCAAAGAAATAAAGTTTTAATTAAAATGAAAATTTGCGACAGCAAAATCTATTTTTAACAAAAGTTCAATTTTTCACCAACTGATTTTATTTCAGACCTAAATGCTGAATTTTCTGGATATTTAGCTGGAATACTTGAATTTTGAATAGAAAAGAAGAATTCTAAACAACTGATGAATTTTCAACGAAAATTATAAATCTTTAACTGAAATAGTTGAATTTTATTCCAAGCGAAAAGATGAATTGTCCGTTAAAAATGTAATTCTTGATAAAAAAATATTTTAAAAAAGGATTTTCAGTGAAATAGTTTAATTTTCTACTAGAATAGTTAAGTTTTCATTTAAAAAAAATATATATTTTCAACAAAGTAGATAGGTCAATTTTAAATTGTGACAAATTCTCACTTGGAACAGGGGTTTCTTTAAACTCCTTTTTTCTAATACAAATTATAATTATGGAAAAAATTGCCTGTTCCCAGTGAAATTATATTTCTTTACGGAAACTCGCTGTCATAAAATAAAATGGATCAGAAAAATTCCCGATGATGTGATTTCTTATTTCAAGCATATCGCATCATAATAAATCGTTAAAAACAAGTAAGGAATATTCTCGAACTAAATTCTGTTGACCAAATATCTGATTTAATCAGATGTGATTTTTTTATCTTGAATCTGGCCAAGGCCTTAAATTAAAAATTAAGTAAAACTCTCAGTAGTTGTGAAATCAATAAATCATTCGTAGTTCATGTAAATTACGGGTACAAGAGCCCGATCTTTATGTCATGTTTATTCAACATAACAAAACCAAGAATTTCAATTATTACGATTTCTGGTACATTCCGAAAACACATTACGTCTAATTTGCATAAAAACATTTAAATTTTGTTTTGCATGTAACACATATGCCACTGCAATAAAAATTTAAGATTACATTAATTTTTTCTGCACGAGTGCTGCTAGAAGAATGAAAGTATCATACGCAATAGTAAATGTATGAGAATACTGAAAATGCGACGGACTATTCCGAGGTCTCAAAAGGTTTCGGATAAAAAATGTTGAATGTTTTCCTTTTTGTCTCAAACTTCTCTTCACAGATCCTACCTCCTATCCTGTTACAGAATTTTATGAAAATTTGGTCATTTACTGCATTTTTCTAAAACTTGGTTAATTGAACAGTTGAACAAAATATGTAGCTTCAAAGTCTAAGTTTCGCCAGCAACATAAATATTACGTGTTTGCTGAGCAATCATAAGAAGTGTTTACTCGTGGAATGATAATTTCCGCGAAGCTACAAAAACGAGATTCGGCGCGGGCGTTAATTTTTTGTGATAATTATTGTTTGAAAAAATAAATATTCAACCTTCAGAAGACACAAATACCAAAGTATCAAATCGAGCTAGAAAATCGCATCAAGGCCTTTCCTTTGAATAATGTTACATTTGTACTAAACTGGCCATTTTAAATAAATTTTAGAGATTGGAAGCGTAATAACGCAAATTATTTGCATTTTGGCATGACAAGCTTTATTTTTACTGAAATGAACTTAACGTATAATTTCACTTGAGTGTTTGGACCCTGTTCTTACAATACAGGGAGAGGAAGAGGCTAAATTTGGCCAATATGTGTTTTTGCGCATCAGTCAAGTGCAGCTCAAGGCTGGCTTGATGTGCCAGAGCGACCCTAACTCACAACTACGCGACAGTGCCCCCCACCTCTTCTCTGCCTTCTGCCGATACCCTTCCCCTCAACTGGTTTGCCCCACTGCCTGCCCGCGCCGCACGGCTACGGTTAGCAGCAAGCATCTAGAGGCAGGGACACGATGTGCCCACTCTAATGTATTTTCGGGGGGTATTGTGGCAAAAAGTGAGATCAGCGCCACCTAGAGGACGCAGAAAGAACTATTGTCTAGGCAAGAACCCCCCTCCTTCCCTTCTCATCCTAGTTTGTAGGTTATGTTGACTTCTCTTTCTGAAATAAATACATGGATAATAATAAGCAATAAAAGAAACCAAAAATCGCACAAAATAAAATCTATCATCGATGAAATGCAATAAAATGTTTAAGTCTGTTGCAATTGATCATTTTATTGCATTTGATCGATGGTCGATTTGATTTGGTTCCATTTGTAGTTTGTATTATCGGTGAAAATCCATTGTGAATTCCAAGTTCATCACGCAAAAAAAATATAATTCTTGCAGCTACAGTGAATTTGAGCAGACGTAAGCAGACGATAGAACTTCTATCGTCTGCTCAAGTTCATTTCCAATTCTGAATTCACACGAGCGCCACCTAGGGGACGTAGCAATTACTATAATCCGTTCACCACATTTCTATGGGAGTGGGCACACCGTGGGCAGGGATCTAAACTTCCGCATGTAGAGATACTGCGCTTGCGTTAACTCTGCGTAAGAGGAACACGACGAGAGCCCATCATCAAGGCAATAGTAAGCCGCGCCGTGTTCCTCTTAGGCACAGCTATCGCAAGCGCAGCATCTCTACAAAGCTGGGGTCACTGGCCAGAGGAAAACGTCTCGCAGCTTGTTGATTGTCTTTCCAGTGGTTGACGCTCAGTCTCAGAACGTTCGCGTTTTGTTTTCGGCGTGATCCTGGAGATTTCCAACCATAGAAAACTGCAGAAAGCCTAAAATATTGAGGCAGTCTTTCGCGTGCCCTCTATTTTGTACACGGCAGATACAATCCCTGGAAAGAAATTGGGTGAAGTGCCTTGCGAAGCTCGACGCAGTGCTGCCGAAACTAGCTACAAATTTACCCCCACAATACCTACCGTTTGGGAGCCGCAAAACAGAAGATGAATAAGAACCACTGTGAGTTTGTGTGTAAGCCGAAAATGCACGATTCGACTTCGGTTTTCCGCTGTACGATGATTCCCGATCTGAAAGCCTCGGAAGACTTCCGCGGTCTTCTATTTATATCTCGATCCCCATTTGAAAGAAATGGAAGAAATTGGCGAATTTAATGTTTCGCGTGATTCTTCATTTCATGCATGAGACGATTTTGAGGTTATGTTTTTTAGGTGTATATAAAATGCAGAATGGACATTATTACTATTATACATATTATTCATGTTAATATTATAATTATAAAATATTATATCAATATTAATGACTGGTTGACTATTTATTAATAAAAATAGTTTAACTTTTAACTAAAACAATTATTTTCTGCCAAAAAAATAAATTTTGAAGAAAATACATAAATAAATTTAAAAAATGGTTAAAATTGTTTTTAACAAAATAGTTCAATTTTTATCCAGAAGGCTGAATTTGTATAGTAAAAAAGGAATTTTTAATAAAGTATATGATTTTTGTACAAAAGAAATTTATTTTCTACCAAGACTTATTTTCTATACAAAAAATCAATGTTTAATCATAATTAAATTTTCGACAAAAAAAATTAATTTTCTACCAAGAAAGACGAGTATTCAATAAAATACAAAAATTTTCAACTAAAAAAAATCACTTTTCAATGAAACATAGAATAGTTAAATTTGTAGTTAAAAAGTTGATTTTTAACCAAAAACAAACAGAATTTTCTACAAAATAGTCAATTTTTCAGAAAACAAATTTTTCCAACTACATTGATGAATCATCAACCAAAAAAACTAAATTTCTAACAAAGTAATTCCACCTTCAACCAGGAAATCTGAAAAAAATCCTTAAAATTCTTAGGAATCGCTTGAAATTTTTGAAATGAATTGAAAATTCCTTGGAATGTTTTAAAATATCCTAAAATATTTTAAATCTCTTGAAATTTTTTAAAGCTCTTGAAAATTCCTTGCAATTTTAAAAATACCCTTAAATATTTCAAATCCTTTAAAATATCATACTACATTATTGAAATCAATTGAAAATGCCATGGAATCTAATAAAATCTCCTAAGATATATCAAATCCTTTAAAATCTCATATTAAATTACTGAAATGGAAGCTTCCAATGTGTCCCCTAAGGGTTTACATTTTTCTTACACCTTCTTTCTCTATTCCTTTACACACCCTCCACACACTTACTTGGTGGTGGAATGGGGACCTACAGTTTAAGGTGGGTTCCGAACCACCAAGAGCAACAGCCTTAAGTACATAGAAAAAACCTTTTTCTCTAGAGGTACCGGTCCCACGACTCTCCGGAGATGAAGGGAGTTCCCTTGCTAGGCTAGTGTTCACCGCATGGGCCACCGAGACTCTTCCAGAGTGCGAGGCGGGAATCGAACCCGCAAGCCGAAGGAGTGGGCTCAAAGTCTACGTTTTAGCCCCCACGACCATCGCCCCACTCTATTAAATTACTGTAATAAATTGAAAATTCCTTGGAACCTTTTAAAATACTCTCAAATATATCGAAACCTTCAAAATATTTTGATACATATTGACATATTTTAAAGATTTCTAAAGTACTTTGGATTTTTTTTTAATAAACCTGCTAAGGATGTTGAAATTCTTTAAAATTCCTTTTAATTATAAAACTAAGTTGAAAATACCTTGAAATCTTTTATAAAATCGTCAAATATTTAAAATCCTTTCAAATCATTTTAAATCTCTTGAAATTTCTTAAAGCGCTTGAAAATTCCTTAGAATTCGAAAATACCCTGAAATATTTCAAATACTTTAGAATCTTATACTAAATTATTATAATCAATTGAAATATTCTAAAATATATCAAATCCTTTAAAATCTCATATTAAATTATTGTAATCAATTTGTTAAATTACACCAGTAAGCCATTTCCCAAAATAACATTTATTTTTACATTTAGAAGAGAAGAACCAATATTTTTATAAGAAATTGTATCCTTTTAAAATAATGATATGATCCATTTTTTTTTTAATATTTTACACATCATATATCTCCGACCAATTTTCAATGAGCAAAACGTGAATAAAATGGAAATAAGGTATTAAAAACCCGTTTTTTTAAAACAAATACTCAAGAAAAGCAGTTTTTATAACAAAATTGCACGAAATCAGTAAAAATGAGAGAAATATGTTTTTAAATAACATTGTAAAATGGCTCATTATACAGTTATATGAGAATTAAAAGAAAAGGGAGAAAAAAATAATGAGAATAACAAATATTGATTTACGTCCAATACGCCAAACGAGGATGGACTACCATCACCCTTTATGCTACTGGAGGGATCGTGAATAAAATAATAATTAGAGACCGTTTTACACTTTTTCTTGATCCATGGACACAATCGGGTCTTCCTTTTCTAACGAAACGATCAATCTGCAAAAAAAGTTTTGAGAGCAATCCTAATCGTCGCATACTTTAAAAAGGAGCGAAATGAGAAAGATTCGAAAGTGTGAAAAGCGAAAGCTCTTTTGGATTGATCTGATGAAGCCGCATGATATCAGGGGGGCACCAGAAATCTTTTTATTTATTTTGAATATTTTGCAAAAAAATTCTGCTAATATAAATAAGGCATCTTGACAGTTTTTTACGGGTAAACTAATTCTGAGGTTAGTTTATCACTGTAAAAGGTCAAATTCATCAAAATCAGCGAAAAACTAATTGTGAAAAGTTACAAAAGATAAAGGCCTGATTTAAAATGGATTCGGTCACCAAATTGAGCTTGACTGGAAGTAATGCTGCGACAAACGAAACTTTATTATATGAAGGAAAAGTAATTAAAATTTGATAAGATCTTCAGAAATAAAGAGGACAGACCATTTTGTCCCTTGTTCAGTACAAAGGATCACCTCAATTCAGATGAATGGAGTAATAAATAAACTGTTGAACTGAGGAATCGTGATCACAAAACTTTGTCATAAAATCCTTAGAATCAGACCATATTTTGAACGCTTGAACTGGGCAGTATTTATTTGATCGTGGACTACCTGCTCATCCTACCCTCTCCACTTGACTTCCCCTCACGTCCCTGACTCTGCGATAGTGCTGCGTTGAATCCCTTTGCCCAATGAGGAATAAAATATCAAACATAAAAATGTTCCAATTTTGCAATCCGAAATTCAAACATTTAAATAAATTTATATTTCATAATAATTTAAATTTTAAAACAACTTTAATAATAAAAATTTAAACAAACTTAAATACATACAAGAAATTAAAATCAAACATACATACACATTGTCTTTGTTTTCAAACATTATGACCAATGTTTTATGTTTTATGATTATAATTTATATGCTTTATCTTCTCGACCGGTTAGGACGGACTCCCAAAAATTTAGGAAAACAACCTTTTCATTGTACAGTGGCTCAGGAGAGATGCTCGACAAAAAGGGGTCATAGAATCTGTTAGAATATTTTATCTGGCACTACAAACTTATTTCTGTTCAGGGTTGGCTCCGGATTAAATTCCGGATATCTACTTCACACGGCAGCTCCCCTCTGTTAGGGTTCAATGACATCTTCCGCTCTCTGAGTTACGTCATGAGAGATACTTGCTGAATTGGCGGGCTCACAAATGGAAAATGTTGGGATCGACATCCGACCAGCGCAGGAAACAATAACTCTTATTGCTGAAGACATCCGGAAGGAAAAGAACATTTTTCAATGTGTAGAATTTTTTAATTAAATCTAAAAATGGTCACCACATTATTTTAGTCCGCGATCCCATTGGATAAATCTCTTTCTATACATAATTCAGTTTGCCGTTGAAAGTTGAAGGTTTAGAAGGATAAAAGCGCGGCAGATTGGTCATTTCCGATCTCCCACGCGTGCGCAGTCACCCACCTGTCCGGTCTCTTAGCCTGCTCGAGGATTCCGGAAGGCATTCTGTTCTGATCGCTCGAAGAATCAACAAGAGTCGGTGTCCCGAAGTTCTCAAAATGGAAGCACGATTCAACTCCTTGATTTGGAGAGAATTCTAGAGGATATCTTCCGAGCTCCTCGAGTAAGTTTCAGACTTGGTGCTTAGTATTCATATTTTTTTTGTGTATTCCCAATGAAGAAGGGTAAACTATTTTGAAATAGGTCGATCATTCTCTGGGACGATGTTTGTTTGTTATTTAAACAAAAATCTTTTTTTATATTAACTCAAATTATTATGTGTTTTTCTCTTTTTTTTTGTCATTAAAAAAAATTACATAATCAACAGAATGTTGAAATTTTAATTACACTATCTGCGAACCATATAACTTACTCCCTATTTATTACACGTTTCAGTCTTTCACCAAACGAGCAGCTCATTACAACATATTTCAAACAAATAATTACATTGGAAGATTATGTATTTTCCTTGAAATTTAAAATAGTAAAGTTGCAAGAAGTGCTTTTCCCGAAAAAGTAAGCCACCATTCATTAAAATTAAACTTTTTTTGCTGAGAAGCGACAGTAATAAAGTATTCAACTGTCAAAAATATTGTCAAATGATTTTTTTGTTTCTTGCTTAAAGAAACATGTTTTGTCTTTTGACCTTTAAAACTTTTGACCGAATTGAAACTTTGAGATTTGCGTTCCAAATTTTTATTACGTTGTTGTTAATAAAAAGTTCTGCAAAAATCATTTTCAGAGAGCACAGCGCAAAAAGTTCCCAAAAAATGGGAAGTAGGTTAATTTTTTTGCAATGAGGGGAAAATATTAATATTTATTTTCACATATAAAATAGAAGAAACAACTTTTTTATAAGAAATTGTATCGTTTTAAATTAATGCTATATGACTTTGAAATGATGTCTGTGACATTTTTTTTTTAAATGAATATACTTGGTCGTTAAAAATACATTCACGGTTACATAAATAAGGCAGAGAAAATGATGGAAATCGTAAGAATTCATTAAAATGTTTACTTAAAGAATATCTCGCTTATAAGGCCGATTCAAACTAAAAAATAGTCAACAAAAAAATCGAATTTTAATGTTTTCAGAAGTATCTCAAAAGGTCTAAAGGATAAAGAAAAAATTTGGATTTTTTTTTTGAAAAACGAAATCAAAAAATTCAAATACTCAAGACATTTTTCGACTTCAAGTGTATAACCGGCCGGACTTAAAATAGTTTCCCTCACCTTCTTTTCATTATTTTTTAAATTTGACGCCTCGTATATTATCAAACCTTTTTTTAAACAAATACTAAAGAAAGGCAATTTGTGTAACAAAATTACACAAAATTGGAAAAAATAATATAAAAACGTTTCCAATTTAATCTCGTATTTGTATACTATTTTGATACACACTGAAGCTGGACAGATCTTGGTAGGTCAGATGATAACAGAAATTAACGACACTAACTCCATACAGTTTTTCTTACTCCAGTGGACACAATCGGGTGCACCTTTTCCAAACGAGGTAGAATCGTATAAAAAAAGGTACCCCGTTGTTACCTTAGAATCGACGTAGCTCATTTCTTAAATTTATTGGCGAAATTTTTAGAAAGCTCCGAAGGATGCACAAAAACTCTTGTATTTTATAAAGCAGCAGTGGGTCAACTGATCCTCGCACGAATCGATGAATGTGCAAAAATAACTCTAAGAGCAATGCTATTCGTCACGCACTCTCCAAAGTATCAAAACGTGGAAAATTCGTAAGTGTGAAAACCAAAAGCATTTTTTATTACTCTGGTGCAGCCAGATGCATGTCAGGCTGGCAGAAGAATCTGCAGAGCCGAAACTATCTCCGTTTCCGCAACTAGAGATGGCAAACTCATTCAATAAAGAGGATGACAAAGCTTCTTCAAGCCAGGTGAATAATCATTGGTGGAAGATTGCCCATGCCTTAAATGAAGAAGCGCAGGAGTTAGCCAAAGAGGAGGTTGGCGAGCATGACAGAGCGTACTATCTACCAAAATTAGATAGAGAAGTTGATACGCGATATGAAAACTTTTGTGAAAACGGCTGTGTGTGCAAAGACAAATTTAAAAATGGAAGAATACCTGCATGAAGTGTGGTAGCTGAATGCGAATTCAAAAATATTAAGACAACGTTCTTGTACTCTGTATCACTTCCAATGAGAGCAGATGAAGTTTTCTTGTCACTGGCCCAGCGATGTTTAAAGGGTAGCGTAATCCTACAAATTGTGAAGGACAATAAATTACAGAAGGAGAAGGATATTGACTTATCTAAGCTCGTCGCTGAAGCTTTGAATCTTTAACTTGAAAACAGCAACAGGAGGTTTAAATCGGAAATTAAAATGAAACTGGTGAAAATTCGCAATTTGGATTTTGAGATGGTATTTTGAGATGGTGAATTTTGGGGTAAAATTTTAGATCTACAAGATATGTACCCCTTACCTCTGAGCAGCTTGGAGCGCCTTACTGACTCTTAAGATTTTATTAGCGTTACCTTTTGGCAGCAATGAGCGCCCAGGAAGGTAATAAAAAGGCAAAAGATAAATTTCAAATATATCGTCATTAAATACTATTTTTACACATGTATTAAAGAAAATGTTATGGGATAAAATATCTATCTTTAGAATTCTTAGGAATGCATTTTTGTTTATTAACCAGTTTTTGGCAAATAAATAATTAATATAAAATAATCAGTCTAAAAAGATATGAAAAATCTGTTATAACAAGATGAATAGGATAATAGAAAAAGGTTTAAATGCTCGTAGAGTTTGTATTTCCTCTTGTTAGATTTCTATTGCATAACTTGTAACAAACCTAGGAAAAACTAAAAATTTCGCGAAATATAGCAAAATTGTGTTTTTAAAAGTTTGTAAGCAAACCAAACATTGTATAACAACTTCATAAAAGAGGAAATTTACTTTTTCCAGTTCTTTTCGGAATGTCTATTACAATAAAGTTAACAAAATATTTATTGCAAAATTTTTCAAGCATTAGTTCTGCATTGGTTTTTAAAAACCACGAAAAATGACAATAATTTCCTACTTCTGTAAATTTATTAATTTTTTTAAATAGGTAAGAGATTCTCATCAAAGCAAAAGTTTAAACAATTTGTGAAACATAAACTGTAGTCATCTTAAAAAATATATGTGACAATACGTCTACAAAAATGCATTGCTAAATGTGAAATTTAGACCGCAAAATCTCAAGGCAATTATGCCGGCCCACAACAAAAGAGATTTTTATGAACAATGTTTTTTTCTATTGAAAATGATCTTTCTGCGACTGTAACATGCAACACGCTAGATTGACTATATTATAGGATTACTAGCAGACCCGGTCACGCGTTGCTGTGGCTCAGTTATCATACATTACATTAATATTATACTAAACTACTCAATAGAGTTAATATGGAGGTAATTATTCTAGATAAGAAGTATCCTATCCCTCAAGTTGGACCAAATTACACACAGCACAAAAAATTTCATTAATATCGGTTAAGTAGTTTTGAAGTTTAGTGGCGA
>NC_046657.1:125561464-125564546 GCF_010883055.1 Belonocnema kinseyi | reverse complement strand
CAGCGAGACCCTTTGGTATCCCTCCCTTTTTTGAATAAATAAGACAAAAATAATGCGTTTATATAAAGTTGATTTTTAATAATATTGGTGACAGTGAATCATTTTACTGGCCCACTCTGGAGTTTCCCGTATAGGGGGTAATTTTCAGGGGATGAAGGTGGTTGTAGAAATTTGTTTAAATTAAGATGAAAATAATGAGCACATATAAAGTTGATTTTGGATAATAGCAGGGTCGCCGAAACGTTTTGCCGGTCCCGCCATGGTGTTTGCCGCACAGGGGGTAGTCTTAAGGGGTTGAATTTGGTTTCACAAATTTTAACAAATAAGACGCAGAGAACGATCTCACATAAAGTTGATTTTGAAAAATTACGGAGCTGGGTGGCACAATATTTTGACAGCCCTTCTATTTCGTTTGTCGCGCTCGGGGTAGTTTTTCGAGATTGTGGTTGGTTGCAAAAACTAAGATGAAAATAGTTTGCACATATAAAATTGATTTTGGATAATGGCGGGGCTAGCGAAACGTTTAGCTGGCCCCGCCATGGTGTTTGCCCCACAGGGGGTGGTTTTTAGGGGTTGAAGTTGGTTGCACAAATCTGAGCAAATCCAGGCGAAAATAATTATGCACCAATATAAAGTTGATTTTGGATAATGTCGGGGCCACTAAAATGTTTTGCTGGCCCGGTCAGTGTTTGTTTGTTGTTGAGAAATCAGGTACTTCCGGTGATGCACAAATTTTATTTTGGTTTTAAAAATTTGAACAAATTCTGCATTAAATATTCGACCTAAAAAAAGTTTAATTTTCGTGAGTGGTGGGGCCAGCCAAATGGTCCTGTTTTTCACGACGTATTATAGTTGGAATCCCTAAATATGGCGGTTCAGAATAGTCTAATTTTTTCCTGTTGCCATATCATTTAGGGCTGACGCAGTGCTCCCTGAATGTAATTATTTCAAGAATTAAGAAATTTACCAACCATTGAATGAATTAGGACTTTCTGAATATGATGATTAAAGTTTAAAAAATTCTTTAAATAGGTATTGTGTGACAAAGTTATTAAAGGCTTTTTAAATATCGCGTGCCGGAAATCATCCTTTTTTTCTTTTTGAAGTAAGAAATTATTGTAATTTTTCGTGGTTTTTAAAAACCAATACAGGCCTAATGCTTGAAAAAAATTGTGGTAACTTTTTTGTTAACTTCTTTGTGACAGACATTCCGAGAGGATCTAAAAAAGTAACTTTTCTTGTAAAGTAAGTTTCCTTGGTCTCACGAGTCAATTTTGGGGGAAGGTTTTGAAAAAACTAATAGAAACTAATGAATGGAATTTCTTTGTCGCTATTAGCAGGGTTAGCAGTCGGAAAAGTAGACGATAAACATGAAAAACCTCAAAATGATCACTCTTTCTTGGGTAAAATTCACTTAGTTAGACTCAGATTGGATAATTTTGCTTTTTTGAGTTAGTGCTCTTCAACAATAATGCCTCGTATATTTAAAGGTCTTGGAAAATTAGAACAACAAAAATTGGTCAAGTTTTACTAACATGAGTCAATTTCGCTCTGCAATCCTACACTTTTGATTTTTATAGTTTCCCATTAAATTAAGTAAGTTTTACTCATTGGGAAGAGATGGCCTCAATTCCGCATGAATCAGAATGGTTCCAGTTTTGAATATTGCAAAAAATGCAAAGGCGCATTTTCTAAAAGGATAGGAAATACTTTAAGGAAAGATATTTCTTAAAGAATGCACGAAAATATCATCATGTGTCGCACAATGTACGACTTTATGGTCACATTACATTGGAACAGAGTATGCGCAAAGCACCGACCTTCCCAGCATCATCGGGCAATGATACGTTCCACATTGCGATTGATTAGACGCTTCCTTGAAGCTCTGGAGGAAATTTGCGAGAAGAAAGTGGAATTTGAGGAAATTTTTGATCCTGCCAAAAACAAGGTCGTGATTGCTGAGATTGAAAAAGTAGCAAAATTGGATAAAAACGAGGAATGTCACGGTATTCTGATTAATGCTGCGTCCCTGGGAACGCGCATTAAACATGCTGGAAATCTGGTGATTACCGAGTACATAGCAAGAAATGCAGAGGATGATGATAAGGCTATGAAAAATGACAAAAAAATAATAAATCTTGGAAAAATTTTAAAAGCTTTTCAGGAGAAGTTGGCCACTTTCGTAAACAAAATGGTTTTGGAATCCCAACTTAAGCGTCGAAGATAAAAAATAGTGTGTCAATACCAAGTCATCAACGAAGTGGCAAATAAAGACATTTTCGATACTCTGTCAGCAACTAATCAAACTGTTGCAAAGAAATATGTACGCTTTTTCTGATTCGTGTTAAGAGAGCGCGCACGGTTTCGGTAATTTTATCATCATCAATGCTTCAAAGCCTTCAACTAGTAGTAAAATACAGGAACGTAGCACGAGTGCCAAAAGACAATCCGTACCTTTTTGGTTTGCCATCGGTGGACAAAGACGAATTCAAGTTCATAAGAGGTCCGCTAGTTCGGAAATTATCCAATAGGTCTGAAGTAGCCGAACCTGATAAAATCCGAGCAACAAATTTACGAAGACACGCCGCTCGGGATATTCTGGTAATATCACAATTCTTAGAGAAAGCGCTGAGAACCCCCAAAATCAATGGAAATTATTTGGGATCAGACTCGGACGATTCAGAAGAGGACGGGCAAGAAGGAATGGATTCCACACTGGACTTTCGACAAATTGATGAGTTTGGGAGTGCTACGCAGGAATCACATAACGGTACGTTTCAGATTTAATATGAATGATAATTGCAATATTAGGTACAAGATTACATACAATTTTTTATATTGGAACCTACAACGGATGCTTTATTATCTTTTTCAGAATCAATGGAAGCTGAATGAACAATTCCATAGTATTGACTATCAAGAAATCAAAGGGCAATACTTTTAATCAAATACGCAGTACCTATGCTACTAATGTCTCTATCTACTACAGTCTGTCAAGTTAAAGCGTGGGTGGCTTTACTCGCAGTCGGTAAGGTGTATCGACATGATTTTGGTGTCAAAATATTAAGAAGAGCTCCCTCTT
>NC_046657.1:125532908-125561364 GCF_010883055.1 Belonocnema kinseyi | reverse complement strand
AAAGAGGGAGCTCTTCTTAATATTTTGACACCAAAATCATGTCGATACACCTTACCGACTGCGAGTAAAGACACCCACGCTTTAACTTGACAGACTGTATATGTATTAGGTATTCTTCAATTTTTTTTCTTACAGGTAACAATTTAAAAAAACCCGTAATAAAGCATCCCTGGACGGAGGAAAAAAATAATTGGATAAATGAGGCCTTTCAGGCGACTTTCTACAATCCCTTCAAACTGTCTTCTTTAGCGGACATCCAGATTGTGATGGACGCAAATACATGTCTGAGAGGAAGATCTACCAGAAGAATTAAAACCTGCGTAAATAATATGTTGAAACCGCTAGAAGAAATTCATGCTCGCATTAGCACATAATTTATATATGATTAACTATTTATAAATTTATAATTAGCTTTTCTAAACTCATTGTAAGCGCACGTCAATGTATCACACTTCATGCAAAACTTATAATATAACATAGCTAATCATTGCAAATTACGAAAAAAATACTTTCGTTTATCAGTTTGTCAATATCATGATAAAAAATATTATAATACCCCAAGATTTGTTCATTCGGGCGATGGAAAATGTAAATAAATGTTTTCAAATTTTATGTAAAAATCGTCTACCGAACGGTAGTATTTATTCTTTTATAATTATGTATTTTCATTTTATATCTGTTTGTTCCTAACTTAAACTTTTTCACATTTTTGTATATTTGCAACAGTGCATATTCTACATAACATAATGAATAGTTAGAAATGTCTTTATTTTGACAGGTTTTACAATAAAAACGGATAAATTATTTTCCAACTATAAAATAATCATAAATTCGTATTATTTATTACAATTAAATATTGATTTCAATAATTGTTGGAAATTCCAATACAAATAACATTCAATCGAACTGAATTCTTTCGACGGTTTACAATATTTACGTATATTAACGAAAGAAATTAAAATTGAAGTAATAAAAATTGAATTTTAAGCGGCTGCAGAACAAAGAAAACTGCATTTCAATTTTCACCATGACAATTTTGTATTTTCTTAAATACTTTTTGAATATTATTAAACAATCGAAAATTCAGATTTCATTTTGAATTTACTGCACTAAAATAGTAAAACTACAAATTTAAGTACATAACCAAACTCTTATTGAAATAGGTCAGGAAGCAAATATTGAGCAAATTGCAGTAAATCATAGCCACTCACACAAAAAAGGAAGGCAGTTACAAAGTTCGTGCAAATATAGTGAATAACCTTAAATATAAACAATTTTTAATATATCTAAATATACGGAGTTATAGCACTGGAGCAACATTCTTCCCATTATCTAAAGAAGTAACAACAGGTTTCTGGATAATTTCCTATAGAGCAATTTTTTTTATATCATCTGTAGGACTAAAATATACAATTTTGAATCGATGTAATGTGATCAGCAACTAGCGTAAAATGAGATTCACTTAAGAATACAGAGCCTCAATTCAAATTCGCTTTTCTTATACTGCTGAATTTTGGATGCAATAAATTTTTCGTTACCACATCCTTCTGTTTCCCTTCCGAGTCTTCTAAGCTATTTCTAGTAATTTAACTAGAAGCTTGTGCTACTCGTAAGCAATAAAGAAATTTAATAATTTTTGGATTTGGTATTCTACATAAGACATTGCATTTGAACTAATATGATTCAAATCCATCCGTCGTTCTCTAAAGATCAGCTGTGACAAATGCCCAAATCTGAGGAGCAAACAGTGTTTTCTATCAGACGTAATTTTCTGCTGTTTTTTATTTTGCTTAAAAGAAACCGTAAAAATTTTTTTTAAATTAAAATATTAATAGGTGCCGCCCACCCCCTAAGGGTTCCCAAATTGATTCCGAAAATATTACTAAAAAGTAAGTCCCAAAAACATGAAAATATATAATAATGTCTAGGACTATAGGATATACTTTCATGGTATTATGAAAATTCTTTAAGGAATAGGAATTTCTCATTGGTTTTTTTATTCCCTCCTCCAGAATAACTGTCATGGTACTCCAAAAACTAATCTATGCAATTATCAGAAGCATTTTTTTCAATGTTACCCTTAATTAAAACTATTTTCTTATTTTATTTCATAGATCCCTAAAAACAAATAAACTATACTTTTTTTCAGGGCATATTTGCATATGATAATATAAATCACACATCTGCATCAAATAGCACTATTTTCTATGTACATAGTAGCAGTCTACTGGTTAATATATGAAAATAGGTTTCTGTTTTGAATATTCAAACATCCAAACCATAATTTGCTTCTTTCAAATTGTTGAATCTAAGGGAATTATTTCTTTCATTGTCTTTAGTAACTGTTTTGAATCAAAATAATTTTGCTTTAGATAAAAAAAAATCACCTAAACAAGTACTTTATTTAAATGGAAGAAACTGCGTCACGTTGTGAAGGTGGTTTATTGCACCTTTCAAATGGCAGATCAAAAAAAGAAAGAATATACGTATATATTCGTGCTTGAACACGCATGCATATACGTATATAAGTCGTTTAAAATCTGGGCGCCATCCAGGCCCCTAAATTCACCTAAAATATAAAATTATTAGAGAAACACTCAGCCCAGCAAAATGTGGATAAAATAAAATTCGCTAGTAACCTGAAAACGAGGGAAGAAAACAGGGGAAGGATGAGGACAGGGACCATAGGTAAAAATGTCAGAAGGATCCCTGGGAAATCTCAGGAAGGGGATCAGAAAAGTCACTGGAAGGGGTCAGGAAAATCACTGGAAAGGCACTGAAAGAAAAATTTCCGGGGGTGATTCTTGAGATCGCAACGACCATATTACGGACTGTCCTTGGATTCCAGTCGTCATTGCGTCGCCCGCCGAAGCAAGGAAAAGAATTTAACCTTCGACATCCTTCTGTAGGCCAACTTATGTTATCCAAATCCAAAAAAAGGTCGAAATAATCAATCAAATCAATCAAATGGTCAATCACATCAGACAAATAGTCAAACACATCAATCAATAGTCACTATCGACCAGCGTGTCCGTCTTTCACCACAGTGACCAAAAACGGAAGTGAGAAAGTGACAGGTCCAGTGTAACGCGCCTAGACCGTCAACTCAATGGGTTTATCGCGTCAGGGCGCGTTTACAGAACCTCAAGCCGAAACGCACTACCGGAGAAACTCGGAACTACTGATCTTTACCATCTAAAAGTAATTTCTACAATGATTTTCTAAATAATTTGTTAAATAACAGTACAATCCAGAATAACTATTAGGAGTAAGTGAGTTTCTCTGGTTTCCAAAACAAAACGGCCTGGAAGTAAAGCGATACTGGAAATATGTGAAAGTTCCTGAGTTTTAGCAATAGGCGGGAAAATTTGAAACTACAAAAGAACTAATATGAATTTTACATAAATATCGTTAAAAAAAAAAAGGCTTATCAAAAGTTATTAACAATTGCACAAGGGCTAAATTAGGTACTTTAACGCTTACTGAGGAATCTCAAGAATTTATTTTTCGCTCGGCACAGAAATAGACCAAACCCAAACTATTTTCAATAACCTAGTATCATTTACCAGAATAAGTCATGGCAATGTCCAACTCTAAGTAGCCTATTACCTAATTTCGACCACAGAGAGCGCGCATGCAGCATATTTTACAAGTTCCCTAAGTTTACAGTATACTTCGCGTTAACGATGTTACAATTTACAATTTTTCGGTAGTCGCTTATTGCACAATCGAATCTCGAAGTTGATGCCCAATTGATTTTCCATCCGGTGACCCATGAGACCACTCTTGCAAAGTTTCCGATAGTTTGTTGTGAATCTTTCCCAGAGTCAGTGCTTATGGAACCAATATGGCGTTGCTCGATGTTAAGTGGAATTAGCTAGGCCGAGTTCATGGGGTCAGGTTTGCGTTTGGTGGTGTGACAACTTCCTGGCATGGCATTTGCAATTTCATCAAGATGGCGATGTACTGCGAGAGTTTTGATTGTCCCAAACTCGGCTCTGACCATATCCGGTAACTGTAGCGGAATCGTTATTGGACTGGTCCTAGGTGGCCGTACCATGGACTGGCAGTTGTAGTGGTGACGTCAGACCTCGGCGACAAAATAGCGAGCAAGCTGTGAATAGTCAACCGATTTAAAACACTCCCTTGGCGAGAAATTAAGGCCCACCATTTCGTGCTGGGATAGGAAACTAAAGGCGCAAGATGTCGGAAATGTGGTTGGCGATAAGTCATTCACCCTGGTCGTTGGTAATTGGGCGAACCCTTGGAAGTGACGGCTCATCCCTTAAATCCGTGGCGTTGTTATCGCTCTCCGAGATTGACCCATTAAACCATTAAACAATTAACCATTTTTTATGAGTACCCTGTGGTCGAGACTTCCATTCTTGGCCCTGATAATGTCGTTCGCGTATCATGAAATTGAATCCCCTTTAAAAAGTGACATGTGAATAAAATTTACCCTGTCACAACGTATTTATTAGAATCAAATCAATTTTCTTTTAATATAAAAATGCTTGTAGGTTACATCAAAAAAACTTCGCCAAAAAATTTTTTTTTTTTTTTTTTTTTTTTAATTTTCAAGAATACAAATTTGTCGAATTTCCTGCAAACAGTAACAGCTTAGACTGCTTACAGGATTACCAGCGGAAGGTATGTGAAGGACTCTATCTTCCGATACAAAAGTCAGTCTTCAGTCAACCTGCTGCAGAAAAGGATATTCGCAGCTTTCTTCTAACGAACAGATCTTGGAGTAATAGACGATGCATGAGAACGAAAAAAATGACATCCGATAAAAGCGGTGAGTTAGAATTAATTTAAACGTTAGCGACTCCTAGTAACAATTTACATGTCTTCTTGAATAAAACTAATTTTAATTTCGTAGATTCTCTTGGATAACATTCCCGTCAGCTTATCTGATGTCGTAGGCATTAAAGGCAAATACGTTCTTCAGGGAGATAAGGAGAGTAAGTAACGAATCCATTATATATCTGAAAATGTAGGAAGAACCTAAAGCTTCTAATGTAAAAATCTTGATTAATTTCACTCATAATTTATATCAAATGCTCCCACCATAATATTTTGTGTTGTAATTTCAGGATATTTGAAAAAGTACCCAAACCAATTTTTTGTTTAATAGTTCTCAAAAGTAGTTATTCATACAAGTATTGTCGGATAATGACAGAAAAATTAAATAATAATGTCTGTGTAGCTTCACTGAGAGACTTTCCATTTGAATAAATAATAAAAACGTTTGAAACTTTAGTATTCTACAATACAAAAACACGGCAAAAAGTGATGCGTTTCAAAAATTAAGATAGTGGTTTTTAACTGGAGGATTTCATATTTTTGTCACAATAAGTGGAAAAAGTGTCGCATTATTTATCATCAAAAGTATGATTGTTTGATATTCAGTATATCAAAGTAATCGAGCGATATCAAGATGACATTAACATACAAAATTTGAAAGACTCAAAACAATCTGTTCAAACTTTCGTAGAAAGAATATGAGGTTTTGAAATCCACTATACAAAAAAGTATGACTCATCGTTAGAAAAAATGGAGTGCTAAAAAGAAATATACCTGTAATGGTAGAGGTAAACGACACACTACTAACACACTTAAGTGTGGACACTAAAGCTCAATCCTGAAACGCATATATACACAAGACATTCATACTACTCAATACATTATTAGCTTAAATCTGACGCCTATTTTAACTGAGACATATAGACGCTCGCACGCAACGCAGAAATACATACACTCGCTCTCCGAACGTACGAGAGTTTCGGGAATCGTGATTTTCATACAGACGACCATGAAAGCGGCTCCCACTCCTGCGACGCATATATTTCTGGGTTAAATGCGCTTCTGTTGAATTGGGACGCTCGTGTCTGTGAAACGCTCCTAACTTTAAGCCTCATACGTTCATATGATGACATATTGTACTTTAAAATAATCTTTCTATCTTTTTTCTTTTCTAAAAATCATGTTTATATTTAAAATAAGTTACATTTAAAGTTGTTTCAAGTTTTAAGTTCGATTGTCAACTTCTTAAATTACGATATTCTTAGTTTGAAATGCATAGTTCTCAAATCTTCTATTAACAAACTTTCATTTTTTAGGCATAGTTTTTAAAATGCAGTTCTCACTACTTCAACAATTAAAAATTAAAATAGGTTGGAATTGAAAATTTGGAAAAAATAACTTTTAGTTGATCAACTATAATTATAAATTAATATATTTGTAATCGAAACTATACATTAAGAATTATAAAGTTAAACATAATTAATTTTCCAAGACATCTCTGAAACAATTAAAAAAATTTAAGCGTCCAAATGATTCAATTTCCCATTCAATTAGAAGTCATATTTCACTTTGCATATAAAATGAGCAATTATAAATCAAATAGTAGCCAATTTACAACAAAAAATGAAATAATTACAAGAGATGTTTTTTTCTCAAAAGAAGTTTTGAAAAGAATCAAAATTAACCCTTCGCCGTTCTTCTTATTTTTATTACATCCGCCGTCTGAGTGGGTCACCTGCGACAACCTCTCCTCTACAAATAATTTTTTGCGACAAAAAAATTATTTGAAAGCCCTAGGTTATTATTCAGATCCTCAATTCTATTATTTAATCGTTTTTGAATATTCTAAAAAAATGATTTAAAAAAATATACACTTTTTAAGGTTTTAGACAAGAAAAATTAGAATCCTTTTAAATATTGTGTTTAAATTCTTCAGAAAATTTCGTATTTTTTTCAATGGCGTACTTTTCAATTTAAAATTCAATTGCAAAATAAACCGGCGAACAAAAATGACTACAAAATTATAGAAGAAGTCTGCTGTCGGTGTCAGCAGGGTGCACTCGTGCACTTGCACGAACGCGTTCGGCAAAAATCGAGATTGCTCGAAAATAGTCGGGAATATATGGAAACAGCACTTCACGAAAACTCGAGACATGATTTTTAATTTGTATAATACGTCGCAGCTTCGAGGTATGTTCATATTTATGTCAATTTATCAAATAAGTTTAACAAATTACAATATTCACTTTCTTGCTTATTAAAACTATTTTGACACAAACTAGGACGAAAAATACTAATTTTTCTACTGAAGCTTATTAAAGGCTATCATTGAAATGTTAAATTTCAGTATTTTAATATAAATAACTCGAATAGTTCAACATATTCCGTGTTTTGAAACACAAGTATATTGAAATTTGATTTATTTTGACCAATTATTCAAATGTAAGGTCTCTCAGCATATTAATAAAAATTCTCTAATGATGAAGTTTAAATGCAACTTGGGTGATATAGAAGTATTACAAATTTGTTTCCAATGTTAGGTGGAATAATTGAATCAATAGTCAGATCATTTTTATAGACACTAAAATATACGTGGTAGCTGCAGAATCATAATATTCAAGAGAATTGAGTCAGTACACTGTTTATTGTGTTTAGGTGAGAAAAAAAGGAGATAAAATTTCAGACTTTATAACAATTATGTTTAAATATCTCCAAATTAATATTAGCTACATTTTTATTCTAAATGTAATCTAAAAGTTCGAAACATCGTGTTCCAAGTAATTAAGAGAGCCAAACTTAGAAGTGCAAGTGCCACTTCTCTCTCTCTCTCTCTCTATTCCCCCCATCTCCCCCCCTCTCTCGATGAGCGATAAAATTTAAGATAATTATTTTCTTAAAATATAAATCCTTACGCAAGTTGATACAGCCTACCAGTACCATAAGTTGAGAGCCATTGGAAAGCAATTTACCATAAATGATTCCCAGCTCGTGTTTACGAAAACAAACCCGAGCTGGGAAAACATTCCAGGCTAAATTGCTTTCAAATGGCCTGTTGACGAGTTCGCTTTCCCCTGAATAATAATACTTGGGACGGAAAGAATGAGAGTCGTAAACCGCGCCTGACACAGCTCCCTGTCCCTAGATTTTTCCATCACGGGCGGTCTTGTGTATGCGAGAAGACAGGCGTGTTTGTCCCGCACCTGCCTCTCCCCTTCGTTCTCAAAGTCTCTTATATTTCCTGCCCAAGGAAAGCGGCCAGTGACGGCCAACTCAAACGGAATGGTCACGTAAATAATTTAAATAAACTTGAATTAAAACCAGGAGCTCGAAATGAAAATTTATGTAGGGATTTAATTAATTAATCGATTATGACCATGACAATACGATTTGAGAAAAGGTCACACTACGCAGCACATATGGTAATGCTGAAGATAATCGAAACCATTAACTTAAATTTTAATCAAAGAAGACATACTGGAGCTGCTTTTCTTGATGTAGAAAAAGCTTTAGATATTGTCTGGCATGTAAGAAGGCTCAAAAAACTAATAAATTACAATCTTCCAAGAGGACTTATCCATCTCATACACTCTTATCTTTTCAACAGAAAATTCTCAGTCAAAATAGGCCCGACACTTTCAAAACAGGAACCTATCCGAGCGGGTGTGCCCAAAGGCACCATTCTAGTATCATTATTCTTCATTAACTACGTAAACGATATAGCTGAAGTTCTCCAAGTTTCAATCGGATTATATACAGACGGCACTGCGTCATTCACTTCCTCCTGATCAGTTCCAAAAAATTTTTAATTACTTAACAAAGCTCTTGAAGTCATTGAAACATAGGCTAAACTCTGGAGAATAAAAATAAACGTATAAAAGTTTAAATCAATACTTTTCTCATTTAGAAGGACGGCTGAAATAGTTCTACCCAAAATTTTCGATAAACCAATAGAATGGAAAAACTTTATAAAATGTTCAAAAGTAAACTTCATAAAAGTCTTCGTTAGAAAAAGCATATCCAGGAAACTAAAGGGCAAGCCCTCGTGGCTATGTCTTGTCCCAATCATATTATACCAAGAACTTTGTTCTTCACAGAGAACTTTAATTACCTTAAATTTCCGAAGACGTATATCAGAGAAGCCGTCACTAAATTATATAAATCTATATCATTATCATCTTTTCAACACATTTCCTTTTTTGGGAAATATAATTTTGATCCGCTTTGCAAACACAGGTCTCCAAAATACTTCCACATAAAATAAGTCAACCAGCTGCTTTCATTTTGGACTCTTCTACCCTCTTCACACTCTTCTTCTATAAGTTTCTTTCATAAAATAAATTATCCGATTTGGTGGCTTTTTTCCCACCCGCATAAAACATCATTTTAGCTTGCTCCTATGTCAAATTTTCCTCAGATTGTGTGTCTCGCTTCTTTCGGAAAAGTGCAACAACTTCTTCCAGTTCAATAATTTTTCGGGGAAATCATAAAGGGAGAGGGCGGTATTGACGCGGCTAAAGCGCACCACCTTCCCACTTCCGTGCGTTGAATCTCACACAAGGGATTGAAGGTTGGGACCCCCTCACCCATACCCTTTTATGACCCACTTTATATTTACTCCGACTCCCATACATCAAGTTTCAGATGAGTTGAAAAATTGCTAGTTCTGCAATTCTGCTTTCCCATACTCGCCATATCCATTGATTACTAAAGTTGGGTCTCCAAGATCGGATTTCTGCAACAGCCGTTTCTGAGACCGCAAAGTTAAGGGGAAATATATTATTTGGCGAAGGCTGTCAGCAAGTGAAAGGAAAATCATATTTGTGGTGTTCTGAACTGCTCTCTGCTTTCAAAGGGCTGAGAGTAATTGTAAAAATTGTTATTATGTGCATTTACCTATCACCTTAAATGTATTTTAAAGCTATTCTTAAGCTTAGTTATTTGCTATTCAGTAGCAAAGAAACTCATGCTGCATTACTTTTTATTTAATTTATTGAAAACGAAAAAACGTCATATTCAATAGAAAATATCATGAAAAAAATCTATTTCAAAAATATAGGACACAATTTGGTTTAATCGAAAAAGGCAATTGAAAAACAGACTTCGCGCAAAAACTCGTCCTACCGCTCCGTCTGCTTGAAGCGAACTGAGACCTGCCACGTTCGACAAGCGTCTACACATGCGTCTACGGGCAACAGTTCTGCAAAGATTTTTCCGAACGCGCGTGTGCAATGAACACATTTACTTTCTTCTTCCAGCCTTCCAGACAACGGTGAGGTAAAGTAAAAAAAGGAGGTTCAAATTAACTTGTAAAAGGTCATTTTTAACCGATTTTGGATATCTTTTTTGTATATTAATTCAGCAATACATTTTGAAGAGGTATTTTAAGGTGATGTTTTCATTTTCGTTTTGTTTGAACTTTTATATGAATGCAAACAGTAAAAAATACGATTTTTCGTTTTGTTTGCTTATTTCTTCGTGAAAATTTGTTTTCTATCATTATTAGAATCAAATCACTGGCGAAATGATGTAATGAGAATTAAGAGAAACTCGATTTGTTTCTGCCTTTAAATTTCCACTTTATAAAATTAATAAAAAACATCACAGTATAATTTTCCATCATTAAACATCACGGACGACAGAACTTGAGGGGAATTAAGAGAAATACGATTTCTTCCTGCCTTTAAATGTCCACAGTGGGCATTTCTTTATATCATTTGTTTATAAAAATATTACAAAACATCAGATGATAAATTCTCATGATCAAGTATTATTTTTTCGATAAAAGCAAGTAACTTTATTCGAAAAATTTAGTATCCAAACGAAAGATTCATAACGTAGGCTATTTATTAAGTTAATTTGCTTATAACAATTAACTTGAATATGTTATGTGTGCTTTTGTTCTTAACTACCCTCGTAGTTCAGCCTTAAAAAAAATATTCAAAATATATTGAACCTCCTTTTCTTATTTCACCTCTCACTGTTGCCTGGAAGGCTGGAAGAAGCAAGTAAACGTATTCATTGCGCTGGCCCGGATGGAAAAAGCTAGTAGAGCTGATGACTTTCGAAAAAATTAACTTAAATCAATAAATGATTTATTTAAATCATATTTGTTTGAATGGCTTTTGGCGGCTTTTGACGCAGCACCCATTTTCCATCTTTCCTGCAACTAGAATTATTCCTAGTCATTGAAATTACTATAAACTATTTAAATAAAGAAAAAGAAGTTCTGCACGGAGAAAATCCTGAAGCACTGATCTATGCTTTTCTATACACGAACGATTCATTTATAGAAAAAAAAAATTTTATACACTACTGGTTATTGTATTGATATACACCACAGATGTATAAAAGACGTGTGGGCTGGAAATTCTGAACTTCCGTAATTGTAACTTGAAATTTTCTGATTCAAGAGATAATTCTAACAGATCGGAATTCCCAACACTCACCTCGACGAGCTTTGTTTTTTCCCTAACATAAAAAAAAAAAACAATAGTGCCTAGCCGTTTAGCTGGTTCCATTAACAGACTTTAAACAAGGAAAGCTTTCCAATGTAATGCTCGTTGACTGATCACCCATCAGTGTTTTCAGGAAGAGAGTTTTTCTTCAATTGTATTTAGGTTTCTCATTTTTCTCAATCAAAAGATGGCAAGTTAAACGGTCCCCCCATGCGACAGTTTGATTGGTTCGCGCGCCTACGGAAGGCTCAGCGCGTTTTTAATACTATTATACCTTTTATAATTATTTTATCATCACATTTTTATACCTACATTAATACTAGATTTTGCATTGCCGATTTTGATTACCAATATTATTTTACTATAAATTTCGGTGTGCCTGTATATGTATGTAAGTATGTACGAGCGTGTATATATATAGGTTGGCGTATAATTAGACTATCATTTATGCGTCATATACTTTAATTATACATAATTAATATCTAAATTAGAACGATGAACGTGTTTCAGTAGGGATATAGGGGGGTGAATCTTAGGTTAAAACAAGCACTGTAATGCCGGTGCAACAGAGAGAGAGAGACTGATCGCGCGCGTACGAAATAACCAGCCAACCGTGCACTTCAAGAGATAACACGCGCGCGTGCGAAAAATTCATCCAACCCACGCAATCCTAGAGACAGCGCGCCAACCCTTGACAAGCGGTTCTCCGATTGAACCGTCACCGAGGAGTGGGAGGCTGAACGACGGCGCCCGGCTCCTCGACTGCATTACCGGAGAGTCAGTCCGACTGAGTCCGTCTCTCGACCAGCTCGAAACAGCATCTCCGCTATCTCTCTCTACACCCGGCCTAGGGCAAAAGTAGAGAATAAAAACTATATAACTACACATGGTCTTTCTTATACATACCACTCATATTTCGAACCATCTGCTCTTTTAAGAGCAAACTTATTCTGACGAGGAAAAACCCTTCAAGATTTTATTGTCAAACGTGTCCATCCTCTTCAGCGGACTGGTAACGGTCTTGCGGGTCGTCCGACAAGCTGTGCCCGGTGGGCGGTTACCACGTCCGAACAGGAGTTCGATATCATTCAACGGGGGCCTGCAGGTCGTTTTAGCCAGCAGTGCCTGAAGACCCTGTTGAATGGGACGGAATTTCTGGAAGAGGCAACGGGATCGAAAGTTCTGGGGACGACCAGAACCACCTCGTCGGCGGGAGCGGACAAGGAGGCGGCTATCTGACTGTCAACAGGAGTTGGCAGTCTCCAATCCCGCTGGTCAACCGGAGTTGATCAGCCAAAACACGAGAGACAAGCAGGAGCTTCCTCACTCGCCGGCGCTACCGGACAACTATCGATGTCCAGTCATCACTCCGCCCGCTGTTCACCGAATTCATAAAGGACCCGACACAGCGCCCGGTCGTCGTGCTCCCTTACCGCCTGGAGGCGAGAAACTACAGCAGGTGCTAGGCTTACGACGTCGAATACGGGCCAAACACGGCCCCGGCAGGAGGACCTTGATACCTTGCAACCCGGCGCACGATCGGTCCCTAGTACTGACTTTGGACCCCGGTTGTGTATTACTATTCGAGCCCGTGGGGCCGATTCCAGATGTTACCAACCCAGCAACCCGGAACAGTCTAGAAGATTTGGAAATCAGCCGAGAGGGCGATCGGCAACGACGATATCGACATCAACGGGACCACTTCCGACACCTGGTTCGGATGGCCGCTTGTGGTACCCAATTGCTGACGGCCGACGAGATTAACCCAAACGAGGATTTCTACTGCCAACCGAAACACGCACCGAAGACAGTGATATTCCCAACCACTCTACCCGAGGTGGACTATCGTTATAAGCAGAGAGCGTTCCAACTACAAGGGTTCGTGCATAATTGGGGATTCTCATGGAAAGGGGAATAAGTGCCTCACCGAACATCTGGCCGTTGTTCTTGCAGAGCAAAGGGAAGCGAACCCTACTCCCTCCACCACATAGTCAACGTGGAGTACCGAAGGGTATGAGGGATTTGGATGCGTGGCTGCAACGCACACAAAGATATGTGTATCTGACGCCCGTAAGCAACCACAGCTACAAGAAAGGACCACGGGCAAACGACTTAACGATCAACTGAATTAAACAGCAACCACCGGCCCTTTTCAGGGCCACCAAGAACGTAACGGAGGAAGGCTTCTTCTCGGATTACTGGATCATCTCCAAAAACGAGTACCTCAATAAATGATTCTCCCACTAACCTGAGAGATTTGAACCTCTTTTGGGGCCGGAATCAGTATAGTTATGACCCAGTCGTTTATCAAGAATTATCAGTCGCTTATGCTACACCAATATCAATAAAGCAGAGAGTAATGTGATCTACACTACTCACTGCTTCACGATACACGAATGAGTAGTATGGGGCCAGTGGCGTGGCTACGAAATTTTCCGCCCGGGGCCAAAAATAATTTGACACCCATAATTCTCAAATCTGCATTCATTTTGAAGATCGTTTGCCGACCGCAAGCGTTTGCGCCCGGTTCAACTGCCTCCTTCGCCCCCCCCCCCCGTCTAGCTACCCCACTGTGTGGGACTCGCGATACGCGTTTCCGATGATTTGCGACCGAATCCGATTAAGAAAGAACTCAGTAACAGCTGGCAACCCATCGGAAATGGAGAAAGAAATCAGAATATCGAGTTGAATTTTTGTGAACGTTTATAAACATTCATGAGCCAAACAATTGAAGACAATGTTAAAACGTTCAAGGTTAGTTATTTTTCTCTAAATATTGTTCATAACATTAATTTATTTCATGAAAAACGTAGTTTGGTCTATTCTTTTATACGACCCCTGATCATCGCGAAAAGGTACTTTATTGAATTTTATAGTATTATGTTATTTTGGCGGCTTACTCCTTAAATAAGCGCATATGATTTAAAATTGCATGCGATTCGCGATCTTGATTCATTGAGAGCGCGTTCGTTTTTATTCGGCTTCGGTCGCAAATGTTCGGAAACGCGTACCGCGAGTCCGGCACTATTGAGTCGTGTATCATGAAGCAATGAGTAGTGTAGATCACACTACTCTCTGCTCTATTTACATTGGTGTAGCATAAGCGACTGGTTACTTTCAATAAATGATTGGCTCGTGTCTATACACTATCCAGTAGTATATGAATTTTTTCTCTATAAACGAACCAGTCGTGTATAGAAAAGAACTCAGTGCTTCAGAATTTTCTCCGGGTAGAAATCTTGTAAAATACCCTCAAATATTAAAAATCATTCGAAATTCCATTAAATTACCGAAATACATTGCAAATTCCTTTGTGATCTTTTAAAGTAACTTACAATGTGTAAAGTCCTTTTCAACATTTTGAAATTGTTTAGATATCTTGAAAATTCCAAGGCATTTCAAAAAATAATTTCAAATATTTAAAATCCTGTCATCATTTTGTCAATTGATCCTCTCGGAATCAAGAAAATGAAAGCCTTTAAAATTTTAAAAAAATCGATTGAATTAAGTAGAAGTGGGTAAATTTAGAAGAATCTAAGCGAACCTTAAAAATTCAAAATAATTAAAAAAGTGCATGATAAATTAATTCTTTAAAATCCACTAAATTCACAGATTGTTATAACTTTTATACGTCAAATAAATCAAAAAATATTTTTGAACTTACTAATAAATAATAAGTTATGAATGCTAATGGGATTTCCATTAATTTGCTTACGCCTTACTCTTGCCGCTTTAGCTTTTTTTCTTTTTGTAATCTTTCCTCTTCTTCTAAAATTTTTGAAGGTGGATTTGATTTTTGACATATACTTTTGGTCATTTCTCTATTTATTTTTTTCTAAAAACAGACACATGGTAAAAAATGTTAAAATTGTCAAGTAAACACCATTTCAGAAAAAAATTTAATAAGTTTATTCTTTTCATTTGATTAACAAAATAAGCAAGATTTCCACATAACATTCATAATAAATCAATGATAATCGTTCATAGTTTTAACTAAATTAAGTACATATAAATAAAGTAGATGTGAATCTAACTCGCAAGCACGACGTATAAACTCGGCTGGATAAACCAAACCTAAATCTGTCAAAAGAAATTCAGGAACGTACCAAGTCGTAATTAGGTATTTCAGGTTAAATGGGCGAAATTTGAAACTCCAAGATGTCTGCACGCCAAGGGCCTAAAATGATACCAATTGAATAAGACAAAACTTCATTTTCTTGTTAGTTAAGGCAAAACTAATTTTTCAGTGTGGGTTTTTATAATTTAATTGAATAGATTTATAAAAATGAAATAATTTTATCTAAACACACTTATGGTGAAAAATAAATTTTGCGCACGTCATAGAAAAAAATATGTTATGTCTCATTTAATTGGTCTTTTTGTTTGGCCCTCGGCGCGCAGACATCTTGTCAGATGGAATCACAACATGAAACGACGGTCACGTCGATGGACGGTACGTCGATGGAAAACAACACAAAATGTGTTGAAAAACTTTTGCAGTAAAATGGAGGAAAAAATCCTTTGGCAAATCATTTTCTTTCATTTCAATATATGAGGATATTAAAAATGATTTTAAGTTTAAAGTTGTAATAAAGAAGTATTCCTTTCTTAAAGTTCAAAATCTATTATTTATGAATAAGGAATACAAACCAAATAATTATTTGACGGTTTACTTTATAACTCTATTTTTTCTTGAAAGAATTATTTTTACCAATGTTAGAAGTATTATTTATTGCAAACAATTTTCCTGCAGATTTAATCATCTTCAATAATTCCACCAACTTTCAGGTAAAACATCGATTTCCTTAATTATTGATGGCAATCAGGAAAGTATGTGATTTGGAAATCCATAAAGAAAATTGACAATGTGCTTGTGATTGAGGTTATAACCTTTATTGCCGGCGTCTAACCACTGCATAAAGAACATACTTTAAGGTACATATTTTTTTCAGGTACCAACAATAATTAGAGAAATAGCTATTCTGTCTGAAAAGTAAAGCGATATCACAATTTTTCACTTACTTTTGTCTAAAAATTAGTTTTGTTCGAAATAGAAAGGTCTCAAAATTAGATATTACACTTAAGAAAAGAAATCCAGGTTCCATTAACCTAATAATTTTTAATGGAATAAGAAATATTTTCTTAAATCAAGAGAATATTCGTAAGATTAACAGAATTCACGGAATTTGTGGAATTTCCGAAATTCATGAAACTAATGAAATTCACTGAATTCGCAGATTTTACGCCATTTAAGGCATTCACAACATTCATAGAATTCGCGGAATTCATCGAATTCACGGAATTAATGACATTCTCGGAATTCATGGAGTTCGCGGAACTCAAGGAACTGATGGAATTCACAATATTGATAGAATTGAAAGAATTCATGGGATTCAGAGAATTCATGGCAGTCAAGGACTTCAATCGAATTCACGAAATTACGCATTTTTAAAAATGAATTCCTTGAATACCGTACATTCTTCTAATTCCGTAAATTTAAGTAATTCATCGAAATCCAGAATTTCCGAAATTCAAGAAATTCATCACATTCGCAGAATTCACAGAATTTGTGGAAGTGAAGGAATACACGAAATGTATCAAATTCGCAGAATTCATAGAATTCGCGGAATTGAAGAAATTTACGGAATTCCTGAAATGCACGGAAGTCAAAGGATTCGCGGAATTCATGGAATTCACCAAGTTTATGGAATTTACAAAATTTATGGAATTCAAGGAATTCACGAAATTAATGATATTCAAAAAATTCACGGAAGGCGTGAAAGTCCATTGATTCTGTGATATCATTAAATTTCATGAATCCATTAAATTTTATGAATTTATTCAATTCTATGATTTTCTTGAATTTCGTGAATTCCATAAATTTCATGAATTTGTCGAATTGTTTGAATTTCATGGATTCAGTGTATTCCATGAATTCCGTGAATTCCATGAATTCCTAAAATATTATGAATTCTTCGCATTCCCTACATTCTTTAAATTCCGAAAATTCAGTGCATTTCTTGAATTCTGTACATACAGAAAATTCAACTCCCAACACTTGCTTTAAATTCCTTACGTTTATAGTTCCTGAAGAAAAGAAACAAAAAGTAGGAAACAAGGTAAATACAACTGTTAATGAAGACAAAAAAACGATTTTTTTTCATATAAACTGTTCTCTACCCAGTGGGTGTAAGAGAGAGGAAGGTACGCATGTAGACAAAACAGTGCGCGGGAGGGAAAGAGAAAGGAAGATAATCGTGGGGGGGTATACATGAGGTTTTAGGTCATGGGGTGGAGGGGTTAACTCACGGTGCGTGCGGAAGGGGCAAAGATAGAACAGAAAGAACAGAAAGATAGAATAGAAATTTTGAGAATCCTTCGAAGAATAGAATGAGACCTTGATCATTAGGATTAAATAAAAATGGTAACTTTTCCCTGAAAAGAAAGGAAAAAGTTAACCTTGAAATAACTACACTTAAATGAGCAATTATTACCTAAATTAGTTTTTCTGAAGTGTGCTTAGAAGCTTCCAGGAATATTTATAGAAATTAATAATAGCTCCTTTTTTGGTTGATTTTATGAATCATTGTAAAGATAGGCAACTTTTGAGATTGATTGTACGTTGGGGGGGGGGGGCCCTGTAGGTCGAAAGACGTTTTTTGGACAACTTAGTACACATACATATGTACTCACGCAAAACATGTACGATGCAAAAAATTCGATGAAGTAGAAAGTCAGCAGTAAAGTTATTATAGTTTGTAGAATGAACATTTCACAAGTTATTTGAAATGAAATCTGAATTTTTTTAATCTATTCAGTTGATAAAATTACAGAAATTTTCAGAATATATCCAAAGGGGAATAAGGTCAAATTGGCGGAATTATTATGATTTTTTTATAAATAAAAAAATTCTGCAGTTTTATAAAGTTAATTAATTAAAAAATGTACGTACCTTTTAGAATTATTCGAGAAACTTGTATCCCACAATGTATGTAGAATGTACTTTTAAGTTTGTACTTATTAGAATTTTTTCCAGCTTGCATTTTTTTGACAAGGCATTCATATATTCTTGTTGTAAGTGAAACATTTACATTTCATTTTGAAACTAACGTATCGAAGAAGATTGATAAAATTGGTTATATGAATTTTAAACCTGTGTCATATACGATCCCTGCAATATCCCGATTTTCCGAAAATGCACTGATATTACAATCTCAAAAAACAATAGCTATCAAAGAAAAAAACCGACAGTACATTCATTGAAGTCTATAACTTTTTCTTGAATTTTCTTCAACGACACGGAAAAAACTAAATGCGTATTTTTAAGAAAATATATGCTGCATTTGTTTATATGCAGATATCAGCACAGAAGGGGAGAATTTAGCAGATACTAATGAAAAGAATCGCATGAAACACGATTTATTACAAGATAACACTATTATGTTTGATAAAGCTAATCTCTCAACGTCCAAAGTTTTAGTCATAATTGTGTCCTTTTCTACACGATTGTCCCTCTCATATGAAGCTAGACAGCAACTAATAGAAATGGCAAAATGGTTTGCTGGCCCAGAGTTTAAAGCCTGGTCAGTCAGCAAGTTTCGCCTAAAACAAGCTTTCGATCCCCCAGACCACGTTATTTTACACATGTTTTATTGTGATGCATGCCCGAAAGAATTAGAGCAATTGGTCACAAAAAATCACACTATAGTATACGAAAATTGCAACAAAGAGTTTAACTTATCAATGAATAGCCGCAATCACTTCATATCAATTGATTTTAAATATCAAGTCGAAGCACTTTTATCCAAAAACAATGTGAAAGAAGCTATTTGTAATTATATTAAATTATATTATTTAAATTTAAATATATTATTAAACTATATTAAATTAACGGGAGGTCTAATGATAGTGGGTTAATACGTGATGTGCATAATGGTATACTTTATGAAAATTTACTTAAGGCTTTAAAGGAAGGGAATCTATCTGAAAAAGAAAACATTCAGCTCTTGACTTGTGTTTTCAACACGGATGGTGCACCTGTGAATGAAATTACAAAAGATTCATTTTATCCCATTTTTGCGATCATAAATGAATTCCCTCCGCAACTGCGATTTAAAGATCGTATTTTAATCGGCTTGTGGATCGGTGACCACGAAGCAAATCCTGCTTTAATGAATCTGTTTTTGAAATCTTTTGTTGATCAAGCCAAACCTCTTTCGGAAACTGGCTTTGTCAGCAAACACAAAATCGGGTGCAGCAATCGTTTGTTAGTGAAGCCTTTAGCCTGCAGTGTAGATAGCGTAGCTCGAGCAATTGTTCAAAACCGCATTAGCTACAGTGGATTCTATGGTTGCTCATGGTGGGACATTCATGAAACACATGACGGAGCAGTGCGCTTCATCAAAACTAAGAAGCAAGGAATGAAAGAAGCATCACTCAGAAATCATGAGTGTTACTTGCAGAATGTCGATGAAGTGTTGAAATTAGCCAGATCTGTGAATGGTGTAAAAGGGTTTTCGGTGTTAAGCAAACTACATGGTTTTGATATGGTTTGGGGTTTCGTAAGAGAGTATCAGCATGGTGATTGCTTAGGGAACGCTGAGCGGTTTTGGTCTTTATGGACTAACTCGCACCATGGCAGTCCCATCTGATTGTCAAAGGCCAATATCGCTGTCATAGACAAGCGTCTCATGAGTATAACTCCACCCAAAGAAATCCATCGCCTACCGCGCTCAATAATAACACACAAAAGCAAATGGAAAGCTACCGAATGGCGTTCGTAGATGCTTTTTTATGCTGGACCCTGCTTATCGGGAATTTCGGATAAACGTGCCTTTCAACACTCCATACTGTTCTGCAACAGTGTCCACACACTCCTTCAGAGCACGATAACCATAGATGAGTTAAAACAATGTGCAATCGATCTTCGCACTTTCGTTGACTAGATCGAAGATATATATGGAACAAAATTTATGAGTTTCAATATGCACACCCTCAAACATGCTGTAGTATCTGTGACAAATTGCGGTCCCTCGTGGGCTGTTTCTACTTCTACTTTCGAACATCGGAATTTTCATCTTAAGACAGAAGTAAATGGTCCAGTCGGAATATATGACCAGATGGCAAGAGGTACTCTAAGCAGAAATGAACTGCAATGCGCAGTGGACGATTCAGAATCGCAGGCTTGCATAGAGTACTGCCATTACCTATTTTCTCCGCATATGTTTAGTAATGTGGCCAGATGCAGTGAGAATATAGTGTTTGTTGGTAACCCCATGTGCACCACTGATTGTTTGCATTTTTCCGAACACACTGGCATCAATGAAGTCAAATTTTTCAACCGTTGTATTTACAACGGTGCGTCTTTTCACTCTGTCCTTTATCAGAGACTGGAAAGAAGAGATGATACCGTCGTGTCATTGCAGTGCGGAAACTATGCGAGAATTTTAAAATTTGTTTGCATAAAGGTAGAATTTTACGCCGAAGTTGTTGTGCTAGAAATCGAAACAAATGCAAATGGCGCATTGAATGTGAAGCATTTAGCCAAGGTTCGTGTGGAAAACGAAAACCATAGACTTGTGCGTGGAGTGGACATTTTAGAAAAATGTATCATTATAAATATCGAAAACGCTGCGTATATCTCTCGTATGCCAAACAATTATGAGATCCAGTAGTGTAATAGAAATCCCTTCGTTCTCCAGACAGCACGAGCCCCTTCCCCTCAACGTGCGGATGAAAATGAAATTCCACCAATCTGAAATACATTTTCAAAAATCAAAACTCCTGCTCCAATATGTCCAATATTATTCAGATAACCGTTTTAGCTATCGTAAGACATATGTAATATTTTACCTCCGCATTAAAAAACACGTCGACATGACCCGAAACATGCGGAATTCCAACACTACAGGAGTAAGGAGCGATATTTTAATTTTTCCCATTTTGACAACTGAAATTGTTATATTGTTTTTTTGATTGACAGGCGATCATCTCGGACTTTCTAGGGACTCTACATATCGGCCGATTTATTTTTCTTTCGACTGGATTCATTTTTAACCAAAAAGAAAACAAAAATCGAATAAAGTTAATATTCCGATTTCCTTCTATTAGCTCTCCTATTCGTGATTGTGCATTTTCTTTTTTTAAAGGTTTTTCGGTTTGAGGAAACACTTTCTCATACTCGAAGGTTAAAGGCCTGTACAAGCTCGGTTGCCGACGTCGATGCTCACGCCCTTTGCCAAAACGCAAATTGGAACGCATGTCAAATTTTATTAAGTTTTTCACAACAGCAAAATTGTGTAGCGATCCCACTCTCGACAAACACCGCAAGGTTATCTGGGATATTCATATTCCTATTTTATATGACAAAGAAGATTAATTTTCTACAAAAATTTGCACCGTTCATATTCACCCACAGGTAGTAAATAATCACCGATTTAACATTTTTTTTATAAATGCCCACCATTAAACTTTGTAGGTTTTCTTGTAGATTTTCTATAAATTAAAAATGATCGAAATATATTTTGAAACAAATGTTACCTTGTAAGGATTCTTAAAAATTGGAGATAAGAAACTTAAAGTGTTTTTAAGTTTTGATTTAAAGCTTTAATTTCTCAGAGTGGCCATTTTAATGCGAAAAAATAATTTTCAAATCGCGAAGGTGAAAAATTCAATTGAAACATGAAAATATGTAATAAAGTATCAGACATACTCAAAATAAAATTTTTTTTTCAAGTTTTTCAGGAATTCTAGTCAAATTTATTTCTTCTTTTTCAGGTTTTCAAAATGCATAAAAAGTTGTAGAATTTAATTTCAGTATCTTTGAAAACCTGCATTTCGTTAAACATTGTATGAAAAATTTTTAATTCTTTTATTATTTTTAAATTTTGTTTAAACTTTCTAAACAGCTGTTTATATCATTCGAATTTTCCGTAAAACTTTCAAGAAATCCTGCAAAATGAAAAAAAAATCACTTGAAATGTTTGAGCTAATTTTTTGACAATTGTGGAAATCTTTTTAATTCTTTTGAAATATAATCTTCAAATTACTTTTAAAAAAAACCATTTTCTCATTTTAAATTAAATAAACAATGAGGGTCAGATATCGAAAATGTCACCCAAGATAATTACGTTCTTTATGGTAAAATGAAGGATATCAAAAAGGGTAATCGCTATGATAACTTGAAAATTGTAGCTTTTACAGGAGGGTGTATTTATAAGAAATACGTTGTTTATGAATAAATAATGGCTGTTCATACGAAAAAATAGCACAAAAATGAAGAGTTTTATTTTGTGCCGTATATTATTAAAAAACTACACCATGTTCATTGTTTTGTACCTACAACATCGTGGAAAAATATTTCCAGCATCGTATTAAATTAGCTTGTAGTATCCTCATAATAATCGCTCGTTAATTTGAGCGCTTTAAGACTGTGTTGAAAATTTTACACACGTATAGTATATTCTCTGATAAAAATGTAAAAATATAATCTAAGAAATCAAGAAAATATGTGAGAAACAAATTTTGTAACTGATTTTCAAAGAAATGAGATATTTGCAAGAGCCATTGAAATGAAACCTCTAATAGTTGTAGAGCAGTGGTCGGCACGCTCTTGCCCAGGGCAGAGTACACTCAGGTTCTTTGTTAGAAAAAGGAAAAAAAAAGTGAGATTAAAAATTCGTAATTTTGCAATCAGTGACTTGAAAGTAATATATTTGGAATCTCCGTATTTTTCCGATTCCACAGACATTTAATTTGTCTATAAAGGTTAAAAATTTGAGAAATATTTAGTATTAAATTGACTGTCAATCTGATGTTTCTTGATTATAAACTCCATTAAATTTTTAACTTTTGTAGGCAAGTAATATATCATTAGAATCGGAAAAATTCGTAGATGCTGATAATGCTATTTTCAAATCGCTAGTTGAAAAATTAAAAATTTTAAATTTCCGTGCTTTGACATGCCTGTGGATAAAAGACTCTTGCTTGAGTAAACTCACTCACACTAAGGTATATGGCTAGACCGAAAAGTAGTAGAGAAAATTAAGTCGGGTAGAGCCTGACCATACCTGAAAATTAAGCAAAAAGTTTGCCGACCACTGTCGTGGAGTGAGAGTAACGCACTAAACCGTAGAGCAGGGCTCACCAAAAGGCAGCCATTGGCTGCATTGGCTGCCAGTGGCAGTCAAAAGACTAGGTCAAACTGGCCCTAACAAATCTCGTCGTTCGACTGGTTTCTAGCCCTTCACGGTCATTATAACTCCCGCCGCGCCGGGCTTGAAAGACATTTATCCTTTCCAAAAATGAAATACAATTAGAAAAAAATATATCAGCGTTTGATTTAATAATATAAAAATAAATATAAACTTCTTATTGAATAATATTTATATATTTCACTTTATATATTTCATTGTAATACTTTTAAATGAAGAGTGGATTTAAGAGTTTAAACAATTCCAGTAGAGAGGCTATTTGTATCAGTGAAAGTTCACTCACAATCAGTGAAATTTCACTGATTCATATTTGGAGAGTGGACCATTGAGTCATAAATCTATTCAAATTTATGAATTATTAATTTTTTAAACTCTCCATTAAAAATTCTTGAATTTTAATGATTTATTATCAAATTTTCTTCTTTTTAGTACAGTTAGAATTGAAAACTTGACTTTTGATTTCCGAAATCATCAAAAGTGAACAATTTTAATTTATGAATCTTAAAATTTCAGGAGATTTCATTTGTACTTTTTCGAAATTTAAATTGTCAATCTTTTAAATAAAAGAGTTTTTTTATTTTGAGAATTTAGAATTACAAATTAGGTAAGTTTTTAGTTTTAAAATTAAAAATTCTATAATTTTCACAATTTTTATTTTAAATTTCTTAAGTTTGGAATTCTTAGAATTGATAACTTTGACTCATCTTTAAAATCATTAAAATATAAGGATTTCAGTTTAAATATCTTCCAGATCAAGCATTTGTCGATTGTAGCTCTTGCATACTACATGTCGTTCAATTGTCATTATTTTAAAATTCAAGAGTTCTTGGTTTTGATAACTTGCAGCAAAAAATCCTTTAATTTAAGTTATTTACATTCAACATTTCTTCTCTTTGGAAGTTATAAATTGAAAATTTCAATTAATACCACTAAAAACATTCTGTTATCTGTGTTTAAATATTCATTTCTGTCTTTATTTCTAGTTCTTGCTTGCATAAAATCTTATATTAAAATGCAAGATGCAAGTTACTGATACTCAATTGAAATTGAATTTAAATTTAATTAAAGAGGAGGTAGATATTTTAATATTTATTCAAATGTATGATTAGTTATTATATTTAATAGCACATTTAATTGAAACAATAATTTCATTTTGATAATTACTCCTAATAATAATTATATTCAATAATAACAATAATAATTATTCTTTTTCAATGGTATTACATAAAATTATACTCATTGATTAAATTAAATGAGAACAAAAATGAATTGAAATTGTTCCCGTGCAATAGGACCAAAATCGTTTACAATAAATATGTATAGGAAAGAAATCTGCTTTAGAATAAAAAATACTTGTCACTGAAATCTATACTTCATATTTTAATTACAAAAATGTATTTTAATCTTAATACGTTCACCTTCTATTTAAATTGAATTTTTATAGTTCAAGTAAACTAGAATTTGACAATTGTCCATTTAAATTTTTCTTATTCTTATTATTTCATTCAAGTAATAATGAAATATGCCACATTTTTATATAAAAATATTTTTATTTACGGTAATTATTATAAAACTTGCAATAAAATATAGTTATTGCTTAATTCTTCCACCTTTCAAGCATTATATTAATTTTTCTTATTAATTTGGTAACTACCTATTAATCACCAAGTATTAATAGATAACATAGTCATATTATAACTATAGCTTATTTCAATAAATATTTATTTAAAGAAATTTGAACAATATCATCTAAACATTTTATCAATATACATTGTATCAATTGTGTGAAATATATAAATATTATTCAATAAAACTTTTATATTTATTTTTATATTATTAAATCAAACGCTGATATATTTTTGTCTAATTGTATTGTATCCCGTGCAGAAATTGCCAAATGTTTGCCTTATTTCCGTTTTGGGCCGGATCGGGCACACAATTTTGTGTTTGTTAAATTTGGCCCCCTCTAGACTCCGGCTTAACAGCCAAGTTTGCGAGTAGATGGCGCTCCATTAATTTCGGGGACTATAGTGGTTTGACTCCAAATCGCCCAAGTTTCAACGTAAAGTGTCAAGCGTCAAAAATATTTCCATTATTATTTGGGAAAGTGACAAAATAAGTGGAAAAAAATGCTAAAAGTGAGCACAAGACGAATGCGTAGGTATAGTATACTTCAAAATATTCCTGAATTACGTGTTGAAGACTATAATCAGTAAATTTATTAAGAATGTTAAGATGAAATCTAACCTCGAAATGAGGTTATTTATTTATAAGAAAAGTAGCAAAAGTAATATTTTATTTGTTGAATGTGAAAACGAATTATATCAACAATGACGTCATAAAACTATTTATTTTCACGTATTTTTGGGTGATTTGATACTTTCCACAATTAGGTGCAATATAGAAATTGAAATCAACTTGAATTTAGAAATTAAAACCAAAAATATATTGCAAAATACTTCAATGGTTTATCATACACAAATTCTGGCTGTTATGTTGCGTCGTTTGACTTTTTCCGTTTGCTCGAAAAAAGTGTCTGACATACTACAATTTTTTCATATCGCGATCTGTTAGATAACCTGATATTTATATTCTCAAATTTCAGTTAAGGAGGTGATATATTCGATTTTAATATTATTTTATTCAAGAATCCCTTTTAATTAAGAATAAGAAAAATAAATTAATATGGCCATGATCGGGGCCAGGTATGGTTATCTCTGGGCGCAGCGCTTGGGCCCCGATCGGGCATCGCGTTTTATTTCGAGCCTGGCCCCATCCAGATAGCCTGATTTGGGTCAAATTCTGCCCATTCTGGACCCGATCAGATCCAAATTGGAATTTCTGCACGAGATTTTTGGAAAGGATAATGTCTTCCAAGGCTGGCGCGGCGGGAGGTATAATGACCGTGAAGGGCTAGAAACCAGTCAAACGACAAGATTTATTAGGGCCAGTTTGACCTAGTCTTTTAAATGTCACTGGTAGCCACTGCATCCAATGGCTGCCTTTTGGTGAGCCTTGCCGTAGAGAGAACAGCTATGTTCTCCTTTATTCCGATATTTATATATTTGGTGAGCATATAGGGCCCCCAGCGGCCAAGTTTCCCTGCGTCAGATAATTTAAAAAAAAGGGTCCATTCTTGCTGAGCCAGATCGGGCCTGGCAACTCTACACCCCCTGATATGATAACCCTTTCATTGTCATGAAATTGAAGGCTGTTCTGTAACTAAAATCATACAGATATGACTGAATTAAATTCGAATTAGCTGAATCATTTTCCTGATATAATTTTAAGAAAATGGAAAAAAGTTGATGAAAATCGGTTAAGATATTCAGTAATAAAGTAAATCATTAAGTGCATGCAAAATTACAAGAACTCTTAACCGGCATTGAAGATATTGACCGATTTCCATCAAGTTTTGTTTCATTTTCTTAAAATTGTATCAGGAAATTGATTCAGCTTATTGAAATGTAATTTAATAATATTTTACCATACTTTCATTTTTCTCAACCGGCTCTAATTCTCTAAGAATGGAAAAAGGTCGCGTGAAACGTTCAGCTACTGTAGACAAATTATATGGGAAAGGCGGTATGCAATAAAAGAACTTCTTAGCTTTTAAATTTAAAAAATTGTTTTCAAACAGTTTTCTAAAGAAAACAAAATTCGAAGCTATTTCTAAAACACGTGTAGTAAATATGAAATTTTAGAAATGCGAAGTGTTATTCATACTTGTCCACTTGGTCGAGAGTGGTCCAAAATTGAAATTTCGATTTTTGATTAGCAATCCACCCAATCTGGTAAAGCGAGAAAATGTACAATTATCTGGAATTAATGGCACAATCAACAGATGTTAAAAGTAATATTGTTTGTCTCATAAGAATATTTAGGAATTTTAAAACCATTTTCAATGTTTTAAACCATTTTTTCCCGTGGAAATAGTGAAAAGTTATTACTTTCAGCAATGAACGACATAATCAACGAATGTTAAGAGTAATATTTTTTTGTTCAAGATATTTAGCAATTTTTAAAACATTTGATAATAATTTAATTGTGCCTTTTTAGAGGAAGGTTGAAAAAGTATAGTTATTTCAAATATCTTACACTATCTCGCTAATACGTTCTGAGATCAGGAAATGCTGAATACTAAGCGATATAATCCATAAGAGATTCTAAAAGAAAGACACTTTTCTCCACCTTCCCTGTGAAAAGGAGCAAGTGAAGTATTTGTGAAAGTTGAAATAAATGCTGAATATCTTAAAAATTAAAAAATATTAATCTGGGAATGCCACGATTAGCAGGGGAAAAATTGGTTTAAACGAATGAAAATTGTGTAAAGGAATAGAAATCGTTAAAAAAAATTTTATATTCTCATAAGAGAAAATATGACCGTACGTGCCATATGACGCCATCGTTGATTTAACTTTTTTTTCTTCATGATGTATAGCTTAATTAAGAAATTCCCACGCTTTGTGGGAAGCACACTTGTTTAAAGAAATTAAAATTGTTCAAATAATTACAAAAGAACTTAAAAAAATATATTGCTCTTAACATTCCTCAATTATGTCATTATTTCTAAAAAATAGAAACTGTTTACGGAATTAAAAAGAAGTTTTTTTCCAACAAACGGATATTGTTTAAATAATTAGAAAATATTTTGAAAAGGAAATATTAATTTTTCTATTCATTAAATGTATCATGAAGTATGCTGTATATGCTGTACGAAAGCTATTTTCAAATTATCATTGATTATCGAAGTTAGATTCCCTACATAAATGAAAATACCGCCATCTCTCGGTATAATACGAAAGTAAAAATTGTTCAGTATTAGCCGGTAATATCAAGAATTACTCATTTTGCTTGAAACTTAAAACTGGGTTATTGATTGAGAGCGGTCTCTTATATACTCGGTTGGAGAAAAAGCAAAATAGAAAATTTTCAATTTGGTATAAATACACTTTCTTAAAATTGTGCTTCGATATGCAGTTA
>NC_046657.1:125526625-125532808 GCF_010883055.1 Belonocnema kinseyi | reverse complement strand
AATAATTGATAGCCCAGAGGTCGGATTCACCGGAAAAATGTCCACGAAGCTCGTCATCCATTTCAACCAGATCTTTAAGCTTGAGAGAAACCTTATTGTTGACATTTCTCCGGTTCGAAAGCATCGCTCTTCATCTATTGCATGCCTGCCCGCGGTTGGTCTTAGTGTCGCCTCTCTTTCTTTTTGCCGGCTTGTTCTAGGTGTGGTAGAGTAGGCGTTCCGCTTACATGGCCCGTTTTACGGAGTAATTCAGCATGGTTTCGCAGACGTTGCTGCGAAATGTGCGATAGCTCCGGGTGTTTCGCGCACCACAGAGCATGCAGCCGTGCCATGTAACCCCGTTCACGGGCGACACTCGCATCGTAGCAGTCTAGCAAGTCGTGATTCAGTCGCTCCGTCCACCCGAAGGTCACGAGATCCCGCTGATCCATCGCATTGAATCCATTTTCATTGGCTCCCCCAGCTCTAGATTGGTCGGCATTGTTGGCCGACCCATTGTCGGGAGCCCTGGGCGTTCTGTTGTTTTGAACCGCACCTCACTCAGGTGCCATTCAGCTTTCGGCACGGTTTTCACACCTCCGCTTGGGGGTTAATTCCTTCGGGACCACCCCTGGACAATTGTCCGCGACTACCTATTTATTTTTGTAACCATATTCCGCAGAAACCCTTGGTACAGGGACCCTCTATCCGCAACCCGAGGACGCGTTCGGTGGCTTTGTCATAGGCCCTTCGGTTTGATTCTAGAGGAATCAAATATAATATATATATATATTTAAATTGATCGATCAAATATTTAACATTTCATATTTATTAAGAAAGAAATCGGAAAGGTTCAGAAAGAAGTAAATGGAGTGGGACACTTCTCAAAAGTTCGGAAAGGCATCGGAAAGCCTCGGAAAGAGAAAGCGTTCGGAAAGAATTGGAAACAAATTTCACATAGAAATCGGAAAGGATCAGAAAGAGACTTTCTTTCCGATTCTTTCCGATTCTTCCGCTAGGGTGTGTGTCGTCAGGCAAGACCTGCGCGCCTGGGTATCCACGAGTCGACTCTACTCTATCTCTAGCCTATTAGAAATTAATAGAAACTTATAACTAAAATTAAAAATAGAAATAATAGTAGTAAAATTATAAAAATTAGGTATTATTTCTAAAATTAGCCTTTTAAGGTCAAATATTTATTTTTTGAAAAATGCGTAGGACCAATCGAAAGATTGGCTTACACTATTGATTATATTGCTATCCTCGCGACGTGGATGAAAAAACGAACATCGCGTGGTTTCCCGTCCCAACTTTTAAGAAATTTAAGTGAAGAATAGTATTTCGAAGACACTACTACTGTTTTGAGAGAACATTGTACTTCCTTAAAGACCATAACACGATGTTACATGGAGAGCAAATTCAAGAGAATAGTTCACGGAACTGCTCCTTGATCTTATTTCAGCTTTGGTGCAAGAACTAAGATCTCGGAACCCTTGCTCTTAAAGCAACGCTCGTTGACCTAAAAGCAAGGGTCCCGAGATCTTAGTTCTTGCGTCAAAGTCAGAATAAGATCAAGAAGCAGTTCCGTGAATTAATCTCTCAAAACTTTCTCTCCGTGTATAAACAATTTAAAAATGCCCTGTGAAAAGTCTTTGGAATTCTACACCACTTCTACAACACTTCTACATTACTAGCGTGAGGTAGAATTTCAAAATGGTATTGGAATGACTATACATTTTGTACGAATGTTGATACAACGATTGTTGATTCAACCAAAAATTTTGGCTAGAATCAAGCAAAATATTTATTATAATGAACCAAACTTTTTTAACAAACAAATTTGCTTAAACCAATCAAACAAATGTAAGGAATTTGCGGAAATCATGGAATAAGAGGAATTGACGCAATTTATGGAATTGAGAGAATTTAAGGAATTCATAGGATTCAAGGAATTCGTGGAATTCCTTGAATTCCGTCAATTCTGTGAATTCCACGAATTTTTTTAATTCCGCGAATACGCGCGTTATATACTAAATAATAAAAAAAGTTTTTTCTTCTTCCGAAATTTTTTTTTCTTTTTGCCTGGATTAAGGGTCCTGAGAAATGGCTTACATTTTTTCTTAATTTTTCACTGCAACAGGTTTCGAGATATCCACCCGCAAGTAAGATACATAAGTGTTACTAGATAAACTTCCAATACAAGGGCCTAGAAGTAAGGAAGGTTTATTCGCTCTTTGTACCACACTGACTAACCAAAGAGCACACACTCGGCGAAAGGATTAAGTTGATTTAACAGGATATTATTTTAAAGCTACTTTGTTTGTTAAAACTAAAAAAATTACGAAGCTCAACTAAAACTTTGGTTATATTTAGAAAACACAATGAAATAATTTGTTCAATTTAAAGTAATTATTTATTTAAGCATGTGCAGATTAGTTTATCGGTGCAGGCAATCTAACCTCAGAATTTCTTATGACCCTCATTGATGAAAGAATCCCAAACAAGTCTATAGGAAAAGCCTTTCTGTCTTTGGTGAAAGTTCTGTTTTCTGATCCTGCAAGTCATGTTTGTCAAAAGTTTCAATTAATGAGAAAGACTCTTTCTATACATTTTGTACGACCGTTGATACGACGATTGTTTGCCCAACCAAAATATTTGGTTGGATCAACTAAAATATTTATTAATCAAACAAATTCTACTACAAAAAAATTTGGTTGAATTAACAAAACATTTGATTGACCATATAGCAATGTATTTGTTTGTTTGGTCTAATCAAATTTTGGTTGAATTAATCAAACTTTTTTCTGAGTGTAAGCACAATAGTGTGGAATGGTGCAAAAAGATGTTTATACGCTTTGAGTCCGCTTGACAAATAAAAACATGATTGCCGCATTCTTTGAAAAAAGCTGTATTGTGGAAAGGGTCGTATTAGAAAACCAGCTCTCAGTCGCTATTTTGCTGGTCAAAAATTATTGAACGGCTCAAGAACATAAAATCAAGATCTGTACTTTATCAAACACTTTAACGACTTTCCAAGCGTCTTATGTTGCAAGAAAAAGGTGGTTTCTCAATTGCTGACACAGGAGAAATCTAATTTCTAGGAAAAAGTTGGAATGGAAACATTATTATCGAAATTCCTGACAAAGTAGAACAAAATTTTAGAAGAATTTTTATTGGCAACTTATAACTAACCATAATACCATAAGTATTGAGCGTAATTTGAAATGATTGTAACTTTTTTCTTGACTTCGAATCACAGACTCTACTGTATTTTAGTTCCACATTATCTTTGAATATAATTAATCGTATCCGTGTTTTCTTAAATAATCCTCGTGCATATGAAATGTTTGAATATTTGTTTCAGTGTTTACTTAATGATTCTCTTGATGGGTTACTGGATAGTTTACTCCATGGCTTTCTAGATGGATCTCTTGTTGTTCTGCTAGCAGGTTTTCTTGATAGTGTGCTGGATCGATTAATTGGTGGTTGATTTGATTGTATAATTGATGGTTTAATTGATTGTTTGCTAGATAGTTTGGTCTATCTACAGCTGCATCGTTATCATCTTGAAAAACTTGTGATAAAGGTTTATACATAAATGTCCAGATAGGAGGCAATATGTCTCCCATGCTTTCAGAAAATAATTCCGATAACGTCGCCTTTAAACTTAATTCTGCAAGAAAAATATAAATAAATTGATTCTGAAAGATATAATATATAGTAGAAGCTCGCTTATGCGAGATATTGTGGATCAACCCCAACTTGAATAATCGAGAAACTTGGGTAAAGCAGAATTTTATATAAAAAGAAAGTCTCGGTATAATAAACTGAAAGTATATCTAAATAAATATTCAATTGAAACAACTAAATGTGTAAAAAAAGTCTTATAAGTAGTTTATATTACATATGATATGATGTATCTTTATTTAAAAGCGATCCACACCGTTTTTAACGTAAAGAGTATATTTAGATTATTAACCAATTAGAGCAGTGGTTTAGGAAGATCTACTTAGGTTGGTTAAAAAAGTTCATATGTATGAATAATGCATGAGGCTCGGAGTTGGCACCGCTATTTTTTATTTTCAAAAAAATAAAAGTCGTGCTGAATTGTGCTAGGTTTGTGCTGAATTGTGCCGTAAATTTTTTTTTTTTGAAGAAAGCAAAATTGGAGCCAAAATTTAAAAAAAACTTTTTTCGGGCTCGCACCGCCATTTTGTTTTTTCAAAAAAAAGTTGTGCTGAATTGTGCGGCAACTTTTTTTCGAAAAAATAAAAATAGGAGCCAGAATTTAAAAAAAAAAAACTTTTTTTGGAATAGCACCGCCATTTTTTTTTTAAGTTGTGCTGAATTGTGCTAGGCTTGTGCTGAATTGTGCCGCAACTTTTTTTCGAAAAAATCAAAATAGGAGCCAGAATTCCAAAAAAAAAACTTTTTTCGAGCCAGCACCGCCATATTGTTTTTTCAAACAAATAAAAGTTGTGCTGAATTGTGCTAGGCTTCTGCTGAATTGTGGTGCAATTTTTTTTCGAACAAATCCAAATTGCAACTAAAATTGACCAAAACAACTTTCTTGAGACACTGCAGCAGAAAATATAAAAAATGCGAATTTCGCATATCTGACATTTGTGCTGTATTATGCTGGGCGTACAAAATAATTATCGTCCTTTACACTCTTTACCTGAGTCCATATTTTTTGGTGCAAATCAAGTTTTTGTTCTCAAAATAATTTTTCCAATCCAAATTTTTTCAATGTGTGAATATCGAAAATCTCAAAGTTGTGCTGATTTTTTCTAGGCGTCTGAAACATATATATTGTCCTGTATATTATGTCCTGTACGTTCTGCAAACGATTTTTTTAAAAAGTCAAAATTTTAGTCAGAACTCCAAAAAAACTTTTCCGTGCTAGAAACGCCATTTTATTTTTTCGGAAAAATAATATACTGAATTATTCTAGGTTTGTCCTCAAATGCGCCATAAATTTTTTTTCTAGTATTAAAATTTTAACTGCAATTAACAAAAAACCATTTTTGTGACATTACAAAGGAGAATTTTTAAAATGTAAATTTGGAAAATCTGAAACTTTTGTTCGATTGTGCTTTGCGTGCAAAACACTTATAGCCCTATATACTTTTTACTCAGATCACAATTTTTCAATAAAATACAATTTTCTTTTTTATCAAAATAATTTTTGAAATCCAAAAATTTTTAATATGCAAATTTTCAAAAAAACTGAAAAATGTGCTGGGTTGTGCTAGGCGTGCAAAACAATTATTTTTCCGCCTACTTTTTACTCAGGTCAATATTTTTCAATGAAATACTAGTTTCTTTTCATCAGAATAATTTCTAAAATCAAAAAATTTTCAAAATGCGATTTTGGAAAATGCGAAAGTTGTGATGGTTTGTGCCAAGCGTGCAAAACAATTACTGCCTTGCCCCTTTTTACTCAAGTCAATATTTTTAAATTAAATACTAGTTTCTTTTTCATCGGAATAATTTTTTAAATCAAAGAATTTCCAAAATGCAAATTTCGAACATCCAAAAGTTGTGCTGGGTCGTGCTAGGCGTGGTAAACTATTATTTTCTCACACAATTTTTACTCAGGTCAATATTTTTTTATGAAATACTAGTTTCTTTTTCATCAGAATAATTTTTGAAATCAAAGAATTTTCAAAATGCAAATTTCGAACATCCAAAAGCTGTGCTGGGTTGTGATAAGCGTGCAAAACAATTATTGTCTCACCCACTTTTTACTCAGGTCAATATTTTTCAATGAAAGACTAATTTCTTCTTCTTCAGAATAATTTTTGAAATCCAAAAATTTTTAATATGCAAATTTGAAAAATCTGAAAGTTGTGTTGGGTTGTGATAAGCATGCAAAACAATTGTTGTCCCACCCACTTTTTACTCAGGTCAATATTTTTTAAATGAAATACTAGTTTATTTTTCATTAGAATAATTTTTGAAATCAAATAGTTTTCAAAATGCGAATTTTAAACATCCAAAAGTTGTGCTGCGTTGTGCTAGCCGTGGAAAAACATTATTGTCTCACCCACTTTTTACTCAGGTCAATATTTTTTAATGAAATACTAGTTTCTTTTTCAATAGAATAATTGTGGGTCCGGATGCAATAAGGGCACATAAAATTTTTTCGTGCGAAAACGAAGTCCCCTGGAGGCTTTAGAAAAAATTTTCGAATTTTAATTT
>NC_046657.1:125525484-125526525 GCF_010883055.1 Belonocnema kinseyi | reverse complement strand
TTCATGCGAGTCTAACGACAATTTTCCAAAAGTCTCCGCCATTTTGTTTTTGTAAAATAAGACTTTAAATTTGGAATCAGCGACCCTTATTGGGCGTTTCAGACCACTGTGCGTCGACCGAGTATTGGCGATAAGCTCTGAGAACGCTTTGTCGTGAACTTTCCGAACCTCATGGCGAATTGGCTGAAGCCCTGTTGATTGGGCCCGTGGTAAAAGGTTGTGAGCTTCCATTACCCTCGTGCTGCAAGATGGTGATGTTGCAGACCGCTGTGCCCGAATCTGTGAAGCCCAATAGATTATTGGTTTCTACTGTTGCTTCGTCGTCTGATTATTGATAATTGCCGCTGACTTCTGGAGCTCCCGCGGTGTCTTCGTTTTTCGTTGGGTGGTCGTCCAGTATTGTAGGTTGCTGCATAAGGCTGTCGGGCGCCAGCTGATTTTGTATTCCACTTCCGGAAGTGGTGGGTATCTGCTGCGTCGAGATGGTACGTATGCCGTACGTATTCCGTCTATGCTGACAAGGCAACAAGTTTTTCTGTATAAGCTGATTAGTTACTGCAGTTTTTAGCTTTCCTTGCAGAGGTCTTTTCTTTTTATGATGAATAGATCCATCGTGTTTTTCTATGAAGCAGTCCATCATTATGGGTTCCTCTTTTTTTGGTTCATGAGGTATTCGGCTAGAAAATTCACAAGGACACTCAGGACAGTAAGACCAAATAGTAACGAAAATATCACTTTCTGAAAATCTAGTATTCTTAAAATTTAAAGCGCATGGAATATTTGTTACATTCTCGATTCCCTCGAAAAGGACATGCGTCCAACAATTTTTTTAACGTTCTAGCGAGGCGGTCGCGGTCTTTAAATTTGTATAGTACATTTTCTGGCCGCAACGATGGCCAAATTTCGGTTACATTTACATGAAACTCCTGAGAATTATTAGATGAATTGAGGGTACTGCCATTAAAGTTTTCTACTTGCAGAGATGGCTCAATTTTTAAAACAGATAGTAGTTCAGTATAAATACTATAGCGATTGAATAAA
>NC_046657.1:125523277-125525384 GCF_010883055.1 Belonocnema kinseyi | reverse complement strand
CTGTTTTCTTTACAGATGCTGTTTGATAAATCTTGGTAAATGTCTGAAGAGGGTGGAGCTGTTTTTCCTTCGGTGTTCACAATATTTGCGAAAAGGGGCCATATAATCAAACTCTTAAGTTCAGCCATTTTTTTGTGCATTAAACCTTTCGTTTTTTTTTATTTTGGAGAATTTATTATTGTGGAACCGTCTGTTCGGAAATTCCCCATTTTCGCAGTCCATTTTCGCAGTCCATTTTCACATTGGACCTGCTGCTATCTTCTAATGATATGTTGATATCTTCTGCTAAATCTTCGAGATCCATTCTAATTCTTCGAAACCAACCTCAGACTTATGTATTTCTGTAGCTAATATTCTATTAAAAAAACAATTTTAAAAACTTAGTCAACTTATAATTATTTCACTGTAAAGAAGCTTATAGGATAAATAACGTTTTTTCATTTCTTCTTTACTCTCTTCATAATGAATGTATGAACGAATTTCTTTTAAATTGCACCAGTGTCTGTCTATAAGAAGTACTCAATTTTGTTTACAACATTAAAAAGAATAAAATTTTCTATGATGATTTAATTAAAATACACGTGTAACTGCAGGGGATAAGTCATGGCAACCCCTGTCACATTTTATTTTGATGAAACACCTATCAAAAATTATTCTGATGAAAAAGTAACTAGTATTTAACCCTTTCCGGCATACATTTCTCAGGGAAACGAGTTTTCATGAAAATTGGTACAAAGGGGTTTCTGGGGCCGCTGATTACCAATCTGAAGTCAGATTTAGAAAATTCCAAATGACGGGTCCAATATGGTGGGTAACGTTTGGCATATTTTTTCATTTTTTCTGAAAATTGGTATACGTGGGTTTTTGGGATCAGTGATCACGAACCTAAACTCAGATTTAGAAAATTCAAAATGGTAGATCCAATATGCCGACTTAAATTTGGAATATTTTTGGATTTTTTTAAGAATTGGTATACAGCGGTTTTTTGGAGTCGCTAATCACGAATCCGCACTCAGATTTTCAAAATTCAAAATGGCGGATCCAATATGGCGAACAAAATTTGGATTATTTTAATTTGGTATTCAGGGGTTTTTGGTATCTCTGATCACGAATGTGAACTTAGATTTTAAACATTCAAAATGGCGGGCAAAAATTCAAAATATTTCTAAATTGTTTTTTGAATGTTGGCACAGGCAGAAGGTCGCTGATCTTGAATCTGTTTTCAAAATGACAAATGTTCAGAATATTGAGGTTTGAAAAATCATACACCTACTCACCTAAAACGTGGATTAGTACCAATTTTCTGAATTTTCAAAATCTAAAATCAGATTCGTGATCAATGACTCCAAAAATCCTTGTGCACTAATTTTTCACAAAATCCAGAAAAATTTATTATTTTGACCGCCATATTGGATCCGTCATTTTGGATTTTCAAAGTCTGATTTCAGATTCGTTATCTGCGACCCCAAAAACCCCTGTACACTAATTTTTGTTAATAATTAATTTTTTAAACAAAAAATGCCTTTTTCATCTTTGTTTATAAGTATTAACAAATTATTTTAAAAATTTAGACCCTTTGCACAAAAATTTCAATTTTCGATCATCCTGCGAGCATGAAATTTTAAAAAATCTGTGTAAAGTCCAATAAAAACTACTCTTAAATCGCAAAAAATGATATGAAAAAAGGTGGGAATGAGGTATTCCCACCATGCCGCAAAGGGTTAATTAAAAAATATTGAACTAAGTAAAAAGTGGGTGGGCCGATAATTGTTTTGCATACCTAGCACAACCCAGCACAACTTTCAGATTTTAAAAACTCAGAAATTTTTGAAATTTGTATATAAAAAATGGTTGGATTGCAAACATTAATCTGATGAAGAAACTAGTATTTCCTTAAAAAATTTAGACCTGAGTAAAAAGTGGGTGAGACAATAATTGTTTTCCACGCCCAGCACAACCCAGCATAACTTTTGGATGTTCGAAATTCGCATTTTGAAAACTCTGATTTCAAAAATTGTGGGTCCGGATGCAATAAGGGCACATAAAATTTTTTCGTGCGAAAACGAAGTCCCCTGGAGGCTTTAGAAAAAATTTTCGAATTTTAATT
>NC_046657.1:125491767-125523177 GCF_010883055.1 Belonocnema kinseyi | reverse complement strand
ACAAAATGGCGGCGCGAAACAGTAGTCCCGCGCTCGCCTTTCACTTGGCCAGTCAGTCTGTCTCGTTCTTTAGTGTTTCGGGCGGGCAGCGCGACTACGCATAAATAAATCGATTGCATCGAGAATCGCTAAAAGACGCACCTGAATTTTTGATTTTCCAGATAGTAAGACCTTTACTTGAATTATGAATCTGAGAACAACGCGGAGTTTTGCAAAAACATACCTTTGCGGACGATTTTTGGAAAATTGTTTATGTAAAACTTATAAACAATGGTTACATAAAGTAAATTGTTAAAACATATTACCTACCTTTAGGTGCCTCCTCCATCTTCTTCTTGAAGATTTTTGCACATTCAACAATTCCTGTGTGCACGTTGGATTTTGATTTTCTCGTTTCTTTTAGCACGTTGCACGGAGCAAGATGCAACAAGGGCTACTTTCAGACGATACTACGCGTCTCGTAGGTACCCCATCTATTTTTTATTCGAGAAATAAATGCGGAGGAACCTCGTTTACCGACTCTCACATAAAAAATCTCTCGGAAAAAATTTTTTTGTTGAGGTTTTGACCAACTTTTTGGGCGTTTCAGACCACTGTGTGTGGTGCCGAAGTTTAATGCTACCAGAAGTAATATTTGGTAAAATTAGAAGCATTACAGAATAAACTATACCATTTAAAATAAAAATCATAGTAATCTTGTTTTATATTTTTATATTATTATTTGGCAATGCAATATTTCCCGCATTCTCTAGCACGCATATAATGTTGCTATTTTAAATAATCAAATATAGATTTAATGTTAATATATTAAGCATTTGTATTTATGAAACTTAATAGCACGTCGTTAATTGGCTGCTTGCTCGGCGCTGTCCTCGAAATGGTTGGTTCGAATCTCGACCCGCTCTTTCCGCTCGTGATGCCGGTTTGAGAGAAGGATGCAGGGGCGGCTCAATGAGTGCACTGTAACTAATAGAAAAAAATCTACAGTGCAGATCCATAGCATTTCCGGTAAATGAGTAAGCTCCTGTCCTCTATCCAGCGAGAGTGTCCGCATTAGCAAAACATACGGCAACAAGTCTAGGACCATTAGACTTGATTCTCACCCTCGTCGCGGGAGTTTTGAAGTAGGATGGGCTCGCGGTCCAGTGCTTTAAGCGTCAAGGGCCCTGTTAAGGGATATGAGGACTTCCTCCCCCAAAAGAATTGCTGGTGCAGACCTAAGTATAGCTCCTGGCTACTAAGTTCGTTCCCAAAGCCTAGAGAAAATGATTCGAAGTCATCCCTGGCTCTGGAGGTATCTCAAGATTCCATCCAGGTTCCGGGAATATTGGAGACAGCATAGGGAAAGGCCGGAACCAGATTCAAATTCAAATTTCGATTCTTAATTTGGAGTGGCATCAACAAGTAGATTCCAGTTCTCTGAAGGCCTTACAGAGTTCTAAAAATCCCTCGATGTCCCTCGTTGAGGAGGTCGAAGAGGTAAGGTCATACGTAATAAACAAACAAAAAAATTCTAACAAGTTAATCCTAAATTCTCAAACTAATCCTAAATATGCCCTTGGAGTACCGTTCCACGTGCCGAGAAAACAGATTTCGCCTGAAAAATAAATAAAATTAATTGATTTAAAAAATTCGTCTTGTTACAAATGTCAGCATGGTCACGTAAACTACTAGTGTCAGTTTGTGTATTACGGGTCAGACCCAGCAACAAAAATGCTCTAATGCTTCGGAGTCAATGGAATAGCAAAAATGCGATGAGACGCAAATCGAAGAAAAGATTGTGTTTACCAACGTCTGGCGACTTTTGCAAATGAAAGTATAGTTTTTTCAACATCACTTACGCACGTGTTTTAAAAGTTATACCGATCAAGAAAATATACTGAGAAAAGCAGTAAAGCGGATGAGAACAGATGACAACGAAACAGGAATAGAAAAAGAAGATGATAAATAGAATGATCTTTTTGATAAAGATTGTCTTGAAAGTAGAACAGAATCAGAGGTTAGTTATAAAGAAAATTTTTTGGAAATATGTAACTTAGATGATGGACAGTGTATTACTTGCTGATGCGCAAGAAACGATAGTGTACAGTTGAGCAAGTTTTAAAGGACAGTAATTATGCTCGTTTCAAGAGACGATCTTTTGGCTGAGGGAAGTCTTATTTTGAATGGAATTAAAATAATTTTTTTCTCCGGATACAGTTCAGAAAAACAAGGAGCAGCTTACTTCATTGAAGATGATGCAATACACATTCCAAAAAAAAGATTATATTACTGGTCAATATATTTTTAAACAATTTTAAGGGAGATTGTGAGCCACTATTAAAAGACTTTAAAAAATTTAATTAATTAAGGTCAGAAGAATCTCCTTTGTTTAAATATTGGAACAATGTACTAAAATTAATTAACGTATCTCGAGACATCATTTTCAGTGATTTGCAGCTGTTACATTTGGAAACTGTGAAAAATTGCAGCTTGTTTTCCAAGTCATGGGCCGTTATAATTACGCAAGATGGAGTTTAATTTATGTAGAAGGATATTGTTATTAGGACAAATAGCACTGGATGCATATAAGCAGTTAATTAATTAACAGTTTACAGTGAAGCTAGCAGACAAGCCATTAATATCCGTGCATTTGGATAGGGTGCTCGAGAAAACGATGAACTTGGCAGAGAAAAGTACTGCTGGAATGATAGGGACAACCAGAAAAAGGGTTTTGTTGCTTTGTGGAACATTGTGTACCAAGAAGTAATGGCCACCAAGAATTTTTACAGGAAATTAACTTTTACTGAAATGATTTATAAAAATTTTAGAACGGCAATATTTGTTCTAAAAGATTATTGAAGAATTGTTTAGATACGAATTGTTTTACAATTCATCATTATTTGATAACGATGTACTGCTTAAAAAGAAGAAGTGTAAAAACAGTCCAACAATCGAGCTGGAAAAAGTGTTAACAACAGAAGATACTTGTAATCCTCCCATGAACTATTTGGATGATTGCATAATCGTAGATGTTATGATCTACTGCAAAAAATGCAATGGAAAGGGATTAACATTTAAACACTTCACAGAAAAATTCCGCGATTTGGTCTTCATTATATTCTTCAGCATGCTGGGGACATTGGTCTTAACATGAAAATTCTGTGCAGTGGAACAGACGCATTGAAGTGTGAATCTGCAAATAGTAGTCGATGCGATCAGTCTCTGGTGCAATTTCAAAAAACTAACATTGAAGAGGCTAACGTTCTTACACATAATTCACACAGCAAGAGAAATATTTGAGCGAGTTATCATATTATCTTCCGACACAGATATTTTCGTACTAGCTTTAGCACACTGGCAATCTTTCAAAGATGAAAGACTAAAAGTAAGTTTTTCTTTTATTTACGCTGGTACCTAATAGATAATTAGAAAATTTACATCAAAGAACAGATTAATATCTAAATTGCTATTGTTCTAAATCAGTTTCCTAAAATAAAATTATTCAAATGACAAGTATCCTGCGCAAATTGCAATTCTATTTCAAAAATTAATTTTATTGTGTCTTATTCTACTTCATAACACTGCATATTTGTTCCAAAGGAACTTTCGATGCAACTGGGATCAGGTTTAGCTTAGAGACAGTCTCTAATTCATACTATGGCTTATTGACAAGAGCAAGTCAAATACGAAATATGTTCTATTCACCTAGCAGAACATCACTTATCAGAATCAGACTACACCATCAAAGTCGGTACGTACCTTAGTTTCTGGTGCATGTTGAAACATGAGCAGCCTAAATAATCTGGTGGATCCAGGATTATCGTTTTTCCAAATTGTCAAGGGCTCTGCACATTCAGAACAGTTCATATCATTCTTATAGGAACAAGTTTTAATTATACGTAATAGCAACATTGACATCATACCAATTTCTGCATCTGATTTTTTTGCTCTCGGAACATTTGATTATATTCGCTCTGGTCAAAGGAGCCATCACAACCATATTTATTTTGATACTTCATCACGACATTTTTCCCTTCCACTATATCCGGTGGCAAAATATTTGGAATTTTCAACATACGCTTCACTGTATGATCGTACAAATTTTGCAATTCAAAACTCACCCCAGACTCTGAAACTGTCATACTTTTTCGGGAGCAAAACACTCTCTCTTGGCTTCTTCAAGACTTTTATAAAGAGGAAAAATGTCAGCATTATGTGCTTTAGCTTGTAGTCTAATAGTTTCATATTGATGTCTCGTCAATTTTGTGTCTTCAGCAAAAGAAATAGCTTTTTCTAGAGTTAATGGCTTCATTTGTCTTTCAAATTCTTTCATTTTCATATTCTTCCATTCTTTCCATCTTCAGTTCTCGATACCATACTTCTTATATTCTTAGCCAAATTCCTCTTTCCAGAAGAGCACACATTATTCAAAAAAGCATTCTTAATTTCAATTTCAAGATGAAAGCCAACAAGAGCGAGTGTTTTCCTTCTTTTAGTCGATTTGGAACGAGTTTAAAAATCTTCTGAAAATCTTCTGCCTACTTTTGTGTGATCCAATGATATAATGGAGTCTGATGATAACCATGCACTGTTCAGTTTGGAAAATTTGTCTGCATTATAGAACGCAATCTTCCATCTTTTTCTAAAAGACGGAATGAAGTGCCGCAACAAGATTTCTTTCGTCAAATTGACTTACTCACTATCTATCAAGTTATCCGTGCGAAGGTAATCCAACATAATTCTTACGTCTTTACTAGAACTTTTGATCAATAGGTCACTTAGAATCTTATTCGGCACTCTAAAAAAATCCATTCCTGAATTATATGTATACACTAACAGTCACACTAGGGAGGTCCAAAAATGCATGGCAACATTTTTTGCATGCTAGAGGGCAAAAATGTATGGGGAAAAATAACTTTTTTGAATTTTTAGAATAATTTTTTAGGGTTTCAAAAAATGTAACGGGAATGTATGGGGACCTGTAGAGAATTATCTAATGAAGAATTTCATCTATCAAACATATAGGTTTGACACCCCTAACACACCCCCACGAGTACCTGAATACTACCCTTAAAACCAAAAATGTCAATTTTTCATGAAATCGACCTTTTAAACACTGTATTCTCGTAATTTTTTGCTTAGAATTATTAATATTGATCTAGTGGATATATTTATTATCATTGATTAATTAATTTTCAATTCTTTGAACGAATGAAATTTATTTAAATAATTTTTTTTCTCGAAAATTCGTTTTCCCCCCTAAAAATTATTACTGTTAGTCTATTCTAATATTTATTAACATCGGTTAATTAAAGTTTTATTATTTAAACAAATAGGATTTTTTAAACAATTTTTTTCGAAATTTCGTATTTTTCCTTAAAAATGATTACTATTGGACTAGTGGAATATTTATTAACCTTAGTCAATTAATTTTCAATTGCTTAAACAAATGGAATTTCTGGAAACAATTTTTTATTGAAAATTATCAATATTTCTTCAGTGGACTTTTTATCAACATTGTTTAATGAATTTTATTTAACAAAACAAAATTCATCAAAAATTATTACATATATATTACTCATGAATTAATTATTATTAAAATAATTATTAATTAGTTATTAATTATTACTGACAAATATTTCACTAGACCAATGGTAATCATTTTAAGTAAACAAATACGAGAATACAGTGTTTTATTTTATTAATTTTTTTCGTACCTTACGTCGTTTTTACAAGCAAATGTTATTTTATTTGTTTATTTTCAATATTATTTTTCACGATTACATCGAAAACTAACGATCCTATACAAAAATGATGAGAAACAAATTTTAATCTCCTTTTTTTGGTAAAAAATTTTTCTATTTACTTTTTTTTCGTCTCTTGAGTAAGTTTTCCACACGTATAATTTTTTCTATTTAATCTTGTCTTTTACGATTAAAAGAAAACATTTTCCCTATCCAAAAATGGTTAATAACACATTTTTAGATCCTTTTCGTGTAAACAACTTTCCCCTCTTAATTTGTTTCGTACATTGTCTCATTAAAAAGAAAAATGTGTTTGTTATTTTTCATTTTTTTTAAGTTTGATACAAAAATTACAAATTCCATCAAAAAAGGATTCCCATTAGGCACAAAATTTAGCGACGTTTTTACGACATCGTTATGACATCTTTACGACAACTTTACGACGTCCTATGTCCATGTCGTTATGGTATCTTTACGATATCGTAAATGAGTCGTATGATCTGACGATGTCTTTACGATATCGCAAAGACACCGAAACTACATGGAGATCCCAGAAGCTGGAATTACAACATTTATGTTGCAGAAAAAAAATTTTGTGCCCGGTAATTTTGGCCAAAAACATGTAGTAATGCTAAATTCAGCTGAAGCCACAACTCCGGTATGCGAAACTCGGAAACCATTAGTGGTATCAAGATCAGCTTTGCACAGGAAGTTAGTGCTAATTAAGTGCTCTGGATTTAAGCCTTGCAAAAAATCCGGGCACTTTTTTTTACCAAAAACGTGTGGTAATGCTGGCTTCAGGTGACTGTTGTTGTGAAACTCGGAAACTATTAGTGATATCAAGATCTGCTTTGCGCTGGATTTTAGTGCTGATTAAGTGGTCTGGAGTTGTGCAATTCAAAAAATCCGGGCACTTTTAGTATGACCCAAAACGTGTGATAATGCTGGTTCAGGTGACTTGTGTTATGAAACTCGGAAACTATTAGTGGTATCAAGATCTGCTTTGCGTAAGAATTTAGTGCGAATTAAGTGCTAATATATTCTGCAAAAACTAAATTTTGTGCCCGGTAATTTTGATCAAAAACATGTAGTAATGCTAGCTTCAGGTGACTCTGGTGTGCGAAACTCGGAAACTATTAGTGGTATCAAGATCAGCTTTACGCAGGAATTTAGTGATAATTAAGTACTCTAGACTTATGCCTTGCAAAAAATCCGGGCACTTTTTTTTACCAAAAACGTGTAGTAGTGCTGGCTTCAGGTGACTGGTGTTGTGAAACTTGGAAACTATTAGTAATATCAAGATCTGCATTGCGCCGGAATTTAGTGCTAATTAAATGCTCTGGATTTATGCCTTGCAAAAAATCCGGGCACTTTTTTTTACCAAAAACGTGTAGTAATGCTGGCTTCAGGTGACTGGTGTTGTGAAACTCGGAAACTATTAGTGATATCAAGATCTGCTTTGCGCAAGAATTTCCGAGTTTCACAACACCAGTAACCTGAAGCCAGCATTACCACACGTTTTTGATAAAAAAAAAGTGCCCGGATTTTTTGCAGAGCACGAATCCAGAGCATTTAATTAGAACTAAATTCCTGCGCAATGCAGATCTTGATACCACTAATAGTTTCCGAGTATCATAGAACCAGTCACCTGAAGCCAGCATTACCACACGTTTTTGGTAAAAAAAAAGTGCCCGGATTTTTTGCAAGGCATAAATCCATAGCACTTTATTAGCACTAAATTCCTACACAAAGCTGATCTTGATATCACTAATGGTTTCCGAGTTTCGCATACCAGAGCCACCTGAAGCTAGCATTACTACATGTTTCTGATCAAAATTACCGGGCACAAAATTTAATTTTTGCAGAATATATTAGCACTTAATAAGCACTAAATTCCTACGCAAAGCAGATCTTGATACCACTAATAGTTTCCGAGTATCATAGAACCAGTCACCTGAAGCCAGCATTACCACACGTTTTTGGTAAAAAAAAGTGCCCGGATTTTTTGCAAGGCATAAATCCAGAGCACTTTATTAGCACTAAATTCCTGCACAAAGCTGATCTTGATATCACTAATGGTTTCCGAGTTTCGCATACCAGAGCCACCTGAAGCTAGCATTACTACATGTTTCTGATCAAAATTACCGGGCACAAAATTTAGTTTTTGCAGAATATATTAGCACTTAATTAGCACTAAATTCCTACGCAAAGCAGATCTTGATACCACTAATAGTTTCCGAGTTTCATAACACAAGTCACCTGAAGCCAGCATTACCACACGTGTTTGGTAAAACTAAAAGTGCCCGGATTTTTTGAATAGCACAAATCCAGAGCACTTAATTAGCACTAAATCCCTGCGCAAAGCAGATCTTGATATCACTAATAGTTTCCGAGTTTCACTGAACCAGTCACCTGAAGCCAGCATTACCACACGTTTTTGGTAAAAAAAAAAGTGCCCGGATTTTTTGTAAAGCATAAATCCAGAGCACTTTATTAGCACTAAATTCCTGCGCAAAGCTGATCTTGATACCACTAATGGTTTCCGAGTTTCGCATACCAGAGCCACCTGAAGCTAGCATTACTACATGTTTCTGATGAAAATTACCGGGCACAAAATTTAGTTTTTGCAGAATATATTAGCACTTAATTAGCACTGAATTCCTGCGCAAAGCAGATCTTGATACCACTAATAGTTTCCGAGTTTCGCATACCAGAGTCACCTGAAGCCAGCATTACTACATGTTTTTGGTAACAAACAGTGCCCGGATTTTTTGCAAGGCATAAATCCAGAGCACGTAATTAACACTAAATTCCTGTGCAAAGGAGAATTTGATACGACTAATAGTTTCCGAGTTTCGCATACCGGAGTTGTGGCTTCAGCTGAAGCTAGCATTACTACATGTTTTTGGCCAAAATTACCGGGCACAAAATTTTTTTCTGCAGCATGAATTAGCACTAAATACGCACTAAATTTTGGCATAGTTCCCACATCAATATGACAATGTTCCAATTCCAGCTTCCGGGACCTACGACATGGACATAGGATGTCGTAAAAATGTCGTAAAGATTTCGTAACGATTTCGTGAAGACGTCGTCAAATTTTTTGCCCACTGGGTTTATTAGGAAATTATACAGTGAGGACGTTTGCTATGTAGTCATAGGCAATATAATTATATAAACTCTAGCATGCAATGCAACCCGTCTTGCACTTATGTGATGCAAAAAAGTACTATACAGGCGATTTTAATTCGGTTTCCAAATCTCCTGCGCTCGAGATCTTGCCCTAATTGGTAAAAGGCTTCGAGACTCAGAAGACGTGCGCAAAATATACGTATAACTAAATTCTGAAAAAAACTTATGTTCCACAGGATTCATCGCGCATTTCAAATAAATAGATAGTTACGAATTAAATATACAATATTAAAATGTGTTCACAAAAATTCTCAGGACGTAGTTTCTTTGGGAAATTTTTCTTAAATCTTTGTTTGCGAAATCTTTTTTATTCGTTGAAATCATTGACTTATTTGAAATCTATAATTATTAAAGAAAACTTCTAATATTTTTTGAAACCTTTTTAAATCTTCCAAATGTTTTAAAATCTTTCAAATCTGGTGAATTGTAACCTTTTCAAAATCTTTGAAACCCTTTACATCTTTTAAAAGTTTTAAAATCTTTGTGAAATTATTATGAAATATTTAAAATCTGATAAACACGCCTTTATAAAATGCTCAAAATCCTTTAAAATATTTTTAAATCCTTTAAACATTTTGAAATCTTTATTAATGTTTTGTAATATGGTGTATACTCAAAAACCGAGTGGTAAAACTCTTGGCCATATCTCATTTTAATAGACCTTTTTATTCTAGACGTCGGCAGTGCGCACGTGCCGAAATTTTACGTCATTTCCGTATTTTCGAACTGTTTTGTGTCGAAATGTATGGAAAATATCATCTGTCATCTTCTAAAAAATGCTTAAAAATTCGGCGAAACTCACGGAAGATGATGTTCCAGGTGCAAAATCAGTGCATGAATCAATAGAAGAGCACAGTATTGAGCAGCTGAAACGATGTTCTAAATGTATAAAACCACCATTAAAAGACAAAAACGTGATTTAGTGGAAAGGTTAGTTGAGGTTTTGTGTGACAGGTATAAATATTTTCTTTTATACAAGATTTTTAGTTCAGAACTTTGTTTGAGTAAATATTTAACATTCGTACAAATATAAAATAACACAATATCATATTTTCTACTTCTCTTTTTCAAGTTTAGACAAGAAAAAGCCATTTGTTAGTGATTTCCGGGTATAAAGAATGTACTAACAAATTTTCCTTCTTTCATATAAACTGGTTATAAATACATAAATATAATAGTGTTGCGTTCTCAAGTGAAAGCGTTAAATAGATTTTATTTTTATCAAAAAATTTAGGAGGTTCGAAACCCCGATAACAATGCTTCATTTAATATGTAAGCTAGGGTGGCCCAAAAAATCACATTTGACAAATTTCAACGGGCTTGTTGGCCAAATCGTTATAGTAGGCAAATAAATGTATGCCTATTTTTTTTATTTTCGAACAAAAATATTTTTAGAACTCGCTCTGGTCATTTTTAAATCTTATGGAGTTCAACATGTAAAATGTTTCGAATTTTTATTTCTTCGATTTTGGACAGGAAATTATAAGCCAATTTATTTCATATTTAATATATTTGTTCACTTATTAATGAATATTGCATTTATCGCAATTTTAAATCTCAGAAATATTATGCAAAAGTTTTAGGCATATCAAAAATGGTATATAATGGCCATTTTTGGAGGCACATTGTGACCCTCAGATATACTTGTGTAACTTGACATTTTAAAGAGACATTCTTTAGACTATTGAGAATAGATTTCTAAAAAATATGATTAAAAGTATAATTTAAATTGAGTAAAGCGTCAGAAAAGCTTATGAAAAATGACGCATTTAAGTTGAACACCGGCTGAAGGAACTGCAGGTGGATGTCTGCAAAAAAAGTTGACCCTCTGTTGGTCCGCTCATTGTACACCATATTTGCTGCCATCCCACTCTGCGGTGACTGACAATGAGTTAAATGGCAGAGTAATAATAAGTTAATAAACCTATAGCTGCTCTCTGAGTTAAACCTGTAGCTGGTGTAAGGATTTCTTTACTTCAAATCAGGAAACTTTGAAGCCTCAGAGCGAGTTCTAACAATATATTGTTTTGCAAGTAAAAAAATAGGCATACATTTATTTGCCTATGAGAACGATTTGGCCAACATGCCCGTTCAAATTTCTCGAATGTAATTTTTTGGGCCACCCTAATGTAAGCAAATGTTAATAAAGAAAGAAAATATTAATACCTGCCAAACACAACCTCAACTAACCATTCTACTGAATCACTTTTTTCCTTTTAAAGATCCTTTCCTATATTTTATCCATCGTTTAAGCTGTTTGATACTGCGCTCTTCCATCGATTTGTGCACTAATTTTTCTCTTGGAATAACACCTTCTGTGATTTTTGCCGAATTTTTAAACATTTTTTTGAAGACGACAGATATGTAAACAAATATAAATAATGGGCTTGCTCGCCACACTTTTCGCACTTTTTTCGCAGTTTTTTTTCTGAATATACCTAAAAATTTGATGTCTTTAAACTCTAATTTATTTACACATTTATTTTTCATTGTTATTTTTATTTACAATATTTTCCATATATTTCGACACAAAACTGTTCGAATAAAACGGAAATGACGTAAAATCCTGGCACGTGCGCACTGTCGACGTCTAGAATAAAAAGGTTTATTCTCAAGCTGAGTTCATATTAAAGATTTCAGCTAATAATTATTATAATTTCTAAGTCAAATATCACAAAAAATGTATACTTTAAAATTCTATAGTAGCGGAGACGAAATTTTCAAGGTCGCTGAACACCCAGCTTATAAGAATAATTCGCCGCTTCTTACCTCTCATCATTTGAATTTCAGATTCATCGTTGATTCAATAAGTAAAACAACAGATTTTATCATCAATTAATTACGTACAACCTGCAGATATTCATTTTTTTAAATTAATTAAGATAGAAGTACAAAACGATTTTGACACTTGTCAAACGTCAAATATCACCCACGTACCGATAGATTAGTGAAATCCAACTCCAATTTTTAAGGAAGTAGTCAATGCACGTCCCGAATGTATTTATGAACAATTTTAATGTTGTGTTACATTTTTTTTTAATTCGTAACTAATTATTTATTTGAAATGCTTGGTGAATCCTGGGGAACAAAACATTTTTTCAGAATTTGGTTATACGGGTTATGTAACAGCATGCGCTGTTTTAGAACAAGTATGTCCGGGCGCTAGCACCCTATTACTGAGAACTTACCAGTTAATAGTTTTAAGAGCGGTAAGCATTTGAAATAATTCAAATGATACAAGACATTCAGTGTATTTAGAAATTTAAATAGATCGTTATTATCAGAAAGAATAATTATTAATTACGATTGACAATAGGAAATTACATGACAACTCCTCTCTGTACCTCGAATTAATAACTTCTAATAGCTAGTTGTAAAGGATCAGAAGTTAGCATTTAAATAGCTATGTACACTCAGATAGATCTATATATGCATATGTATATATGGATCTATCAATCCAAATAGGTTTGACACGCGCGATCTCCGACTACCGCGCGTGTGATCTCAACCGCGAGCATACATAAATTATGTACCATGTAAAGGATTAAAGCGACAAGGCACCCCTCAGACGCCGTAAATTATGTTATATAACGCGATTTGACAGAAAAACGTCAATCGACGAGAATCGTAAAAATACGTTTCTGAGAATTAGAATCTCATTATTTTAGCTTGAAATATAAGGGCGGCGCTTAACGCACCTCATCATGATAGGTTAATTTAACAATAAATTATGTGACGTCAGCAATTCTATGGGCTAGAAGGACAATTCCCACCCTTTTTTGGTAAAAACCGAGGTTATAAATATATGCAAGAACATAGAAAAAGCTCAGATATTTTCGTCTCTCCGTTTGTATTTCAAATAAAAAATCTGCAACACTCGCCCTCTGAATTATGAAAATTGGATATAGAATATTTTTCTCTTAAATTGTTTATCGAAATTCAAATCCGAAAAACTTTATTTACTCCGGTAATTCGGTACGGTTCGCCGTGGTCGACTTGACTCGAACTAAATTTTTAATGAAGTGAGAATAGAAACCATTTAATTAAAATTGTTTTAATTAAATAAAACTTTAAAAATGTCAAACCTGAACGAAATCTCATTTGTGTAAACAAACTGTTCTTGGCGACGGAATAGGACACTTAATCTTCATTAAAGTATCTTCAATATTTAAATTGAAGTTTAATAAAAACTATTGATTTGTTCTCTAAATTATTGTGTTGTGTCTGTTATCTGAACCTCGACCAGTTAGCGCGGTTAATGATTTTTATCACTCAACGTCGGCAACGGATCCAGGATAAAACAGATCGAAATCTATAAGTCTTTAAATCGACAGCAGCGCTGGAGACGTAACAAATTGGTGACAGCGGTGTGATTACACCGCCAGACCGTGGGAACTGGGTCACTGGTTCAGTATACCAAGTTCAAGGACGTTCGCATGACCAAGTATGGGACTTTTCTACTTGTTTTGATCCAACTAAGCTTCTCAATAACTATGGACGGCCTTTAGGCGTGGAAAAAGTTCATGGACCCTAAAGGATGTAAACGTGTTTACTTGGAACCACCAACAAGTCGCTAGAATATACCCCCAGGAATGCAAAAATTAGATTATTTCCTTAAAAAATTACAGCAAGAAAAGCAAACCACAATTCTTGAGAGCAGAGTTGTTTCTACTTCGCAGAATAAAAATTATTGAAAAAAAATTAACTCTATTTCTTTAGTTAACTTATAAAAAATAATAAGGAAAGTACAGAGAATTTTTTTTGCTGGGTTTTCGTGAAAAGTTCTGTATTTTGCTTTTTGTTGACAGTACTTATGTAATTAAAATTTTGGAAGAGAGAAATTTTGAATTTTGAAAAAGAAATTTTTCTTTTAAAATAAAGGGACGGTTTTGTATTTTGTGAAGAAGGGATTTTTAATTTTGAAAAGAAAAATCAAAGAGAATAATTTGTAAATTATTCTGGTCTTTTAATATCTTTTTTCGAAGTAATGTGACAAATATAAAAATGTCTGATCCAAGTTCACTTCTGATGAGACTAATCGAAGTTCTTTCTGATCCGGATTTCCCACCATTACAAATTTGCCGCATCTACGACGACGGAGAAGGATGGATCTGCATTGAAGTATATCTCCGTGAAGGATACTACAAATTCTGTATCATACCTAACCACATACCTACTGGTTTCGTGGAATTGGAGTATTTCCAAATTATTTAAGAAACAGGGAAATTTAGAATTTTGAAAAATGGAAAAATCAGAGTAATTTTTCTACTGAAAAAAGGGCTTTTCTATTTTAATTGAACTCGTCCAGTGAATCCAGGGGTGAATCGAGTAGCTCTTGGCCCACTGGTAAGTGTGAATGTTGGAGTGAAAAGTTTCTTTACTAAAGCCGCGATTCTCTATCAGGGTTTTGAGGTGGTTTTTCTCCCTATAGCAGAGGGTGTTGTAAAATTGCACCAGAATTGTTTATGACTGAAAGAAACCACCAGGCAATCCTCTAACAATCATTGGCTTAAGGATTTTCATTTATTTGAAAAATCCTAACATTTGATCATCGTTCCTGATTACGGACCCGTCAAGGGTTACCGCAGCGTTGGACGGCCTGTGAAAGGTTACGCATCAGGGGACTTCTAGAGTTAAAGAACTTCGAAGATTTTTTTCAGAGGTCTACTAGATCTTCAAATGGAACTTCAGCTCGAACTTCCAGATCATCTCAAAGGAGTGCAAACTTAATTTTTTAAAAACTCTGAAGTGATTATTTTTCTCGCTCATATCGTGTATAGTCAGAATTTGAATATTGTGAAAATTTATCAATTTTTTATTAAGACGATAAAAAGTGTTAATGTAAAGTGCGAAATTGTATTATAAACTCAAGTAAGTCCTAGCCTAATAGAATTGAAAATGCCTAAATTGCGAGCGAAAAAAAAGGGTTCGGGATAGCGATCCCCCGCTCTCGTCCAGTAATGAAACTGAACCTTCAGTTTCAAGAAATAAAAGAAAAACAATTAATAAGGGTCCTGTTGATCCGGGTGCTGTGGCTGAAACCTCCTTGATAATACAGGCTTTACAGTCTTCTCAAAATTCTTTGAGAAGCGATATTAGTCAACCTACAAATTCAGATCTCGGAAATTCTTCTCCCTTGAGAAGACATGAAACACCTGTCTATTTTCTTATTCCCTTATCATCAGATAATTCAATTGCTTTGACCGGAACACGTGACTTTAATAAAATCTCAATAATAGTCCAAGGGATGATTCCCTCTTTTGATGGAAAAAATATGTCCATCATGATGTTTGATGATCATTGTAGAGCCGCACTTTCATTAATTAATCCATCTGATATTTCATTTTTGACCATGCTAATCAGAACAAAAATAATTGGAGAAGCGAGAGAGCATTTACAGGATAGAAGGGGGATCACTCTAAATGAAATTTTAAGAACTTTAAATCAAATTTACTCTTAAAACGAAGACATAAGACAACTTATGCAAGATTTAGCTAGCATGAAAATTAAACCGGGTTAAACTGTTCCCGAATATGGAGCAAGAGTAAACCTGACTCTAAATAGATTAATTTGACAAGTTTTGGAAAATTCTCCAGGGGAAGAGGGTATTGGAATGTGTAAAGCTTACAGAACTACAGAAATCGGAAATTTTTTACATGGCTTAGATTACAATATTTATTCCCAAATGAGAGATAAAGAGATAAACACATTAGACAAAGCCATTGCACTCGCGAATCAGAAGGATCTTAAGTTCAGCATCCGAAGTTGTTTCGAGTTCTAATATAGGACAAAACCCGAACCAATATTTAATTCAAATAAGAGAATAGTCCATTTGCGAACCGAAAATAAATTTGAGGATAAAAACAATTGGATCAGGAAGGTGGAATGTTTTTACTGTAAAAGGTTAGGACATTTTAAAAGAGATTGCCCTAAATTGGCAAAGAAAGTATTTATAAAGGGCAGAGAGGAATCTAGTTGTCACTATTGTCACAGGTATAATCATACTTTTAAGAATTGTCGACTCCATAAAAAACATTCCTTGGAGCGTGAACAATTGAGACAAAAATTTTGGGATCAAAAGTAAAATAGTGATTTATTTCAGAAAAGACCCGAATCTGTTAAAACAGATTCAAATAAAAGAGTCATTCTCAAACTCAGGGAATTAGTAGAGGATGAACCAGCCCCTACAGTAGAATTGAAAAATGTAGCTTTTCTTTTCGAGAAATGTATTTTTATGAGCGACACTGGAGCCAGTGTCAGTTTGATTAAAGAAAATAGATTAAAGCCTTTTGTAGAGATAAATCGGAAACGAATTTTCAATTTAATAGGAATTGGCTCAGACATGATACCTACTCTTGGAGAAGTTAGATTAATGATAAAAGGACCTGAAACCGCTTTTCAGATAATTCCACAGAACTTCCCTATACTTCAGGATGGAATTATAGGAATAACATTTTTAAAACAGCATAGAGCAGTTATAAATTTTTCAAATGATAAACTTTTTATAGGCGAGGATCGTTTCCCTTTGCTCTCTCATGTCACTTTACAAATACCTGCTAGAACTAAAAAGTTATTTCATTTGCCTTTGATTGAAACTCAACTTAATGAAGGATATGTTAGGAAAATTCCATGTGGACCTGGCATTTTTGCTGGAGAGACTTGAGTTCTTAATAAGAATGGAGAAGCGAACCCTTTTATTATAAATTCTACCCCGAAAAATGTCAGTTTAACTATTCCCCCTGTGACACTTGAGGAATATGACGTAGTAGCACCTTTAAATTGTTCGAATGGAAATTCATTTTCCACCGATAGACAGAAAAATTTATCCTCCCGATTCGCGAGAATTTTGAAAGTTATGAATTTGTCAGACTTGATTAATGAAAAACAGGGAAGTGTTCTTCCAATTCTTTCAGAGTACTCCCCTCAGTTTTTCCTAGAAGGTGACCAATTAGGCGCTACGAATATTTTATCTCATAAAATAATTACTACCGACGAAACTCCAGTCAATACTAAACAATATCGTTATCCTCCTATTCACAAGAACGAAATACGGGAACAAACTAATAAATTATTAAATTCAGGAATAATAAAACACTCAGTTTCTTCCTACAATTCTCCTTTGTGGATTGTACCCAAGAAATCAGATTCTGAAGGAAATAAAAGTTGGAGAATGGATATAGATTATCGTTCCTTAAACGAAAAAACAGTTGGTGATGCTTACCCGCTTCCCAACATAACTGATATTTTAGATCAACTTGGTGGAGCAAAGAATTTCTCTGTCCTAGATTTCGCATCAAGGTTCCGTCAAATTCGATTAGATCCTGATTCTCAGCAAAAAACGGCCTTTTCAACGCCACATGGGCATTTAGAGTTCACTCGAATGCCATTTGGTTTAAAAAACGCACCAGCGACTTTCCAAAGGGTAATGGACTGTGTACTGACGGCTCTCCAGGGTATTGAATTATTCGTCTATATGGATGATATTGTGATTTATGCTTCTTCATTGGAAAAATATTCTAGGAAATTTAGAGCTCTGCGTGCTCGATTGAAATCTGCTGGATTGGCTCTCCAGGCTTAGAAGTGTCATTTTCTTAAGCGTGAAATTGCTTATTTGGGACATGTGATTTCTCAGGATGAAGTCAAGCCAGACCCAAAGAAAATATCAGCTGTGAAACTTTTTCCCGTTCCAAAAGGGAAAAAGAATATAAAACAATTTCTCGGTTCAGTGGGATATTACAGGCGATTTATTTCTGATTTCGCAAGAATAGCTAAACCTCTGACTTTACTTCTCAAGGACAATGTTCAATTTATTTGGACAACAAACCAACAGGAGGCTTTTTAAATTCTTAGAGATTAGATATGTACTGAACCCATATTGCAGTATCCAGATTTTAAGAAACCATTTGTTTTGATCGCAGATGCGTCGAATTACGCACTCGGTGGAGTTTTAAGTCAGGGTCCTAGAGGACAAGACTTACCTATCACTTTCGCATCATTCACCCTTCAAAGTGCAGAATTAAATTATTATACTATAGAAAAAGAATTGCTCTCCATTGTCTTCAATGTAAAGCACTTTAGGCCTTATCTTTTTGGGCATAATTTTACTTTGGTAACAGACCATAGACCTTTAGTTTCGTTGCATGGGCTTTACGATCCTGTTTCAAGATTGGCTCGATAGAGAATAAAGCTGAGTGAGTATGATTACACTATTGTGTATAAATCAGGAAAAATCAACTCAAATTCTGACGCTCTGTCGAGAAACCCCTCAGAAATAAATGAATCCATGGAGCCAAACACCAACTTAACTGCTGTGATTATTGCAAATCGCACGTATGTAGGTATGGTTGACGCATGCAGAGATGACGATGGAAATGAAGATCTGGGGGTCGTATTGGGACGGTTATTTTGTATGACTCTCATAAGTAAAGAAAAAAAATTGGGGGTAAATCAATTGAATTAACAGGGACCTTGTTATCAGTGCGATACGCTTCACAATAAAAGCGGACCCAAGCTGGGAGGGGTTAGGCAGTGTGAGTCTGATGGTTCCGAGTTTTTGGGCCTTTTAAACGAAAGTTTGCCTCAAAATCCGGAACAAGTATCGAGCCCAAGTCTGGATTTGGTGACGTTTTCGCCCCAAACTTCAGCTGGATCCCAGACAAGCTATGTCTGGAGTGAAAATCCTATTACGAGTATACGCACAGTAGGTGAAATTGAAGAGAGTTCTGCAAGTTCCTGTATGGGTATCCCGGTTAGCCAGATCTTAACTCTGGGAAAGGATTGTATATCCTACAGTAAAGATAAGATATATTTTGGAGAAGGGCATACTGCGCAACTAATCTCTGCAGGTGGATATACAGTATCAGAAGTAAATGATAGTCTAGAGACTAAGGGTCTTTTGCGGATTGAAGATATCTGAAAACAAAATCCGAAGCCCGGTGAAACTATCGTTTTTAATCGTAATGGACGATTTGTTTTTAGTCTTGTTGTGAATACCAAGAGGGAAGAAGTAATAGTTATAAAAGAACTTTTGGAAGTGGTAATGGCTTCAAAGAAATCTATGGAAGCTTTACAGATAACCTCCGTAAGAATTTTAAGTAAAGGAAATAATTTAGGTACACTTTCTTGGCTCTCGGTAGAACAAATAATCAGGAAACATTTTGGTAACTCAGAACTTTTGGTAATTATTTGTTCGGAAGAAATAATCATTCCCCCTAGTAATATGAGGAATGATATAGTGAGAGAATTTCATGAATCAATAGTAAGAGGTCATAAGGGAATCTCAAAGACCTATTGCAGATTAAGAGATATCTATTACTGGGAAAAGATGAAGGTTGACGTTCAAAGAATAGTAGGTTCTTGTACTAACTGTCAGAGAAATAAATTGGAACGAAATGGGACTAGACAACCCATCATTATCACTGATACTCCAAGGGGACCTTTTGACAAAATTCAAATAGATCCCAGTATATATAGATTCCAGTATTTTTGAAAGGAAATATTTACATTTTGACTATTCAGTGTAATTTTACAAAATATTCTGATGCGATTCCTTTGAGGAATATTGATTCAGCGACTATAGCTTTAGCTGAGGAATTTATTTCGAGATACTGTTGGCCTCGTATAATTCACACTGATCAAGGATCAAATTTGATCAGCCAGTGCATTAAAAAATTTTGCAAAATTTTTCGCATAAAGAAAATTCAATCAACTGAGTATCACCTACAAAGTTTAGGAACACTAGCATACATGAAGCTACAGGTTTTGCTCCTTATACGTTAGTATTCGGAAGAGAGGCTAATATTACAAATAGCTTCACTCTTTCAGAATCAGATAAGACTGATCTCGGATATTTAAAGGGACTCTTTTAGAAATTGGATACCGAATTCAATTAGCTAAAGAAAAATCTAAACGATATAACGATCAAAGATCTAATCCTAAATACTTCAAGGAGGGAGAACAAGTGTACTTGAGAGTAAACAAGAGGAAAGATAAATTCGACCCCTACTTTCATGCACCCTATGTCCTAGAAAAATTGTTAGGCAAAAGAAATGCCTTAATTAGAATGGGACCCAATAAAACAAAAATATTTCACACTGATAAATTAAAATTTTTTGCTCATCCATTAAGCACCTATAAGGATGCACATAATCTACAAGTGACAGAAACTTTTGCAGAAATCCCTAATATCTAAAACTCAGAATTGTTGAAACTAAGCTAAAACTCAAACTAACGAAAATTGATTAAAATCAAAACAAACAACGAAATTCATTTTCAAACAGGAAACCCATTTCCATTATATCTACCTTTTTTCTTCTAATTGATGGAGATATTTCAGCTTGGTTGAAAATCTGGAACAAAAGAAAAATATATTTTAAACAGAGCAATAATTCTTTGAATTTATATATGCTTAATTGAATAAATTAATTATTAATGGAAATTACTTATCTGATAATTTGAGTGAACGACCAGAAGTAAATGTCGAGGAATGTTGAAAAGCAGCAATTAAGTACCTAAAAATAAGAATGTAGTAAATTTGATGGTAATATTCACCTAATTGTAAAAGATAAATTAAGAAAAATTAAAGGTATAAAAAAGGTGTATGTGTAAAATAGAAAAAGGGAAAAACAACTTCAAAATTAAATTTTAGCGAATGATTTAAAAAAATGTTAATTAGTGATTTTAAAGTGAAACTTACATAAGATATTCAATATCTTAATTTATACTAAAGCTTAGACTTACCCCAGGGAATTTCGGGAATACTCTCATATCTTTAGAATCAAATTTCCAACAAGTTTAGTATTTTCATTGAATTGTAAAACTTTATCGCCTTTACATAATGAAGGATATATTTCATGAATATTTAAGAAAAACAATTTTACTTTTATTTTTAACAAGTATAATTTGAAGTGTACTATATCAAATATTATTAAATTTTAACATACTGATATATGTATATTATTTGAATAGAAAATATGTTGAATAATTTATGCTGAAAATATACTAAAATTAGAGAACTTATCAATTTAAATTTTAGTATTTAAGAGATTTTGAGTGAATTTACTTTTTTTTTATATAAATTTCAATTTTCGCGCCAAATAAGGGAAGAAAATAAATCTCTAACCTAAATTTCCAAAATTTGTAAGTTAAGATTTAAAGTCTTTACTTTACCTTGAGACGAATTAAACTATATATATATATATATATATATATATCAGGTTTACATAAATATTTGTATTTTCTAGTATACATTTTTATTACTTATTTGTTTGATTTAAGATTTATGAGACAAGTTTTTTTTTGCTTGCATTCCTTTTAAGGAAATTCAAATCTTCGTGCTTAAAAATACACATAACCCCATTAAAATTGATTATTGGAGATCTGTGAAAAACATCGATTGCTAAAATAAATCTTTTTAAAGAAACAGAGAAAACTAAGATTTTAAAGGATAAATGACTATAGTATAAAAATATAATTGATGTGAAATTTTGTTGTATTGTCTATATTTTTTTATTTTGTTTTATATTTCATATAAAAATGACTTAGGTAGGGAGGGGATGTAGATCAAAAACTATACCACGTGTGTCAGATTTGTTTTGTTTTGATCTTGATATTGAATTAGTTATTAGGATAGAAATATTTGATAACCAAAAGAGTGTTTTTATTGATTTCAAATCGTAGATTTCAAATTATTTATGTCTTACGGTCCAATCCTAAATCGAAAAAATAAATATGAGTCAAAAATACATGTTCTTCGAAACTCAGATATTTATTTAATAGAAAAAAACTCCTTTTGAAACTTCCTGACGTTTCGGTACATATGCGTACCTTTTTCAAAGGTTCTTAAACCTAAATAATTATATTAAAGATTAGTACTTTTAGTTCAATCGATTACAACTACATTTTTTAAAATTGTACGAGAAAACAAAATTGGCGTAGGTTAGGACGGACGAACAGAAATTGACAGTTTCAGAAATACATGAAGAATACATAATGAACGATGATTTAATAGGCAAGTTTCCATTGAAAACCACTGATGTGAAAGCACGTAATTGAGTTTAAATTTGAAATAAGAAATTTAAAATTTTTTTTTAAATGTGTATATGTACACATCCATACATATGCATACATATATGCACACATATAGCATACATGCATATACACATATATACATAAGGAGATGATTAATATTAAAAAACATTATTTTATAATACTCTGATAAATTTTATTAATATTTAGAATTTCAGTGTTTTGTCTGAAATTTTGAATACAGAATGAATCCAATAATTTTCTTCGCTCTCAAGGGACTTTAGAAAATAAAAAGAAGGAAAAGAGATATTGTTTTGAGTCAATAAGTTTGCCAGTGAATTTGCCCACGAAAAAACAGATAAGCGAAGGGGCTTTTTGTAAGGGCTAGTCGATTCAAAACTCTTGCATAGGTGACATGCGGATTGAAATTCGGGAAAGTGAATGTATAAGTGAAAGAATTTGAAGGCGCTATAGAGGAATATTGTCGTTCTTCTTCTTTTTTTTAAAGTGAAATTCAATTTAGTGACAATTAAAAACGTAGAACAGATTAGAAGAAAATTATTTCAAACTTTCTTTTTCCTTATGAAAAAATTGAAATTGAAATGGACAACAAGGACGAAACTGACTCTGAGGGAGAATACCTTTTGAAGGATAGCGACCAGTTCATTTACCAGTTTGGGTTACCTTCTCAGTTATGAGTAATATATATTTTCCTTTTTTCACCTTCTTGTTAAAATCTCCTTCTTACCCTTTATCCTTATAAATTCATAATTAAAAAAAAAAACAAGTAATAAAATGGTTAACCATATTTTTCTCAAATAATTATTTTCTTAATATCTTTCCTTTTGATATAATGTTTTTTCTCATTTGAAAAGAACAATATAAATTTGTCAAAATGCAAAAAGATGTATTTGAATTTAAACTTTGTCACTTAACATAAAATTATATGTATAAACAAAATATTTTTTTTTAATCTTGAAATATTTTTTTTTGTATTTTTACCTTTTTTTTGCGATCTCCATCCTTCAAATCGCCTATATGCAAGACGGGTGGCTTTGTATGCTAGAGTTTATATAATTATATCCCCTATGATTACATAGTAAACGTCCTTACTGTAGATGTTTTTTGGATGTACAATTTTCGCTCATTAATTTTTTTCGTACCTAACGTCGTTTTTACAAAAAACTAATTTTTTACTTTTAATGTTATTTTTCAGGATTAAAACAAAAACTACGCATCCTATTTGAAAGTAATTGATAACAAATTTGTAGATATTTATTTAGAACATACTTTTTGCCCTTTCATATTTTGTCGTATCTTGTACAGTTTGACCGCGAAATGAAATTATGATTTTTCATTATTTTTCATGCGTTCAAAATTTAAATGTTTGATCATCCAAAAAAGTGAGAAAAAAAGTTATCATAACCTTGTAAGGTGTTTAAAAGACAACGTTTTTTTCTTCAATAGACTTTTTTTCTATTGTGCGTCTTTTTGTTTAAAATTTTTATTTTCGTTTTTTTTTTTAATTTTGTAAATATGATACTGTTAATTTTTTATCGAAAAAATTCTTCAGGGTAAGTGTTTTGTAATTTTTATAACTATAATAAGCCGTACACAGAATTTTTAAATATTAAAAAAAGTGGTATTAAAAATTTTGAAAACTCTTTTTGAGTTTATCATCAAAATGGCTGGCTAAAGAACTTAACCTTCAGTTTACGAAAATTAAAGAGCGTACCAAGCACAGATACACATGCAGACATAAAGAGAAGTTTGCGAAAACCGGTTTTTCGATTTCGGAAGGTTTCAAAACGTGAAAATTGTACATAATCTGGGGGGAGGGGGGGGGCAATTTTACACTAATCTAATACCTTCTCTAATGAGATTGTAAAAAAATCTCTTCAACCTGAAAATACGAATTTGCGACTAAAGTGATGAATCTTCATCCAAAAAAATAAACTTTTGAAACATAGGTTTAACTTCCAACGAAAGAGCTTGATTTGCAAACTAAAAATATGAATTTTCAACGAAACCTGTAATAGCTGATATTGCATGAAAAATTAATTAAAAATAAACAAGCAAAAATTGATGTACTATAAAATAGAATTTTCATCAAAATGAGTATATTTTCAACTAAATAGTTAAATTTTCTACCAAATTGTTGAAATTTTCATATAAAATAGCAAATTTTATATAAAATATATGAATTTTTAATAAAAAGGTTAATTCCCAACTGACGAGTTGATTTTCTGACTAAATAATTGAATTTTCAGTTTAAAAAATTAACTTTTAATTAAAATTTCTTATTTTTAACAAGAAAGTTAATTTTCAACCGAAACAGATTAAGTGTTAACCAGACAGTTGCATTTTTAGGAAAACGATGAAGTTTTCACAGAAAGAGATGTATTTTCAAACAAATTAAAAAATCAAAGAAGAAGAAATTTCGCAATCAAGTTCTTGAATTTTCATGATAAAAGGAAAATTTTGAAAGAGAACAGTTAGTTTTTCAACCCAAATGTGTGACTCCTGAGCGTAATCGTAAAATTGTTAACAAATTAATTCACTTTCAGACCTCGTGAACAATCATGGACTTTCGTCATGCCCCCCCCCCCTCCCTATACCCTCGTGTCAGTTTATCATATATGTTACTTACAAAATATATGATTTAGGCATTATACATAATGCCTGCCCACTTAAGGCAAAGTATTTAATTGAATTCTTATATACATCGTCCAGGTATTCTATATAGCGCCTAAGCATTATATTTAACCTCTAGGCCTTATATGTAATTCCAGGCACAAGATAGATAAAGTATACAATCTTCATTTTGAATATGATAATCCATTTAATTTAATTGTTTAAATAATTTATATAAACATGTAAATACCAATAAAAAGTATTATTTTATGTATTATACTCAATTTGTATTCTTAAAAACCGCAATAAAATCATAATTAGCGCCAAAAACTGGCAAAACTCTTTTTTTATTTATGAGATTTTTTGGGACACTATTAAATAGACTTCTGGGGTTCATATTTAAAAACTCAGTTTTGATTTCAAATGCATTTCTAATTATTTCTCAAAAACGAAGAAAAACGTTTAGTAGTTAAAAATAATTAAATAATTGAAATAAAACTGTTTATATTTAAATAGCACATAGGGCACATTGTAAACTATCTTTCACCAAAATTTTAAAGAAAATCAAAAGTGATTTTTTTTTTAAATTAAATTTAAGTATTTGTTTTTGAAAAATTGATGCATTTATCCAAATTCATGTTTACATTGTTTATCTAAGATAACAGTCTGCGTTCATAATGCGACACGTAATGGACGCACACTTGGGGATCAACTGGCACGGCCTGCATGCACCTGAGCAAGCAGATGCGCGCTCAATTGATGAGCATATCGCTAGCAGGACATGCTGGTCACACGCGTGCGGGCCTCATGCGCGCACGCAGTGATGTTTAATATAATTATTTTTCAATTGATTATTATAAATAATAAAATTAACACAGAGATATATTTAGAACAAGATGTTTATTGGAAATTACAATTAGTCTCAAGCCGAAACACTGAGGCTACGAAACCCTACAAAATATCAGTTTATACTATAATATTTGCAGAAAAATTTGATGCACTTTTAAGACGGCGTTTATACTTTTATTACCAAAATAATTTAATTACTGAAACTAAGTTTTAAGATATATTTACTTCCTTGGAAAATATGAACGAGTTAACAAGTTTATAAATCTAAATACAATTTAACACTTCATATTTATAAACAAATGACATTGTTTTAATGTCTATTGCTACATTCAATAGAAGTTAACCAACTTTAGAAAAAGATTAATGAAATTAAATAGTCCTCTTAAATGGTTAAATATTTAATGTGAAAGCTAATAAGCACTTTTCTAGCTAAAATCGGAATCTACCTGGATTTTAATGAAGAAAAGCCATTTAATGTCAAATCATATATCTGAAGAATTTCAACTATTCTTAGTAATTTTGATACAAATTCTAGTATCAGTTCTTTAAAAGCTGTTGAAAGAAAAAAAAACCTCATGTAATTTTTGTTTTAATTACTTCTTTAATATTTCTCAAAAACTCAGGGAAATCCCATTTTGATATTTACAAGGCTTTTATAGGACATGTTAAGCTAACTATATACAAAAATGAAGGAAATAAACTGTTTGCTTTTTATAAATTCAGTTTCAAAATTTGTTTAAAGAATCCAAGAAGCGTTTAAAATTTTTGTTTAAAAAAGAACCATAATTTTCACTTTTGAATATCTCCTAAATTTTTTTTGATTTTTTAAAACATTATATCAGGATTTTTCTTTCAGTGCCTAAAAGAACGGATACTAAAATTTTCATTAAAACTACTAACAATAAATAAACTTCTTCAGATGATTCAACATGGAATTACTTAAAAGCTACAGTTAACTGCAAATTATTTAACAAAAGTCATTTTTTCGTGATTCGCAATGATTAGCTAATTTTAACCCATATTTATGTACAAAATATCACAGATAATAATGTGTGCTTGCAATAAACTAAGAATAGCCAATGATTTTCAATTATTCAAATAATTTCATTTAAGAAAAAACACATTTTGTGCATTTTTTGATGAAAAAGGCTTGATTTTTTTCCGGAATCATCCTAAAATTTTTGGCCAAAAACTCCTTGCTATCATATTTTTCATAATGACCAAAAAATATTAATTTTCTTTTGCAAGAAAATTTCGAATTGATTCTGCAAAAAAATCCAGCCCATTTGTGAAAAATGGTCAAGATGTGCATTAAAAAATATTATTGAAAAAATAAAAAACTTTTGGGTCACTGAAAAATATGACAGTAAGGTGTCTTTGGAAAGACATTTCAAGTTGATTCCGCAAAAAAAAATCAATCCTATTAAAGAAAACTTCATCAAAAGGTGCATTTGCTTATAAAAATTGTTTAAATAATTATAACCTTTTAGTAGCTATGAAAAATATGACAGTAAGGTGTCTTTAACAAGACACTTTAAGTCGATTCCGCAAAAAAATCAATCCTATTCATAAAAAAATAGTTTAAATGTGCATTTGGTTTATTATTATTGTTTAAAAATTAACATTTTTGATAAATATGGAAAATATGATAGGAAGTATTCTTTAACAAAGCATTTTAGGTTGATTACGCCGAAAAATCAAGCCTTTTTATCACAAACAGTCAAAATGTGCATTTGTTTATAAAAATTGCTGAAATATTGAGCAACAACTAGCTACTCTTATTTTATATCAAGTGCGTGCAGTAATCTGTAATATTTTATACAAGGGCTACGCGTTATACTTAGCTAATCATTGCGAACCACGAAAAAGTGACTTATGTTAATTAATTTGTTTATAACATTATTAATGATTTTTGTTGCTACAGTTGCCCACTCAAATTATTTTTATTTAGTTATTACATTAATTTATGACCTTTTTATAAATTTTTAAAATGAATTTTTATGAGTATTCAAATTTCGAGTAGAGTTTAACTTTTACTTAAGTAGTTGAGTTATCAATTAAAACAGATTTTTTTTTAAAGTAGTTAATCTTTAAAACGAAAGAATGGATTTTTAACTAAAAATATAAATCTTCAAGAAAAAAAAATAATTTCTAAACAAAGTGGTTCAACCAAATCTATCAAAGAAAATAGTTGAGTACAAAAGCATGGAAGAAGAATTTTTAAACGAAAAGTAGCATTTCAAAAAAATATTTCAACTGAAACAGATGCATTTTTAAATTTAAAAAAAATTTCAAACGAAAATAGTTGATTTATATTTTTTTATAAAAAAGTGTTTTAAATAAAAAATAAGTTTCTGCGAAAAGAATTGAATTTTCAAACCAACAAGACCAATTTTTAACCAAACCGGATGGCTTTTTAAACAAAATTTTGAATTATCTACCAACTAGTCAAAAAATAAAATTTCTTTAAAAATATTTTAACCTTTATTTTAAAAATGGCAATACTTGAAGTTTCACCCAGAAAAGATTTCAGTTCATGTTTCCACACTAAAATAAATATTTTAAACAAAAAGTAAATTTTTTACGAAATTGTGAAATTTTCAACAAAAATTTAGAATTTTCAACCAGTAAGTGTGACTTTTTAGCTAAATGGACAGAACTGTAGAATTATTTAATTTTAATTTTAATTTTAATAAAGTGGGTCCTCTAGAAACCCGGCGTCCCTAAAGGGTTCACATTATCATGCACTTTAAGGTGTAATACTATTTTAAATGATAGATAAACGTTTATTTTTGGCCTGCTGGTATTATAAAATTGACTTACTTACACGTCCATTTTTTAAAGAATTTTGTTACAACTAATTCTTGAAAACGAACATCGATCCACACGTTATCTCTAAGACCGCTCGCTCTTATAGCCTAGCCTTCCTCGCTTCGCCTCGCCTGCATGCCCCTACTTTCTCACATTTCCTCGCATTACCAACTTCTAGCTCCGCAGCTAGTATTTAATACTTATCTATTATTTACAATAATTACATTTTTCTTATATCTTTTTTCTATCCTATTTAAAATCTTTCTTTTTCCACTCCTCTTCCTCCTTCCTTCTCTTTCTTTCCATTTGTTCCAACACCCACTTGACTACTCTTTCAAATGTTCCAAGTAATTTTGAACTGTTTCTTCTCCCGATTGGACTGACGCCATTTCACTTTGATGCTCCCATTATACACTGGTGCTGTTTCGATAATTCCTACAGCTCCCTATTCTGAATACCTCTATGATGGTTTATGCACTTCTGGTAAGGTAAAGACACCAGTCAGTTCGCTAATCCAGGGTTCTTGCTAAATTACTTCATTCATTATTAGCTAAATGTTAAGCAATAATAAGGAAAACTATCGCTGTCGCAGCTCAATTACTTTTTACCTTTACTACTGAGTACGTGGAATAACGGGAGAAAATTATACATTTGTGATTATATTGATTGAGATGGATGAGAAAGTGTAGAAAAGAAACAAGATTTATGTATATAATCATGATTTCCATTTTTATTACATAGTAGGTTTAAAAAACATCTTAATATCTAACATGAGACTACATTAAAACACCTGGCATGATTTTTTAAGCTTTTCTGACTTTTCCGTCAAGTTAAGTCTATTTTTTCTTTTAACGCGATGAGCTATGAAAACATTTAACGACTTTTTATAAAGAAAAGCTAGGAACCTAATAATAATGCCGTAAGATTTTTTCAAGTACTTTAAACATTTGGGCTATGGGAACAGGATTTCAGGGATGAAATGAATAAGTAAGGGACATAAAATACAGATTGTTAAAAGACATGTGTTGAACGATCAATACAACGGTAGAGAATGACTACAAGAATTAAGGGAGAAACGACTCTGAGGGAAATGTATTTAATTTTTCTTGAGGATAGTTGAAGGGAAATACAATATTGGACGAACGAGAACGTTGGGATAAGAGAGAGAGAGATAGAATTATATATATTGCGAAAATGTAGAATTTGTTGATTACCTTGATGAAAAATCTAGGAGACGTGGTTTAAATAAATTCAATAATCCCCCAAAGGTACAATAGCACTAGAATTATATCGGAACTCGGAACTGAGACCTTGAAGACTGTGGACCTTGGAGATACCTTTTTCAGAGGGGTAACTCGATGTTACTCAAAGTTGACAGAACTGGAACTGGAATGTACTGGTACTACAAAGTGAACCTGTACTTCAATTGAAGTTGATTTACTTGAGTGTCTACTTGAATAAGACTTGGAGGGTTGACGGCCCCTCAGGGGAAAAGGTTTGGAATTCAGATTTAGATACACGACGAACCCAACACAGGTTGCCCTGGTTGGGAACTGTCGAACTGGCTGGTATGATCTGTCAAACTGCCTTGAGGATAAGGATAGCTCCTTTTATACTTGTGTGGGCGCACTTTGGTACCACCCTCTTCACGCGTTCTTCTAGAAGTTTCTGCTGAACGGAAAAGGTCCACGCGTAATCGATAATGTAAGAATGGGCGCAACTTGGGTTCCACCTTCTTCCAAGTGTTTTTCCAGAAGGTCTTGCTCCACCAATAAGGTTTACGTGTAATTGAGCGAGTGTAGTTATGTCCACCCTCCTCCGCGTGTAGTACTTGGAAATTTCCAAATTTCTGAAAAAGGAGCATAGCATTCATTATCCAGTTATATTTGATGAGTCTAGACTACGTCGTAAAGAGTGAAGTGGCTGTCCATTATCCAAAAAATGCCATATGACGATGGTCCATAAACAAGTAATTCCTTTTATCAGAAATCAATACTTTGTTGACTCCACCATGTATATGAGTTCCATCTCATTTCATCAGCGATGAAAGGGAGGATTGAAACGTATTTGTTCTTTATTCCTCTTCTTTCTTCTCTAGCTTTCTAAATCAATACAATTTATAGTTTTTGAGTAGAGCCGTTTTTACGCATAGTTGCATTGTCAATTCAGCTCGAATCATATGGTGAAACCAATATGTTCGAGCCAAATTGTCGGACTCGAATTAATTAATTTGGGAAGATATCACATTAGAATTTTACAAATATGGTCTAGACAAATCTTTATGATTTTGGCTCAGTACATGATTTCATGAGAATTCGATTAATACTTATATGATGTCGGTTGAATACATAATTTCATGAGAATTCGATTAATATTTATATGATTTTGGTTGAATACATAATTTCATGAGAATTCGATTTAAAAATATTCAATATTTCTATTATTTAGGTTCAATCCATGATTTTTTTTAGAATTCGATCAATAATTATTCAATATTGCTATAATTACGATTCGATACATGATTTCTTGAGAATTCAATAAATATCATCAAATTATAATATTTCAATGCATTGAATATAAGGTTTTAATTTCACAATTTTTCAGTAGCTTCATTCATGTTACATAGAAAATAGATAGATGCACAGTCTTATCAGTAGGTATTATCTGTAATATGATTTTACTTAACAGTACAAGTAATTGTTTATACATATAATAATAAAGAAGGGTTACTTATTAAAATCTTTAAAGTTTTGGCGTAGTACAAAATCACATTCTTGTATAAATACTTAATGAACATATATAATTATACATACACATTAACATATTAATACATTTTACACTTTTTCCGTCAAATTGTAGCTAAATATAATAATTAGATTCGAGGTTAAATACGTTTTTTGTGACCTGTGATTGTAATCCTTTCCGACATATTTGGTTTATTTCCTGACGTAAATTCGTATTTCTATTTACATTGTCTTAGATTCTCTTTGCTTCATTTCTTTTTGCTTCTATCTTAGAATCTGCATGAATTCCCGTTCTTATGAATAAATTTTCATTTATCCTAATTGAACATATTTGATGGCCATTTTTTTCACTATACACATTCCAAAATCTGTTGAATCTTGACAAAATTAATTGTTTTATGCACAATAATCAAAAATAAAGTTGACCT
>NC_046657.1:125489378-125491667 GCF_010883055.1 Belonocnema kinseyi | reverse complement strand
ATGACGTGGGTATAAGCATTTTTCAAAAAATTAATATTTTTTTTCAAATTTTCATACATCTGAAAACTTTAATGGCAATAATATATTTTACAGAAAATATTTTTTTTTACGTAGACACTGGAAATTTTCCAGATTTTCTTTTTCGAAAAAAATGTTTTTTTTTACCCTACATTTTGGAAAAATATTTTTCCAAAGAAAAAAGCTCAAAAATGTTTACTGTATTCATTTCAAAAAGCAAACCTTTTCTCTTTGATACATTCTTGTCTATCACTTAAATTTACGGAGATTTTGAAAATTTGAAACAAAATGTCAATTTTTTGAAAAAATGTTCATACTCACATCGTATTTGACGAAAATAATTTTTTAATTAGTGATTTAAATATAGCTTATAAAGAGTTATAAAATGCAATACTTCAAATTTTTATGTGGTCTTTTTCCAGAATTGGTGAGGGATCAAAGATGGACAAGAAATTTTGGAATTTTCAATATTTAATTATCATTTGAATAAATTAGAAATAAAATTGATACGTAATTGTCAGTGTAATGTTGATTTAAATGATATTAAAAATTATTACCTGACTTTGTAAAAAAATATTCAAATTAATGCGCTTCGGATTTCACCGTGTAAAAAACAAATAATAATTATTATTTCTAGGTATTGGGAAAATGACTGTCAATCCTATAAATGTTATACAATTATTATTATTATCTTTTCAAGCTATGAATATACAAGAAAGTCCCATTACTAAAGATGAAATTGCTTTAAAGGATAATATAGGAAAACTATTACTTGATTGTATAAATAACTTTGAGGATCCAGAATTCATTGTGGAATCTATATTAGCTTTTCAAGAGCCATTTAAGAATACTGAAATGCATATTGTTGAAGATATTGACAGAATCTGGTCAGCGGATGTTGATGAACACGGACTAGTATGTACAGTGGATACAGAAGATCTATCTTGGGATTACAAACGAAAAGCTGTGGACTATTGGAGAAGCGGAGTTACGAAAAATCTCGCTCTGCAAACTGTGCAGCATAGATTTCGAAAAGTCCAATCATTTACACAGTTGAGACGATGGGCGCATACTTTGAATAAAGGAGGCACTTATAAAGAAAAAATTGGAAGAATCAATAAATTTGTCTTAGATAATTTTCAGTCATCTTCCGATGCCGGTTATATAATTCACGATAGAGATTTACAAAAATGGGCCTTACATCTGGGTAATTCTTACATTAAGTACTCTTATTAGCAAACTTTCTTGATTATAAATAATATCAGGAAGATGGATGTAAGGATTTGATAATAATATTGTTCATATGATTTATAATTATCCTCCGTTTGGTTAATGAGTTCCAATCGTTCTTGAAGGCTTCCCATTAAAATGTGATGTCCACTTGTAATCCATTTACTTTTAGGAAATTAATAGTTGTTTAATTCATTTGTTTGCTTAAATAAATTCTGAAAATTTAGATGTTTAACAAGTACGTATATGGAATTTAAAATATTACTATTATGTTTTTGAGGGTATGAAAATGATTCGGACATAGATCCAGAATTAGGACGAGAAACAGTGACTTTGCTAAGTTACATATTTTCTTTTTTCTTTTGGCAGGCCTAACGGATTACATGTATATTTGTTGTTAATCTTTCATACTACTGGAAAAAATGATACGAATAATTAAAGAAATTGAAGCAAAGGTAAGAATCACAGCTCTTTCTTAGCATCAAGCTATTCCGCTTATGATATTTTAAATGCATCAATCGACTAATTAGAAATTGGAATTACAGTTGCTCACATAACATAGAGACCTATTTTAATTTTGATTCCTTCGATGCCATTTGCGAATCTTCCATAGTCTTCAAAAATTAGGCCAAGTTTTACTTTAGCATTTTTCGCTCATTTGTAATGTCCGAGAGACTTTTTATAATTTAATCCAATCCTTCTTTGGTGTCTTCTGAGATAAATTTAGCTGTTTGTAAAAAGTTTCCAGATGTTGGTTTTTTGATAGTATTGCCTTCATGTTCCTTGCTGAACTGCAATGATAAATAATGCGTATAAATATGCCATCAAGGTTGTTTGTCTTTTATGAAGTGACTTATTCAAGGAGAAAATTCAAGAAACAAGATTCATATATAAATGGACAATTGGCCTATGTCTAACTAAAGTGAAAGAAATAGAGTTTCAGTTTGAAATTATTTTTTTTCGAGTATTGCGAGTTAAAAGTTTGAGCATGCAAAGTTAGCATTGTTCTTTATATTACGTATATATAAAATATATAAATAA
>NC_046657.1:125483278-125489278 GCF_010883055.1 Belonocnema kinseyi | reverse complement strand
TGATAGATTTTTTGTTCTTAATTGTAAGAAAACAATTCCATCAAACGTTTTTCAATATACTATAACCCTAGAAATCTTGATAAACCTTTTCCAATTACAAGCAAGCAGATATAAAAAAATCACAGTACAAGACAATGGTCCCTAACAATGGCACCTAACTTATCTCAAAGAACGAAATTCAACATCAAACAAATTATATTTAGTATACCTAATTCCTTCCCTGTTTTAGGAAGAACCTCACCAGAAAATAAACTGCGCAAAAATATAAAACGCTGAGCCGTTTACAAAGCCTAAATATATCATACCTAGTCAACCAGAAGTTTACATATCAAGTAAGAAAAATAATATTGGTCTGTTTAGAGATACTTGTTCAATTGGGAAAAATGAAAATTTATTCATAATGTTTTGTCCTGGGATGGTAATTAGGAACATTACATTAGTGGACAGCGATAATTCCTGATTTATCTGCAGAACGTTGAGATGAGAGATAGAAATAATGTATGTGGCAGAGATGTTTGTTGATTACCTTGAAGAAAAATCAGAGAGACGTAGTGAGAATCCAATAGTCGAAATCGGAATTCGAAATTGGGACCTTGTAGACTGCAGCTCCCCTTGATGATTGACCTGGTACAGGAATCTGTACTGGAATCTGGACCTGGTACTGGATTTGGTACTGGAATCTGGATTTGGTACTGGAATCTGGAACTGGTACTGGAACTGGTACTGGAATCTGATGAAGACCCCTCGACAGAAATTTGGAACTGGATCCTCCAATTTGATTAAACTTCTCGTTGATTTGAATTATAGCAGAGACTTAAAGAGGTTGACGGGCCCTCAAAGAAAAAAGGTCCGGAATTCGGATTTAAATATACGCCGAAACCGACAGAGCTTCCGAGGGTGAATTTGACTGAATTCCAAGAACTGAGAACTTGAGGTTTAGGATACCCCTTTTATACTCGAGTGGGCGCATTTTGGTACCACCCTTTTCCATGTGTTCTTCCAGAAGTTTCTGCTAGAGGAAAGGATCCACGTGTAATCCATATTCTAAGAGTGATCGTAAATTGGCTCCCCACCCCTTTTTCCAAGTGTCTTTCAAAAAGGTTCTGTTCCACCAAAAGGCCCATGCATAATTTGAGCGGGTGCAGTTATTTCCACCCTCCTCCACGTGTAATCTTCATAAATTGTAATTCTCCGAAAAAAGAGCACAGCATCCGTTGTCCAATGTATATTTGATGAATCTAGACTACGTCATAGGGGATGAAACGGTTGTCTGTTATCCAAATTATCCACATGAGAATGGCCTATATAGGTTATTCGAGAAATCAATACTTGTAGACTCCTCCATGAGTTTCCATCCTGTCTTGATGATTTTATCAGCGATGAAAGGGGTGATTGAGATATATTTTTTTCTTCGTTCCTCTTCTTTCTCTCTCTTTCTAAACCAATAAAATTTATAGACTTTTGGTAGAGCCATTTTTACACATAGGAGCATTGTTAATTCCCTTAGAGTTTAGTGATTCATATTTAAATATATAGATATAGGGTCACGACATAGTACGTGACAATAACAACAGGAATTCATGCTGATTCTAAAATTGAAGCAAAAAGAAATGTAGCAAAGAATATGTTTGAAATTTTATATCAAAAGTACGAATTTATGTCAGCAAATAAACCGAAAACGTGGTAAGAAACTACAGGCACGGGTCGCGAAAAATTACACTAATGGGAAAACAGTTTTGAAAGATGTTATGAAAAATTTCACATAGCAAAAAATTGTCATAGTGTTAAAAGAAACAAACCTTACATAGCAAAATAAATAAAGAAGTAATATTTCTATCTATAAGCATTATTTAAAAATATCAGCATAGAAATAGGAATTTCCGCTTTCGAAACATATTAACAATATGATCGATATATATTTTTTCTTTAATCTAATTATTATATTTAACATTTTGATGGAAAAAATTAATACAACATAAGTAACTATATCAGTATAAGATATTGTACTACGCCACAACTTTGAAAATGTTAATAAGTAACCACCCTTCAATATTAAATTTATAAATAATGACTTGTATTATTAAGTAAAGTTGTATCATAGATATTACTGATAAGACTGTGTATTTACCTATTTTCAATTTGAAATGAAGTTTTTCCAAATGCTAACTTGAACAGGTGGTTTCACTCCCATAGTTCAAGTCGGAGATGGGGAGATGGGGAGATGTCACCCTCAGTGACCGAATCAAGATTGGAATAGGTTTTAATTGTAAATCAATGTTTGATCTTATAACCACATTTAATTATATATTGCATGAATTGTAATCAAAAGCATTGACAGAAAGTATGTGTCCAATTTTCAGATAATATAAATGAAGCTACTGTAAAATTTTGAGACTAAAACCATATAGTCAAGATGTCGAAATATTATAATTTGAATAATGTTTATCGAATTTTCAATGAATCATGTATCGAAATATAATCGTAAAAATATTAAATAATTATTAATTGAATTTTTAAGAAATTATGTATTGATCTGAACTTACAGAAATGATTATCGAATTCTCAAGAAATCATGTATCGAACCGTAATCATAGCAGTATTATTAATCAAATTCTCAAGGAATTATGTACCATGCTGAAATCATAAAGATTTTTCTAGACTAGATAAGAAATAAATATTGGTCTTCTAATTTTTGTAAAATTTATTTCTTTGTATGCTATTACAACTTTTTGCTATATGAAATCTGATATAGCATCTTTCGCAACTATTTTGCCATTGATATAATTTTTCACGATCGGAGTCTGTAATTGTTTCTGCCATATTTGGTTCATTACTTGACATGAATTTATATTTTTGACTTGAAATGTCCAGAATTTTATTTGCTACATTTCTTTTTGATGCTACTTTTAAATCAGCATGTATTCCCGTTGTTATAAATATATTTTCGTTTTTTCAAATTAAACAAGTTGCCTTATATGAATCAATATTGTTTTTCTCACCAGGTACATAAACTTCTGGTTGATCAGATATACCATATTGAGGTTTAGAAAAACTGTATTGGATACTCAAATTTTCTAATCGTGTAATTGCACATACATAAGGTGTTATTGGAGCATCGTTATTTGTCATGGTAAATGACATAGTAGATAAATTAATTAGGACGGGGTTCAACCTCTAGTCCGTTAAATGTAATTTATGAAGAAGTGCTGTTTGTTTTGTGTTAGGGTTTTCGGATTCCGGTATCGTAAATCCCCAAAAGAAAATATATAGGTGGTAAGTAATAGTTGAGGTTCAAACTCGTTATATGAATGTATTTGATTTTCTTGTGAGTTATTTATTTCAAGAGAATTGGATGGTCATGCATTTTATCTTGATTAAGAGGATGCGTTTCTGGAATTGAAGGAAAGATAAATGATTATTGTACTATAAATGCATTTAATTTTCGCATTTTTATTGACTTGAGGCAAATCCGAATAATCACATAGTTTTCTTAAGTGAAAAGTTTCATTTTAGGAGATAAGAGGCGAGTTTTAAGTGTTTACACCATTAATTTGTATTTTTGTTAATGTTTGAGTCAAATATTGTAGGGGAAAATTTTATGATTTGGTATATTACCTTTTACACTTTAAGGGTAGTCCGCCGCAGATTCAAGCCCGAGATATTAGCAGTCCGCCGCCGTTTTTACTCTGATTCAAGTTTGATGTTCTACTGCAATTCGCCGCTGATTCGACTCCACATTTTACTCTGGAGTCCGCCGCTAGTTCGAATTTGACAAAATCAGTGCAATCTGCGCCTGTGTTAAGGTCATTTCTGTGAGATTATTTCTGTGGGGAATCACCCTCCACCAGAACAACTTCCAGTTCGGCGATACTCACCGTCTTCGACTTCCAATTTAAGAGGAAATTATTATACCAAAAAATATCAGCTAGAGCTATCAAGGTACAAGACTCTCTCTCTCTCTCTCCTTCTCTCCCTCTGTCCCCAATGTAAATCGTGCCTCAATCAAATAAAAGTTAATGTGAAGCGCATAAATTGGTTTAGGCACGATAATGGGCAGTGCACGCATTACTTTAATAGTCGCCAATTAAGGGTGACTTTTTACTATATAAACCCCTAAAAAATCGCCAGTCAGTCAGTCTATTCCGTTCATCCGCCGTAGGCACGGCCTAATTTTTCTGTCAGCCGTAACCCCATCTTTAATCAAAATTCTGTCTGGTTTGTAATTCCGTCCTTATCCAGTCTGCCTTTGTTCATTCAGTACAAAGGAAGAAGCTCTTCAGAATATTTGTACCTCGTCTAGTTTCGTGCATTTGCCCAATGTCATATATGAATGGCAGGGTTTTAAACTGGGAATGCCTAGAGAGTGGATTTCCTATGGACAACCCTATTTGGACAATGCATGGAGGGCAGCGAGGAAGGCGTTCATAAAGAATGGCCTGTTTAAACAATTTTGCTACCGCGGCATGTGGTATGCCGTAAATCGCTATATATGTCGTTTGGAAATGGTAGGTTGTAAGAGATATGAGAGATGTTTAAATATATGTATTTTCTATAAATTTGAAATTTCTCGTTTTTATTTCAGGTTGCAGACTTTTTTTAATTGAACTGACAATATGGATCTGTGTATGTGTGTGTTTAAATGGTCTGTTTGAGTTAGAGAGAATAATAATGTACCTGGGGTTTTTAGGGTTTATGAATAAAAATATTATTTATTGAAATTTTCTGTCTTTTCCTTTCTTTTATTTTAAATTTATTAAGTATTTATTATAGTTAATTATTTATTAATTTATTTTCAAGGAATGTATTTTTACTAATAGTTATTTTTAGTTTTAGATAATTTTTCTAATAATTATTAAGATGTATATTACTTAATTTCAAGTTTGAAAGAAATAGTTTTTTTTATTTTGTTTCAAATCATAAGAATTATTTCAAGTAAGTGTAACGTCCCGTCACTTGTCGAAAGAAACTCCGATCAATATCTAACGCCCAATGTAAATCGTGACTCATTTAAACGCAATAATGGTTTTAGGCACGATAATGGGCAGCGCATTTATTACTTTAATAGTCGCCTTACTCAAATAAAAGTCAATGTGTGGCGCATAAATTGTTTTAGGCACGATAATGGGAAGCGCATTTATTACTTTTATAGTCACCAATTAAGGGTAGATTTATGCTATATAAACCCCTAAAAAAATCGTCAGTCAAGCAGTCTATTAAGTTCATCCGCCGTAGGCTATGCCTAAATATTATCTGTAACTGAAATTTTCGTGTCGGAACATTGTGCAAAAATTTGGATTACGCGAGTTTGTTTGTGCTATGGTCCCTAATCCTATATGTGAGTCCCACTAACTTCAAAACAAAAATCTTCCAACACCATCCCTTGGTGTAAGAAGAAAACAGCAATAAGTGTCAACCAATTCTCTGGCGAGATTTCCCCGCTCGGTGAGACAACAAGGAAATAAGATCCTTAACAATAACCAACAAGATACTGGCGAGGTTTTCTCTACACCTTGATTGAGCAACGGATTAGTTAATCAATCATATTCCAGAAATCGCTGGAGGAAATACAAGAAAGACACAAAAAGATTGGTGAGTTAAAGAATAATATCGTTATAATTCACTCCTTCCTATTTATAAGTAAAATAAAATATTTATATCCTAAATTTTCCTTTACGCTGCCCTTTCTTATTGGAGAAGTTGGACTGTCACTTACTTACAATTGTATGAAGCTAAGACTCGTGTAAACCAACAAAAGAAATTAAAATAAATATTAAATGTATTTCAATTTATGTTCAATTCAATTAATTTATTAAACCTCTCTCTCTCTCTCTCTCTCAATTTTCCTCTACTCCCTGCTTCGACCAAATTCGAGCGAATAATTAACGTTATCTGCTCGGTTGAAAGTCGAACAAAAAAAGAGGATACAATAAGGATAAATTGGGTAAGTGACGTAAATTAATTATTTATCCAGACGTCACATAAGAATGTTTATTTTATTAT
>NC_046657.1:125479812-125483178 GCF_010883055.1 Belonocnema kinseyi | reverse complement strand
TTTATAATTTTTGTAAGATAAAGATTAAAATGTAGGATTTATTTATTTAGTTAGGTATTTTATGACCTATATTTAGTTAGGTATTTTATAAGACCTATGTCTTAAAAAATATATATATATATAGAAAAGAAATTCTTTTTTTTATTGTAGGGTTAAACAAATAAATCTATATGAATTCTTAGTAGCAGGCAACAGAAATAAGCTAAAGAATATAGATCTTAAAATATTATTAAACATAGAAAAAATAAGTGTTTAAGAATAAAGACTCATTAGTATTAATTGATATTAAAAAAAATTTTAATTACATAAAATTGTTATATTGTTAAATATTTTTTAAAATATATACCGCTTGTTCGAAAAAACTGACAAGTAACTTAAAAATGTTTTTTTTTTAAATATATTTTTCGCTTTTGTTTTACTGTCTTAGTTTAAATTGATTATATATTATTTCAAGAATAAAATTGTTTTATATTAGTGAATTTATATTAAAGTGCTCCTCTGAATGGTATTTACGGGGGTTTGCAATTGTTCATCTTCTGATAATGAGCATAAATTACCAAATTCTAGATGAGTACTTTCGTTAGTTAGATCTTTAATTTTTAAGTAATATCTATATACTTTTACGACTAGTAGAATTAATACGAGTAGAATTAGGTATAAAATAGTGATTATAGAAAACCCGGCTGTAATTATGATTGACATACTCAAATAATGCGATTTGATATGAAAAAATACTTAAAGGGATATCTCTAGAATTTTGGTTTATAGTGAGTAATTGATTGAGTGTTGAGTTTTCAATTTCAGAAAAGATGACTAAAAATGGTGCAACTTTCATTAGAGAAATTGTTTGAGATGGTGTAGGAATAGTGATGTCCATTATTTTTCATCCATTCTGTTTTAGAGTTGGATAATTTAATATTTTGCACTGTGGATGAAGACGTCAAGACCCGATATTTCCAAAAATTGGAAAAAGTCGAAAACTTTGATCCGTATGCTCTTAAAGATATAGATTTTAGGGAAAATGTAAGCTCAGTTCCCTCGGTGTCATATTTTATTCAATCTTATAGTTTTTTCACTGCAAAACAAGTGAAAGCATATAAAAGTTTGGAAGCTTATAAGTTTTATGAAGCTGGGTTTGTGATGAAAGTGAAGTGCAAGCAGTTCACTGATATTTTCCTTCTTCTGAGTGAGGCTATAGTGTAACAATATAGTATTTTTAGTTTTAACTTATTATTCTAGTTATAACTTATTATGTTCTATGAGTATGAACATTAACATTAAGGAATATTCGTGTGAAGTGTTTTATTCATTTCAATTTAAGTTGTCAAATTGCATTGCTAACGTAAAAGGCGATGACAGTTTATTGAGATTTTGAGGTTAGTTGCAGCCTATTACAAGATCGATCTGCTCGCAGGATTAAAAAACTCAAGTATTACTATTATAAAGTTTTAACCGTGCATTTTTCTCAGTTTAATGTAAATAAGTGGTATTTTTAAATAAATCTTTTAAAAAAATATTTTTTCCATAAGAAATCCCGAAATTCTACGTTTCAAAAAAGTATAGAGAAATTCAAAATTTTTCTTGATACAGAAAAAAAAAAGAATTCGACTGAATTCAGGAGACGGGAATCGAATTTAAGTGAATTTTATTTCCGGCAGAGTCAAGTTTATTGTTCACGTTAAGATAATCTTTGCACTCCAGACATCTTACCGTCAATAAATTATGCCGTTACTTTAATGTGTTCGATTTTTTGTGTAGCAACTAGTCGACGAATTCAAAAGTAGTAAGCACATAACAAAAACCGGGAAAATAAACATTGGTCACAAGAGCAATTTATTTAACAAGCATTTTAGCGTTTAACGGATATAAGAAAAAATAGGCAAAGGATAAACTAAGGTTTGGAAAAGCTGTTTGGATATCTTCCTGCAACAATTGTCTAATGCAGCTGGGATTTTTATTATATATAATAGAATCTACAGAATTTAAAATGGATATTAAAAAAAAAAGAATATATATGTATATACAGTAAAGACCCGTTTATTACAAAGCTTCTTAAATTAATGGGTCCCGTTTATAGCAGAATAAGGAGAAATTTCATTGGAAGGTGAGAAGTGAGAACAGCTGATTAGTCCGCTCACTAGCGATGTGAGCTTGCAATTGTTTCCATGCGCGCATGCTAGATAACGTCAAAATACGTGCGACAGGTAGTTTTACACCAAAACTACCAAAATTTCTAAATATCAATGAGACCCAAGTTCCTTCTATCACTGCTTCGACCGATCCGATAGACTGGGGAAAGTAAGGAGTAACGCACGAAGAGTGGTTACGTTGAATACAAGTAAGACAACTAGTTCCATTTCAATTTCGAATTTTATCTAAAGATTTTTCAGGCAGTATTTTATTGCTTGGATGTTTAACCCATTCAATAGCATGCACATGTGATCTAAGCGACCTCTCGACCGAGTAGGTAGGTTCAAACAATTTTCAGTATTAATTTACCGACTTTACGACGCGAGGGTCTCTGCGTGTGTCTACAACTTCGACACACGACGTTTAAACGCGAAAACTTTATTAATTATTATTGAAGAGAACAAACTGAAGTGGCCTACCTAGCAACTGCCTGCGTCCACGCACGCTTCCTCTCATTTCTGCCAATCCTCATTACTGAGTTTTCCTTTTAATTTAAGTGTGAAGCCTTCGAGGCTGTCTTCTCGTTCCGAGTTCAGAATAACGAATGACGTTCATAGTAGCATCTCCGTTTGTCATCTCAAGTAAGAGACGGAGCGCCACTTGTGTCAGAAGTTTGCAACTAAAGATTGGTAGACTGAGAGAAACCGCAAGGAAATGAGTCATTGTCAGTTAATTTTCCCGCAGCGTTGTGGCGCACCTTCGATATCAGAGTTTCGCGGCCTCGTTGACTACCTTATATGGTAAACGGAGAGGTCCGATTCTAATAAATCATCGGAATCCCAACCAAGAGAGAATACCTTTTTACTTCGCAGACTGTAGCGACTTTTGAGAGCTTTTACATTTATTGTCACAATGAGCTATATTTGCATAGTTAATTAATAAATTGCTCATTCTAAATTGCTCTGGCTGGAATTTTCTGGTATAATAATTTCATCTTAAATTGGAAGTCGAAGCGGGTGCGTATCGCTGAACTGGAAGTTGTTCTGGTGGAGGGTGATTCCCAACAGAAGTAATCGAGAAAAAAATAAGAAACATTAAAACTCAATTCACCAACATCACATTTTTTGGCCATTTTATCTAGATTTTAGTAAATTATAATCCACAGTCACTTCTAATCCTTAAGAAGTCACCAACGAAACTGACAAACTCCAGGCAAACATTCAGAAAAGAGAGAAA
>NC_046657.1:125476037-125479712 GCF_010883055.1 Belonocnema kinseyi | reverse complement strand
CTCTCAAGCCGACTGCAACTAATTTCACTATTATTATGAATGGTACTATTTTATGATTATTAACATTACTATAAACTTATCGTCGACGTTGTTTTGAATGTAATCGCGCCCGAACATTACGTAGTAGGAAGGTTAGACATTGTGAAAACAACGCGAGAATAGTGTAACGAAGGTAGAAGTGGGAACCCGGCAAAAACTAAAATAAACAAGAACATAGAACATTAGCAAACCTTGTATGTTAGGGATCGGTGTCGACGGGAGAAACACCAGAAGAGGACCCGGACTACATCTCCACGACGACGATCAACTGATATGCTGGAATCCTCACATCAACCAGTCCAACCTAACCACGAAGCATAGGGTAATCTTCCACCAGTAACCATAAGTAGAAGGGTTGGATGTAAGAGGACTGCGCACCAAGTTTGCGCGGCAGCACCGGATGGACCATCGTAGCCGACACAACCAACCCTGCAACACCACATAAATGAACCACACTCTGGCAGGAGAGGGGAGGCTGACAGCCATGTTAATGATGACGAATCCACAGCCAATAGCAACCCCAGTGGTCCGTAGGCCAGAGCCAATCAGCAAGGCAGATTCTACCAAGTAAGGCGCACATTGGCGGAAGACCTCTTTTGAGCTCGTCCATTGGCACCAGCCAATCAACGGAAGCCACGCAGGAAGTTGGCAAACTACGACGGAAAACAGCGGCACAACGAGGAAAGCGAGGGAAAAAACGCGAGAGTCGACTTGAGAGCCGGAGTACAGCAAGGACCGGAAAATTCTCTGAGGGAAGCCAAAAACGAGTCAGAGCCAGGAACTCGAATTGTGGACGCTAAAAATTGGGTAGCCGCAGCCGAATAGCTGTCAAGTAAGTGGACATCCTATCATCATTTTTAAGTGCCATTCCCGCCTCGACTCCGGTCCCAGATTATCCGTAATTTTGTCGCGAGTGCTTGTGAAAAGTGGCGTGAAATCGACGAAGACCCCCGTGTGGCTCGAAATTTGGAGAGGCCTTCGACCCAAAGACCAATTTTGATAAGTTGGGCCGCACTAACCTCTCCAAACGACCTGGCAAAACTATTGCCTAGAAAAATGAAGATCGGAGTAAGGGACGCCGGTGCCTCCGGTGCATCTTCGCCAGTTAGTGTGTGGGTTCCTGAAAATGTGTTCTCTCTCCGCGTGTCTATAGGTTATCAGGGGGTTGACTAGTATTTCCCAGCCTGGTAACCGTTAGTTAAAATAGTCAGCAGATTGCCTGGGGGTTAACTGGGTATTCCCAACCTGTCAACAAATAGTAAAATAATCTCTAAATTGTGAGAGAGTTGACTGGGCATCCCCAGTCTGATAACAATTAGTGAAAGTATCCAGTAGATTGGCAGGGGGTTGACTGGGAATTCCCAGCCGGACGAGTAGCAAGAATAGCCTATAGATTGTCAGAGGGTTGACTGGGCATTCCCAACCTCATAACCATCAGTCAAAATAGTCTGTAAATTGTCAGGGAGATAACAGGGGGGTACCCAGCCTGACCACAGTTAGCCAAGATAGCTTTTAGATGCTCAGGAGCGGGTCAGGAAAGTCTCTCAACCACCAGTGTTTTTGACTGTAATCAAACTCTGCTCTTCTTTGTTATTATAATAATAAATACGTTTTAGTTGTGTTTTATGAAGCCTGAGTGTTTTAAGTAATTTTCTCTCTGTCGCCCGCGGGAATTACCCCTCCCTTCATCTAGAGTCTCGTGTCGATTTAGAGCTAGCATTCCTGCTAGGTAACACCAGGACAGGGCTTAGTGGAGGTTCCGGTATGGTGGACCCTACCTGGCGCAAAATAAATTAAAAGTAACTTCAAGAATTGTTCGTGAGTCAGAAGTGTGTGACCCACGGACTCGGTTTATTCAGGCGTGACGAGCAGGTAAGTGGCAGCCGTCTTGTGGCTAGGTTACCCCAACTGACCCTCCCCCGGCCTGACTTGTTTTGGGAATTGAAAGGAAGATTAATTGTTATTACAATATAAATGCGTTTGATTTTCTTATTTTTACTGATTTAAGGCTAATCTGAATGACTGCATAGTTTCCTTTTATTTTAGAAGATAAGAGAAGAGTTTTTGTGTATCTACACCATTGATTTGATTTGTTTGTTAATGTTTGAGTTAGGTATTGTAGGGAAAGACATTCCTAGTGTTAGTGAAGACATTCCTAGTGTTAGTGAAGAATTAGTTTTGATAGATAAGTTTATTAGGGAAGATAAACAATCACGTGGAGATCAGTTTATTAGGGAAGATGTTCAATCACGTGGTTCGGATGGTTTTGTTTCAAATTTTTTAAGTGTTATTTGTATATATTTACCTCATGGGAACATTTTTGATGAAGGTATCTTCGTGGACTCATGGGTTTTTCAACCAGGTGGGTTCACTAGTGGGTTCTTTATAAATGATCATTTAATACAGTGTCCCGATTGGTGTGTGTTATTACCGTTTGGATAACAAGTTTGCTTGATCGAGCAACTAAATTCAGAAATAGAAATTTTTGGGATTAATGGCGTGATTTTAATTTCTGGAAAATCGTGCATCTTAGAAAACCTAAAATTGGTTGAAGTAAGTTTTATCACTGCTTCCCTGTCATTTTTTTTTCTTTTATATATATTTTTTGTTTCATGTTTTTTGTTAGTTATTTAAATGAAAGTACAATTTTGGCCTATGATTGGACTCATTTTGGCGTCCAATATTGGGGTTTGTGTGTTGAGGATTTAATGCCGCATCTACAAGTTTAGCATGAATTTTTAATATTATGAATAGAAAATAACGGATTTTGGATGGGCGTTGTCACGCACTATGTCGTGAGCGTATATCTATATATTTAATTATGAATTACTAATCTCTAAGGGAATTGACAATCCTCCTATGTGATCTTCGCTCAGTCCAATTCAACCAGCGGAATTTCTGTTGGTTTCGTCGTGTATTTAAATCCGAATTCCAAACCGTTCTTCCATGAGGGCCAGTCAACCTCTCTAAGTCTCTGCTATAAATCAAATCAACGAGAAGCTTAATCAAATTGGAGGATCCAGTTCGAAATTTCTGCCAAAGGGTCTTCATCCAGATTCCAGTATTAGTTCCAGTACCAATACCAGTTCCAGTTCCAATACCAGTTCCCGTACCAGTTCCATTACCAGTTCCAGTACCAGGTCCAGTTTCCAGTACCAGGTAAAGATTCCAGTACCAGGTCAAACATCAACAGGGCTACAGCCTACAAGGTCCCAATTCCGAATTCCGATTTCGACTATTGGATTCTTACCATGTCTCTCTAATTTTCAACAAGGTAGTCAACAAGCATCTCTGTCACATACACCATTTCTATCTCTCTCTCATCTCAATGTTCTCGTTCATCCAACATTGTAATTCCTATCCTCTTCCTCAAAGAAAATTAATTACATCTCCTTCAGAGGCGTTTCTCCCCTAAATTCTTGTAGTCATTCCCTACGGCCTATTTGATCTATCAATAATTGTATTTTACTATTTGTATTCCATATTCCTCACTTTATTCAATTTGACCCCTGAAATTGATTCTGGATTGATTCTGGATGTGAATCCTGAAACGAGGAAACCTGAGGTAGTTGAATTTTATAATTTGACGAAAGGAGGAGTTGATTGCTTGGACAAAATGTGCCATACCTACACGAC
>NC_046657.1:125472432-125475937 GCF_010883055.1 Belonocnema kinseyi | reverse complement strand
AAGGAGCACGAACAATTGCTCCGATCATGTTTGAGCTGCAGTGTGAGTGATCACGAGTCAGAAGAAGACTAATTTTGTGATGGAAGTTTTTTTTGTGAAGGTATCTCAACTATTTGAGGAATAGATGAATACATATTTAGAGTTGGTTTCGTAAAATTTCATGTTAAATTGAAATATATAAATGTTTTCCTAGTGCAATAATGTTGGCCACTAGTGTAAGTTGTTTGCTCTGGGAAAGAGGTATTACTAAACCAAAAAGTTGACTATTTTTTTGTGAAGGTTTCTTAACTATTTAAGGAATAGATAAATATATAAAGAGTTAGTTTTTTTTTTAATTTGATGTGAAGTTGAAATTCATAAATGTTTTCTTAGTGCAATGATGTTAATCACTAGTAAAAGTTGTTTCCTCTTCTTTTGTAGATGTAAGGAAAATAATTAAATTTTTTTCTATTTTAACTAACTAGATCCTCATTTTCTTGACCCTTTCCCTTTCCACAAAGCCCTAGATTAGTTCTATAATATTTCGAAACCGAAAACGTGCAATGCAGCAGCGCCTGCAGCGCAAAAATGAGTGGGGTCTACGTGGACCCCACGTGGTCAACGTTTAAACTCTTGCTCACGTGGTCCACGGAGGGTTAAATATACTTAAATTATATCTATTTGAAGTGGTTAATACTTTTGGCGATCCTGACAGGTTAGTTCTTCAACGAGTCAATTTCTACGGGATATAAAGATCTCAAAAGAAGGCTATCTTCGAGACAAACTTGGAGGAAGAAAGAAAAGATTATTACGGAAATCCAAGAAGATAATATACGTCGAAAAACAATTGAATACGAAATTCTAAAAATAATTATCTGAAAGAGTAAAAAATAGATTAGTCTACTTTCTACAAAAGGTAAAGGAGATTAAACTTCCTGTATTACTTATCATCCCTTATTTCATTCGTCAGCCTTTAGCCACGCCGGGAATAATAAATGCAATATGCATCCGTCTTTAGTATAAAAACCGCCCCTTACTGTCGGCTTAGTCAGTTCTCGTCACCCGCTTTTCCAAGACACAGTATAACCTGTTGCTCTTAAATATACTTAAATTATATCTATTTAAAGTGGTTAATACTTTTGGCGATCCTGACAAGATAGTTCTTCAACGATTCAATTTCTACGGGATATCAAGATCTCAAAAGAAGGCTATCTTCGAGACGAACTTGGAGGAAAAAAGAAAATATTATTACGGAAATCCAAGAAGATGATATACTTCGAAAAACAATTGAATACGAAACACTAAAAATAATTATCTGAAAGAGTGAAAAATAGATTGCGCAAAATCCCAATGAGGCCCGCAATCAAGCGGAAGAGGCAATGGTCTGATAACGCAACGCAGAAGCAACAACGAAAAAGCAGCAATCAACGCAATACTGCAACACGCCAGCCAACTCCTAGGAAATATTTATCCCCCCCCCCCCCCCCCCCCCCCCAACAGGCTTGGGACGAAAAGAAGCGACACCAAGGAGTCTACGGTGTCCAGAAAGTAAGGAGTCTACGATCTCCAAGAAAATACATAGTGAGTAAAGAAGATTAGTTTTCAAAAAGTGTTAAACAATTTTGTAAGGGTTAATTGTTTCGAGAAGCAAATTTTTAACATTTTAATGTTATAAATTTGTCATCAAACTATTGTAACCCATTGGGCTTGCGACAGTACACACGCTCATGGTGCTCCCTGGCCCCTGTGTTCTTCAAAAAACTAAAAATTACTTTGAGTTTGTCTGAATGTGGGATATAGCCCTGTGAGACAATCTCATTGTATAAACGGGGAAAAAAATGTTACGTAAAAACGAATCGAAAAATGGAATGTTAGAAAAACAAAGAGCAAGAGAATTGAAATTAGGCAAATAACACTAGGCAAAGATAATTTAAAAGGAAATTAGACAGGAAAGTACTTAAACTAGAATTTAAATATCATAGAGAAAACAAAAGTTAAGCAACGGACGAGACGTCAACAGGCTCAGACTCGACAGACATAGCGGAGAAAATCAATAACACCTTCCATACAGCAGAAAACATGTCCCGCGGTTCCTGTCCTAACGAAAATAAAACACGATCCCCTTCTATAATGACAACGGATGAATTATTGAGATTAATGATAACTAGAATTGATGGTATACAATCAAGCATTAACGACATAGTGATTAACATGAATACTTTGACTATCGTGAACGACAGGAGAACGGAATAAATATCGTTTTTAGGAAAATCTTTGGGATTTAAGGATGAAATTAAATCCGACAATTCTAAGAACAACACGGAGATCACGGAGGATGAAAGCGAAAACGAAAAGACGGAAGAAAGAGCGACTCGAACCACCGCGCACGCAACATCCAGTCGAATCAATAAATCCAATCCACTCAACCCTTCAACTCCACCACTCACTAGAATATTCCACAGAATTCGCAATTTAGAGTCATTGAACTAGCACGAGCTCGAACAAGTGCAAGGCCGTATTGATTTAATTCCGGCTAAAGATATAATAAGATCGGCTGAAACCTTGAATAGGAACGACGACGTAGGAGTTAACGAATTGATAAAAACAATTAAACGCGCACGATTGCAGTGTGACAACCCCGATTTACTTCTGGAATACATTTTAACTTCACAAATTGTAGGTTACCGCAAAAGAGCGATAAGACATGTTCGAATAAAATATTTTGAGAACTTATATATAGTTATTATATAGTTGTGCAGATCAAAGATAAAAAATGTGCGACAAGGATTTGAAAGTTCACAAATATATAGTTAACGCGTCGTAAATGCGTGTGAAATGTAAACGAAATCTCTGTCACCTAAATTAATGGAATATTTGCAGTTGAAAATGGTTATAATAACTAATTGACTCCGCCCAACACCAAAGAAACCTTGTGTATGCGCAATTACAAGGTTAGAAAATCTGAGACTAAAAGAATTATTATCCCAATGAATTATATTTTCGTTAAGGAATTTGATCATTTTCTTTTTATCTTCGTTTAAAGGCATGGAAACTCCTTTCTGGTGGGACGGTACACGATATGGACGTCCCAGCTGGGAAAGAATTTCTTGTTTAGTTCAATTTATCCAAAATGATTTTCCCCATGTTACGTTTGAGTTGAATCGATTTGGCAATATAAAATTCATATTTAAAGATGAAATTTATTATTTTATTTTAAAAAAATAACGTTTTAAGCTTAGTTGGAGGTACTGTGGCCTTAGTGGAATTAGAACGAAAATATACTGTTGAAGTATTAGGTTTAACTGAGGGAGAAGGGGAAGTGGACTAATTTATTGTGAATACGAATAAAAATAGGAGTAAAAGAAGAAGGATAAAAGGGTAAGTAAATTATATTAAGAATGAATTATTAATTTTAATTATTTGTGAGTTTAATAATGTTATAGAAGATTTGTTTGAGTAGTTTCTGCTTTCGGATTTATTTGACCTATGATCATGAGTAGTGTTTTTGCCGCACTTTGTATTGGGG
>NC_046657.1:125465832-125472422 GCF_010883055.1 Belonocnema kinseyi | reverse complement strand
TTCTAAATTGTCTTATTCGAAAGTTTTGCTAATCGTTTCATTAGATTACTTAAAATATTTGTTCCTTGCTCGGTTAAAACTCCTTTCGGTGATCCGAAAATACAGATACTAAGCCTAAAAGAATATCGAAAGAATTCTCAAATCAAAATATATTACTACCAAATAGACCCCGTTTATTTGGAAACTATTTACGAGTGGCCGCAATATGATTTACAAAAATAAAAATAGAATCAGTGTTGTGCTTCGGAAATTCAATCAAACTGAAGTCGATTAGAATTTCAATTCCCTCTAAAATAAAGTGAAACTTAATCCAAAAGATCCTTTGGACAATTCCATTGTCAACCATAATTACCCTGAATAAAAGCAGAAGAGCTGACCCTACCTGAGAAGTTACAAATCTAACCGAGTTAGAATAACCAGTTTTAAAGGGATCTTCAAATATTCAAGTGAATTCGCAATCACTGTCTCGTCCAGTTTCATCAGTGCAAATTTGAAATATAAAATTGGTAAGTTTTAATCAATGAGGTAAGAACTCAAAATATTTAAACATTGCTTGAAATTCGAGCATTAAGATCTTCCTTTATTTTAAGGTGGAGATCTGGAATAAGGAGTTACTGCTACCTGTGAGTCTCTAGTGCACATAAAATTTAGAAGCAAATTAAGAATCAAATCAAATATTAACATAATCCTTTTCGATTTTCAAATCAGCCATCTCTTTAAATTTTGTAATTTCATAAATTATACAAATTTTAAATATTCTACATACAATTATATTACAAGTTATTTTTAGAATACTATGTAGCTTTCTTGTCCATCGGAAAATATTCTCATCCCTGTTTGGAAGTCCTAGATTTCGTTTAAAAATGAGAAAACCTTCCTTCTAAACTACGTTAGGATTATCTGGATAAAAATATAGATTGAATTTTGAGGACTATATAATTGTTTTAACTAGTGTTAGCGAACATTTGTAAAAGTTAAAATAAGAATATTTGGGTACCTACTTGGTTACTTTGTATATTTTCGTACATGGAATTCAGAAAATAATGTTTTCTTTTGTTTTTTATATATTTCGATATGAAAATACCTGTAGTGGCAGTAGAATTAACAGAAATGACAAGTTTATTTTTATGGGTAAATTTATGTGTCTAAGGATTCCATTTTGTTTTTTCAAGTGTCTTAATTTCTTGGTAAATAGATATTTGCAAGTTCTAAAATACTTCGCCTAATGGAGATATTTTTAAAACTAACTGGGAGAATTGTTTTTTTATCGTTAATATTGACGAGGAAAGCTTTTATACTAATATTACTGTTTCTTGTTGGTGATGAGGATTACTATTTCCGATTTGGGCAAGGATCTCTGACCTAAGTAATTTTTTCCGTGATTCTTTTAAAGAACTTTTTGCAAGTGGTGAATACGTTTTCTGCTTGTCACTGGAAACCCCTATGCGAGACTAGTACCGAAAATGTAAAAATACCGAAAATTAAATTCAAAGCGTTTAACCGGTTATACGGTAACTAGAAATCTAGAGAATAAAATAATCTTTGAAACAGTGATTTATAAACCACAGTAATGAAAAAAGGTACCCAGCCATATTTATAAGTCACGAAAACAAAATAATTTTTTTTATAATTTTGCCAGCGTGTTTCTATTTCTCTTCTAAAAAACACTTTTTGTCGGTTTTGATTTTCTCTGAAATGAATGTTTTGGATATTATTAAATGTTTAAAAATAATAATTGAAAAATATTAAATGTATTGTTATTTCTGTAACTAAAAAGTTTCATAATGACTATTCAGTTAATAGTCGATAAATATATTGAAAATTTCCAATGTCGCATAATTATTTTACTATTTTATTCCACTTTTAAATCCACACCATTTTTATTTTGCCTTCTTCTCTAAGGTACTCAGGACCCGATACTTTTCTACTAAACAAGATCGTGAACGCCATAAGTACTTAGTAGATTCGCTGGTATGAGTCGCTGTTTTTGATCCCATCCTGTCTGAGCATTCGTCGAGTTTTTCCTTATCTCGCTAAAAGGAGGTGTATTTGGTGATAGAGGCCTAGCTCTTGGATGCATTGTGAACATTGGAGGGCACCTGTTACTAACTTGAGAAAGTCCATTCCGGGTTGACTCTCGGCCCGGGTATCCGGCAATACCCGTTTTCGCTAGGCTCCTTCACCCTTCTTTCACTGAGAACATTCATTGGAGAGCCCGTTTATAGGGATCCAGCATTCACACTGGAGAGCCCATTTATAGGGATCCACTCAGTCATATCCATACTCAAACCGACCAAGGTTTTTTTATCTCCCTAGTTCAGAGATGCCAGACCGCAGACTTGCTGAATTTGCGCAATAATTATTCCTGTTATCTTTAGGTTTTGCTAACCAATTTCTGGTCGCTGCGCAATCAACAGATGCGCCAGCAGTCTGCGGCCTTAGTTTACTTGGACATATGCCCAAGTTTACATGCTACACACCCTACCACCTTATACACCTCCTGTGCATTCCTCATCGGCGATTGTCATACCAGCAGCGGCCCAAACCAACGATTCTTTACTAAAATGATACGAACGTTTGGCATATCTTCAAAATAGAATGAAATATCACAGCATAAAGAATAATGCGGCATTTGTATCATTTGATAGTAACTTTTTTCATTACGAGAAAAACTTTTCTTTAAACCATTTACTAAATTTATAGTTTTAGTATTAATACATTCCATACTTTTCCATTATAAATATGACAACATTTAATAACCTTCAAATATTGAATTAAGAGAAAGTTTGAAAGAATTGAAATTGTGTTGATTTGAAGAGTATTATGAATTTAATAGTACTATTCATCAAAAACACTGTTTTGCGAATTTTAAGTACGACTGGGCATATCTTACCATTGTTATGTACACTTTCTCAATATTCTAAACACTACTACGGAGTTAATCATTTGCAGACACTAAATCGCAGTTTGCATTCTTTCCGAATTCATTATTGAATTTGTCTGGAGTTTGAAAATTAAGAATGACGTGGAGTATTTTCCTCGTCAACAGAAAAAGATTCAAGCAACAAGCAGCGTCAAATTCCAGTAGGTTCCAAAAATCCCTTATCATCTTTTATATCAATATAAATTCCAAATCAGTTGCTTTTTTCATTGAATAAAAAGAAATTTGATAAATTTAATTACAAGTAACTTAAAACACTTAGGAGGGAGCGCGCCTAATAATCAGTAATAAATTACGGAAATTAATCCATATATGGAACATAAATAATCTAACAATGCAGCAAAAAGTATTTAACCCGCCATGTACAAAAAACCAGTTTAGTGAAGTTTCCGCCGCCGTCGAGTAACTTAAGTTTCCGTCGTCATCAGTTAAATTTTCGTAACGTCTAAGTTCAAGTTCAAATTCCCTGAATCCGATTCGCTCTCTACTGCTTAAGCTAATCTTTTGCCTTCACTACAAGGTTCCCTGGAAATCAGCTGGAAATTTTGCAACCAAATCGCGGAAATTCTCCTGGCTCTGGAGTACGAGGCACGTCAACAATCATAAATAGATGTAAACTTTGATCAGTTACCATTCATTTAATCCTATCTTTCTTTTCTCTCTTGTCCGTAATAAAAATCTCTAAAATTCCCCATCGTACTTAGCTCAACATTTTTAAGTAAGAAAAGAAACAGCGATAGGAAAATAAGCATTATTATAAAAATAAGAACGTTGCTTAAGTCTTCAGGACGAAACAGTGTCTATTCATTTTTTGGGGGATCGGTCCAGAAAACCAAGCTATTTGGAGAATAAGATGGGAGTGATCGAAGAGCGTAAAAAAGCTGTAGTTTTGGAAATGGATGTAGGACTTCTAGTAATAGAATGGTGGTGCTTTTTTCTGCTTTGGGCCATAATAAATGAGTTTCCTTGTTTGCACGGTGCTAGCCAAGGATTAGTAAAGAACCTACTCGTTTTCCGCCAAAGTCATGTATTAACGTAAATTCCCAGTATTTAAATAGTTCTATGTGTAATTGTGTTACATCCTGTCTCTCCACCTAAAATCAATACTTTCTTCTAAAATGCAACCATTCTAAAGCGTTTCACATCTATTAAATTTTGGATTTATCAACAGCGTAATTGCGACCAAGCCTATCAGGCATGCAAGTGGGAACGCATCCCAAACGTCAATCTGTTTAAGTTTGCCCTTATATTTAGTCAGCAATTTTATACTTTTAAGTACTCAAATTTGAATATTAAGAAATATGTGTGCAGCGTTGTCTGGAATTTAGTGCCCAATGGATTATGTGAGTTTCGTTTTGGTGCAGTGCATAAGCCTTTTCCATAAATGAATCCCACTGAGTTTCAAATCGCCCTAAACTGAAAGATTCCACATAGCAAAAAATTGTCGCAGTGTCAAAAGGAATGAATCTTACATAGAAAATAAATTAATAAGAAAGTCACACTTCCATTTACAAGCATTATTTTAAATTATCAGCATAGTAATAGGATTATTCGAAGATTTTAATAAGTAACCATCCTTCAATATTATATTTATAAACAATTACTTGTAATATTAAGCAAAATCATATTACAGATAATACTGACAAGAATGTGCAACTATCTATTCTCCATTTAGAAAAGAAGTCATTCCAACTACTAACTTTAACAGGCGGTTCCACCTCCATAGTTCAAGGCGGTGAGGGGGAGATGTCACCCTCAGTGACCGAATCAAGATTGTTTCATGGTGGAGTCTACAAAGTATTGATTTCTGGAAAAAGGAATGACTTGTTTATTGACCATTGCCATGTGGCACTTTTTGGATAATAGACAGTCGCTTAATTCTTTACCACGTAGTCTAAAATCATCAAATATACCTGGACAACGAATGCCGTGGTCTTTTTCAGAGAATTATAAATTTCCTAAGCGTACACGTGGAGGAGGGTGGAAATAAATGCACCCGCTCAATTCCACGTGCACCTTATTGGTAGAGCAGAACCTTCTAAAAAAACACTTGGAAAAAGTGGAACGCAAATTGCGCCCACTCTAACATCATCGATTACAGGTGGATCCTTTCCGTTCAGCAGAAACTTCTAGAAAAACACGTGGACAAGGGTGGTACCAAAATGCACCCATCCGAGTATAAAAGGAGGTATCCTTATCCTCAAGTTAGTGTAGCATGCAGTTTGAGAGTTCTCAGTCAGCGGGAGCTGTTGGTTTCGTGGAGTATCTAAAATCTAAATCCGAATACCGGCCTTTCTTCCCTGAGGGCCCATCAACCTCTCGAAGTCCCAGGCAAAATCGAATCAACGAGAAACTAAATCAATTTGGGATCCAGTTCCTGAAATTCTGTCAAGGGATCTTCAATCCAGTTCCAGTTCTAGTTCAATCTTCTAAGTCGACAGTCTTCAAGGTCTCAGTTTCGAATTCCGATTTTATTCCAGTGCTATTGTGCAGATTAGAGATTACTGGATTATTAAAACCACATCTCCCAGATATTCATCAAGGTAATCAATAAAATCTCCGCAATATACACAACTCTATCTCTCTTTCATCTCAACGTTCTCGTTCGTCCAATATTGTATTTCCTTTCCACTATCCTCAAGAACAATTACTACATTTCCTTCAGAGTAGTTTCTCCCCGAAAATTCTTGTAGTCATTCCCTACTGCTATATTGATCTTTCAATAAATGTTTTACCCATCTGTATTCCATATCCCTCACTTATTCCATTTGACCCCTGAAATCCTGTTCCCTTAGCCCAGAACTATACGTTCTGTAGATAAATCAGGAAATATCACTGAGCACTAATGTATTGTTCCTAATTTTCATCCTAGGACGTAACAGCAGTCAACTTGATAAATCATCTAAGGAACTTGAAAATAAATCCATAAACTATCAAACAAACTCTAACTCCAATCATTTATGCCAGGAATTTTCTGAAATTTTTGAATCTATGTTAAATAAGGCTAAAATAACCATTCGACACTCGAGACGTAATTAAGTGGATAAAATGAATTGAAATCCAAATACCCATAATCAAATGAATTCAAGGTAATCTCTGGAATAAAGTAAATAATAAAATAAAATTAATTTAATCACAACAAGTTTCTAAGAAATGCTAATAATTTAAGGAATAAAATAAGATATTCTCATATTTGAAATTAAAAATGGTAGAAATCTTGAGAAATCTGAAAAAGAAGTAAGTTATTTTTAAGTCTGAATTACTTCCACAACAAAAAAAAAGTGAAAATCCTGAGGTCAGAAAAATGAAATAACGTATTTTTAGGTCTGAATTATTCGAATTGAAAATAAAATAAGATTTAAGAAATTCTGAGATTTTTGAAGAATATGAATATTTTTAGGTCTGAGTCATTTGAATTGTAGAATACGAAAAATAATTATAAATATTAATGAACCTTTAAGTACATACAAAATTCATTTTTAAACATTGAAGATAATTTTAAAATGTGAGATGTTAATTAGGAAACTAAATTTAAAAACTCCTGGAAATTTAACAAATAAGATACGGATTAGAATCTGCTAAACCTGAGAGTAAGTTAAGTTAAAAATTTGGAAAATTTGAGAAATGTACAAATGTTGTTAAAAATTCA
>NC_046657.1:125458142-125465732 GCF_010883055.1 Belonocnema kinseyi | reverse complement strand
AGTAAAAGAAAAGGAAATCCTGAACAAGCACAAACGGTTGAGCAATTTGTAAACGCACCCTTGAAACCTAATCGCAAGGAAACTTTGAATAACCAAGGTAAAAATATTGGAACGAAAGTTGAATCTGTAACCCCAGGACCAAGCGACCCAAATGAAAATTCTTTTTTAAATGATATAAAAAGATTAGGGTAGTCCGATACTAGTATAATAATCCGGGGAAATAAATTTATCGACACCCCACGACTTAACGAAACCTCTGGTTTTACTTTAAGTGATTGCTTACTAGCAAATACAACCAATAATTTTGAAGTATCGGAATTAGAAGGTAGTCAATATTTTCATGACCATTACGTATGCGTAATATTAATCCGGCATGCTGTTTATAATAAATGTAAAATCGGTGGACATTAATCACATTGAATGCGACATTTTTTTCCACATATTAATTGTTTAGGATATAAAATTAAAATTGTTCTCGTGTGTCATAATTATAACATTAATTTAGCATGTTATCAATTATTACATAAGTAAAACTGTTCAAAGGATGCGAAAACTAACTGATTTGACGGAATTCAATAGAATTTTCAAATTTGTATGATATTTGAAAGATTATATCCAAAATCCATATACAAAAAAGTTTTTGAACATGTCCATGTCATGCACATGTTCAAAAACAGTAAGAGGAGAGATGTGAGGTCCCGTCACCCTTAGAAAAAACTAGTCCGATCAATACCTACCCCCAATGTAAATCGTGCCTCACCCAAATGAAAGTTAATGCAAAGCGCATGAATTGGTTTAGACACGATGATGGGCAGAGACATTTATGACTTTAATGTCCACTAATGAAGTTCCAGAAAAACATTAATTGTTATGTTTCAAAACTATTAAAATAATAAAATAGCGGTTTTTAATTTATTATTCTGGCTTTTGGTGATAATAGTGAAATGTATTGTGTCTTCATGAATCTTTTGATATGCCGAATATGGGTCGTTACAAATTTCACGTCCCGCGACTTTTATAATAATAATAAATAATTATAAACAATGGATTATAATCACATAATATTTATATTCAATAATAACTCAACAAGTTAAGGATTATATTCCACCACTCTTCTACCTAATTGATTGGCAACGCTGATTGGAACCGAGAAGAATCCCTACTTCTAAAACCACTCACCCCTACGGGAATCTAAGAAGGGATCTCGTGAATAAATACAGCGGATTCGGAAGCAGAAATCAGTTTAGTTTAGTTCTAGTATCAGTTTAGTTTATTTCTAGTATCAGTTTAGCCGATTATACTCCAGCTTCAGTCTTTACCTGAGTCTCGGTTCAGTGTCAGTTTAGTTTCAGTTAGACATTTCCATAGTATAAAGAATCTTCGAAACCCTAAACTCCGGTCCAGCAGCGTTGGCCCGTCAACCATTTAAATCTACAAATCTACGAAGAATAGCTTCTGTGTGGAACTCCGAGTCGACCACACCTGCCATAAAGGGACAACGCAGCCCAGATACGCTGACCTTGCCATCACAGCCTGCAGAGCCATATTCAACGCCATCCACCCCCTGCGGGTACCCATGCAGGATGCCAACAGAAGAACGGGCTACTTTCGATTCAAGGATCCATAGAGCGAATCATCCACTCTTTAAAAAAGGGAACTTGTAAGTAAACCAAGGAATCAAATGATTTCAAGCAATTCGGAGATTTATCAGGAAACGTTGATCAAATCTGATCTTTATATTTAAATTCTCTTGACACTTAACCAATTTTTTAATTTTTATTGCAAACAGCGACAGACACTAAAAAATTTTGATATTTAAAATTTTTAGGACAGAAAGCTTTCTTTCGGTCTCAAAACTGGTTTAGTCCGCATAAGGCTGATAGGGTGCCTTTCTTATATTAGCAGAAACTTTTTAAAAACATGGGGAAGAATAAGAAGGTGGGATTTTCTAGAAAATAGACTTTTTCATTTTCTCCGAATTTAAACAGAATAGAAGAAATAGAAGAAAGACATCAAATCTGCTTTATGCATGCTAAACCATTTTTGAGGCCGGGTGAATATTTTTTTCTTACAAATTTAATTTAACTGATACATGACACTAAAAAATTTCATGTATAATAGTACTAATATTGTATGTTATGTAGTTGTGCATTTTAGAAAAAATATACTGAATTTGTTCATTTTGTTATTATTTACTTATTCGTCTAATTCATTCAACCAACCCCCCCCCCCCATTTTCCTTATATATTATAGTAATATTTGGGAACGTTTTTATTTAATATTAATTATTGATTAATATACTTATACTTCCGCAGTATAAGGAGTGAAAGTGATTTGACTTCGATAGCCGTTGGAATTCCCTCGTACACCGCGTGGTCTTTCTTTTTGTTTGCAAAACATCAAGAATTGAAATAGAGAAAGGGAAAAACACATTTAAGTAATGATTAAAATACATTTAAAGCCCCACATAATTACAGTTGGCATGATTTTTAACTTGGTATATGAAATTATATTCCAATTGTTGAATTTATCTAAGAAACAGGTTTAAAAGGATAATAGTAGGCAGAATCAAACTTTGTTTAGAAAAGCTCGGACCCAATCATTCCAAAAACTGGCATGAGCCGGTCCTTGCTATAAACACGTGGCATTTCGAGTCCAGACTCGTTCTAGTAAAGGTATAAAGACAAAATTCTCTTCGTTTCTTTTTGAGTGTTAGAAAGTGGAAAAAAAAGAAAGACGAAAAATGGCAATGCTCATTAAAATAAACCAATACAGAAAAAGCAAAAGGCTCGGTTCAAAACCACGCGTGGGCCTAACAAGGAACTCTAAATTACCTGTATTTGCGAGGATTTTGGATGAGGTAGGTGCAAGTAGTCAAAAATAATAAGCACAAAAACAAAATAAAGTTAAAGAACGAAAATAGGAGTAGAAAAGAAAAGGAACATTTTTGAAATTAAAAGGGGAATAATTATTTGTTGTTAGGTAGCTTTGATCACGGGAGATGATGGAGGTGTCCAAAGTTCGAAGACGGTGGAAAGCTGCCTGACCAACAATTTTCATATAATGAAACATAAGGAGTATCTGGCATGTGTGGCGCAGGGGGTGCACCTCTTTAATTTGTGCCATCGGGAAATGGAAACATCGGAGTGCCGAAGGAGCCGATGTTCGGCATGGGAAGCTAAGAAGGTACTCTATAACCTTACTCTTAGCACGGAAGCGGCCGAGTCATTCGCCAGCAAAGACGAGCACATGGCCTCCCACATGCGGAATATCCTGGTTCTGTGTCATAATGCCATAAATCAATGTCAGAAAAACGTCCACCTAGGGACTTCATTTCCTACCCTGATCGAATTGTTGTCTATATATACCCACGTCTTGAAGGGTGACAACAAGTTTATTTCTACCATCGAATCGCTGCCCAAACACTCTTCGAAACAACATTAGAATATGTAAAATTGGTGAAAAGTCAATCGCCTAATAAGAAGAACTTTAAAATCAGTTATAATGAAAAAATACATAAGTATCTGTGAAATTTGTAAAAAGTCAATCATCTGATAAAAAGAACCTTAACATCAGTAAGTTCACCTTAAAAACTGAAGAATTGTTAATTCAACTTGACCTCTGTTAGGTCCCTTAACAATCAAAAGAAACTTCCTAAAAAAAACGTACCAATATCCTATTGTATCATCATGCAATAGTAAAGGAAGATAGATCGACCAACTCTACGAACAGAGTCCCTGACCAAGATTCTTGAGTTTCTACAAAGGATCCTTATTCCAAGCGACAATAAACTAAAAGCTTTGGAAAGTTTCCACAATTACTATTGCTATCCCTTACTTCTTTCGCAACGTTATTTTAAAACTCGTCACTAAAGTCTTTTCCTTTTTTTAAAGCGTGGACACCAAGACGAAATTTCTTAGAAATCCTGGCAGTTCCATGCTGCGTATATCCAATTTATCAAATAAACAGAAAGAAAACTGGCACATATCACAAATGTAAACTATTTATTACAGCAAGGTAATTGCATCTCATCTGTGACGTAAAAATAAACTGAAAAATAAACTAGCCCTCAAGCTGTTTGTCACGCCTTATCCTCACTTTCAGCCCCGCAATTCCCCTCATCGCAAATACCGCGGTACCAATTCTCGGAACACCGTAAATCCAGAATGATTAAATCCAACTACCACTGTATCTGCTTTTTTAAATAAACATAACACTCGGTCCCGTCGTGATTTACTAAGCTCAGATCACGTTTTTCTCTCTACAAATATTTTTAGGAAAAGTGGATCGAATATGTCAATCACTTTTAGAATAGGGTCAGAATAGGTGGAGTATCCGATAAATATTGTAGCAAATCATAATTAAGGCATTGTATCCTCGTTATTTCAAAGGCAGAGACACATACGGGGCAAATATTTTGTCAAAATATATATTCTGCTAAGCCTTGAAACATTACCTGGAATTCATATGCTAAACCAGAAGAAGGCACACGTAATCAATATCGAGGCGAGGAGTCCAATCTTGTCATATATATAGTAGTTAGGAGAAACGAGTTACACGTCGAATCGATACGGACTCGACATACATCCCCTCCTAGTAGTCTGGGATCCAAGAGCACTTGAGTATCCATTTTAGGTCCTGATGATTTGATGATTGATTCTTGTACATATGGAAAAATATTTTCAAAACTTTAATAATTTTCAAAGATATGACATTTTTTATCTAAACACATAGAATGTCAAATAACAACAAAACGACCCGGAATTCGCTATGTGCACCCGATATATTCGTAATCAGTAGAACATTCTGGACAAAATTTCCAATTTTTTAGAAGATTCAAAATATTTCATTAATTTCAGATAATTACAAAATACTTTAGGTAAAATTCATAAATATTTCAAAGAATTCCTGAAATCTTCTATTTAAATTGTGAAATCTTTGAAATCTTTATGAATTCTTTAAGTATTTGTGAAATATTACTTAAATTTTTTGTATTTGTTTGAAGTCACAGAAATATGAAAAATCTTTGTGATATCTTTAAAAAAAATTTGAATTCATTTAAAATCTTTGAAATTCTTGAAATATTTGGAAAACCATATGATTTTGTTTTGAATATTTGTGAAATCTTTTTAAAACTTTCGGAAATATTTTGAAGCCTTCCAAATGATTAAAAAAAATTTAATTTGGTGTCATACGCCCTTTTTGAAATTATTGAAACGTTCTGAAATTCCTGAAATACTTCGAAATCCTAATAAATTTTAATTTTTTTTTAATTCAAAAACATTTCGAATAGTTTTGAAGAATTTCAAACAAATACAAAAGATTTCACAAATATTTTTTTAAACCATAAGGATTTTTAAAGATTTCAAGAATTTACAAAAATTGTGAATAATTTTAACTTTTTTTGAGAAGATTTAAAATAAATACAGCAGATTTTAGAAAGATTTCATAAATATTTCAAAGAATTCCATGATTAGGAAAAACCTCTTTTATATTTTACACTTTACTAACCTTAAGAAAGACACAAAGCGATGTCGTAACGTCGGCCTTTTTTGTAGACACTTTTAGTCAATTCAATTAATAAAAGTGCAAAATTTAAAATGAACAGATGACCGTGTTATGTAACTCGACTTTGACCTATCTACGCAATAGATTTTAGGTAATCCCACCCACTTCTATAGCTATAAGTAGGGCCAAACCTTCTGTCTCCAGTTAGTTCTAGTCTTGCTCTACGATTGTAACTATCTAAATAATCAATAAAGAACGTCGAATTGCCTAAAAAGCAATTCGACTATTTTTTAAAAACATAAAACATCGTTTTTGCTCTTAACATCTGGCGATCCTGCCAGGATAGTTCTCCAACGATTATAATTTCCACGGAAATAATTGGATAATCAAAAAAGAGGACTATCTAAGTGACGAGTCTTTGGAAAAAACCCGGACTTTTTCTACGGAAAAGCCCGTCAACCAAAATCGACATTTTTTGAATTCTGCGGAATTCCACAGAACTCCGGACTTTCTCTAAGGAAAAGCCCGTTAACCAGGAATTGAAACTAAATGATACAATTAATATCTGAACTAAGTAGGGTATTATACTACGGAGATCAATTAAAAATTCAATTCCAAAAAAGGAAAATTGAAAGGGTACGCGACATACTGCGGTAAAAACCCTACGAGGCCCGCAAACAGGCGGATGAAAAGAAGAAGAAGTCTACAAACCATCAACAAAGTCCTGAACGCAGCGAATCCTCTTAGCGGAACAACAATAATTAATCTACGCAGCATATAACATCCAGTACAACACACAACGCTCAACGCCAATTCAACACGCATCAAGAAAATCTGCAGTCGTCAAAAACAAAAATAGTAAGTAAAGAAAAATAGACATAAGAAGTGTTAGATTCTCTTGTACAGTTTAAAGATATTTGTAGGGCAAAGTTTATGACTAAAATCATAAATTTTGCTTCCAAATACTACTAAACTTTAGGCTCACGTCCGTACACACGCTTATGGTGCTCCCTGGCCTCTGTGTCCGTTAATAAACTAAAAAACCTACGTGAAATTTCTTGGCATTGTTGTAGCACGATCCCAAGAAACTAAGGTTTAAACGCGAACATTGTTACGATAAACTTCAAAAATAACTTAAACGCGAGTTAGAGCATTTTCTGAGAAAAAGCAGAAATTGTTAGATTTGGACCAAACATCATTAATTATCCTGAATCTATCTAGACAAATCTTAGTAGGCAACCAACGAACAGAATTATTTTGAAACTCGTTTGTGAAACAAACAAACTGGCATTCTCTATTTATAGAAAAGTTAATTCAAGATACTCGACTGACGAAACAAACTCTGACGCATACTCAATAGACAAATTAAGTTTTCCCTTTCAAAAAATGAATGAAGAAAACACTGAAAAATCAACGTCCTCACCTAATATGGGAACCGATGACCTTCTTCGAACCATATTAAACGAAATTAATGGGCTAAAGATAAATGTGTCCACACTAGCGAAGGAAAACGATAAACGACTTTTCGAAATACAATCGGTAGCTAGGGAATGCGGGGTGAAAGGAAGAGTAATCACAGACAAGGAGGATGACAACATTATTACATCAGACAGAGACGAGTCAGACAGTGAAGATGAAAAAGTTACCGAAAGACAACCTATAAAGCCTATTAGTGCAACCAATAAAAAAGGAACCACATCTTCGACATTCAATAAAATTATTAAAAATGAAAACCAACCAAATTTTTCTTTAGAACAAACTATACCTGCAAAGGATATAATTAGGACAATTAAAATCCTAAACGGACAGGACGATATGGGAATCGAGGATTTTATAAAATCTATAAAAAAAAAGCTGAAAAGCAGTGTTCCCAACCCAGTTTACTTTTAGATTTCATAATTGCCGAAAAAATTCAAGGAAATGCAAAACGAGCAATAAGGTACTCCACTATTCGTGGATACGATGACTTGTACAGTACCCTGAGACAAAATCTAAGACAAATTGGTTCAGTTTCAGCTCTGAGAAGTAGACTTGAAAGTTGTAAACAGGGAATAAATGAAACTACACAAAATTTTAACTTAA
>NC_046657.1:125456957-125458042 GCF_010883055.1 Belonocnema kinseyi | reverse complement strand
AGCGTTCCAAATAAAGTTTTAGATATATCACCAACAAAATTAGCTAATCCTCTCTTATGCCTTTGTTTCCCAAGTAATTTGTGCAGAATCGCAATTTTAGAAATCAATCGGTTAAATCTTCCATTAATTAACCTTAATTCTTCTTTTGGCGTACATGAAATTCCACAAGCTCGTTCAGCTAGAATTAAGGTTTGTTCTATTGCATTTAATCTTTGTTCTGTTGTAGTTAAATTTATTCCTATAATAAGTATCCATTCTTCATGGTAGAGATGTACCTTTTTTATTTCTTCTACGTAGACATTTCCCTTTAATTCTTCCAATTTGTAATATGCTCTAGTGCAGATTATTATTGTGCAGATTAGTAACAACGTCTTCATCTGAAAAATAAGACATTGTTTGATCAATATGTATTCGAATTATTTTCTGTTTATCCCTTAATCTAACGTTGTTGTTGTTGTTGTCTATTAGATCTATTACTTCGTATGGACCTTTCCAAATGGGATCTAATTTATTGGCCTTCGTATTATTTTTAATCTTTACTTTGTCGCCTGGATAGTATATTTGGTGTGTTCTTACTATTCCTTCGTGCAATCGTTTTTTTGTCTTTTCTTGTTCTAATTCTATTCTCTCTCTCATTTTCGTAATATTACGGTCGTGTTGTAGTTTCCATTTTTTAATAAGGTCCTGATATGTCAGATTAGTTGATGGGGCTATTGTAGATGGGATGTTGGGTTCTCTTCCAAAAGTTGCTTCAAAGGGCGTTATTCCTAAGGTTGCATTTTTCATAGTGTTTATTGCAAAACTGATGAATTTCAAATTATCATCCCACTCGTTATTATTCTCAGCCATTGATGTTTTAATTAAGTTATTCAATGTAGAGTGCATTCTCTCGATGTTACCATTTGATTGAGGATGAAACGAAGTTGTCTTAACGTGTTGAATTCTAAGTGCTTCCTCGAATTTCTGCATTAATTCAGATAAGAAGTGATTTGTCTTCTGTGTCAGAATCTGTAAATAACTCTGTTTCAGATGTTTCTTGTGGCTTCTCTTCTGCACTAGAATCTGGAAATAAATCTAATTTCTCT
>NC_046657.1:125455084-125456857 GCF_010883055.1 Belonocnema kinseyi | reverse complement strand
TCCCTCTACCAGAGACAGGAATTATTGGTTTACCCTTCTTTAAAAAATATCAAAGGTACGCCATAACACCAAAATTCTTAATTCTAGATAACATCAAAATACGCCTTTATAAAAGTGGTAATTATATCGCAAAAAACACTTCTCAAATCTGTAAAATACAAGTAGCAGAGGAAGACGGAAACGTCTGGATAGAAGAAGATAAATTGATCCCTGATGGAATTTATACCATCAAAAATCGCGAAATCAGTTTACCTATAAATAATTATTCTGAAAACCCCATCTTAATACCAGAAACAATTAAAATGAAAAAAATTGTAAAGATACAGTCTCGGGACGAGACTCAAAAATAGAAAGAAACCGAAGAACAAAGGATACTTAATAAAACAATATTGACTAGAATTATATAACTCGAAAAAATCCTCCAATTACAACATATTGAACCAAAAATAAGAAGTCAAATACGCAAGATTATTCACACATACCAAGAAGTATTTACCTTACCCGGTGACCCTCTACCTTGCACTACATTAACACACCACGAAATTACACTGAATTCAGGCAAAATAGTCAATTTAAGATCACACAAACTCCCCGAAGCTCACAGGGAATTTGTTTTAGAACATACTGAGGAACTTTTAGAAAAAGGAATAATCAGGCATTTACAGTCACCCTTTAACTCCACACTTTGGGTAGTCCCCAAAAAAGGGAATAAACTTGGAATGGTCATTGACTACAGAAAATTAAATAAGGATACAGACCAAGATTCCTATCCTCTACCAGTCATAGATGACATTTTGGACCAACTAGGACGGGCAAAATATTTCTCAGTATTTGACATGAGTGCTGGATTCCATCAAATCCCCATGCTAGAAGAGTCAAAGAAATACACTGCATTTTCTACTTCTCGAGGACATTACGAATATAACAGAATGCCCTTTGGCCTCAAAAATGCCCCAGCCACATTCCAAAGAATGATGGACAACGCATTTAGAGGACTTATAGGAAAAGAATGTTTTGTTTACATCGATGACATTGTAATATTTGGAGAAACTTTAGAAGAACATAACAGAAATTTAGTTACTGTTTTAGAAAGAATTAAACAACTCCAATTAAAATTAGAACCTTCTAAGTGTGAGTACCTTAGACCCAAGCTCGAATATTTAGGACATTTAATCACAGCAGAAGGAGTGAAGCCCAACCCGGCCAAAGTAGAAGCAGTTCAAAATTTTAAAGAACTCAAGACTGTCAAGCAAGTCCAATCATTCCTAGGACTTGCTGGTTACTATAGAAAGTTTATAAAAAACTTTTCATCCATAGCGAAACCTTTAACAAAATTAATACAAAAGGACACTACATTTGATTGGACGCCTATATGTACAGAAAGTTTTAATACATTAAAAAAGGCACTATGCGAATCACCCGTTTTAAGATTCCTAAATTTCAAAGACATATTTATCTTAACAACTGACGCTTCTAACCAGGGACTAGGCGCAGTATTGTCACAAAAAGGACACCCCTGTTTATTTATATCGAGAACGTTAAATAAAGCTACTAGACAGTACTAGTGAAAAAGAACTATTAGCCATAATATGGGCAGTCAAAAGACTAAGACAATACTTGCTTGGAAAACCTTTTAAGATTCAAACTGAACATAAAGCCCTTTTATGGCTTGAGGTTGAGACTTGAAGAGTATAAATATGAAGTGCAGTACGTGAAAGGGAAAGAAAATAAAGCTGCAGATTGCCTGTCAAGACTTTTTCCTATCTTACAAGA
>NC_046657.1:125453341-125454984 GCF_010883055.1 Belonocnema kinseyi | reverse complement strand
AAAGATAATTTTGTTAATACCAAACTTATATTAATTACACTCCTAATAGACGAAATGAATGAAGACATCGATACCGCCATCGATGCCATTAATGACGGCAAATATGGAATAGCACACCCACAAATTTTAACACCTGCAATTTTAAAACAAACGCTACAAGATTTCGAAGACCACCATAGAACACGGTATCATTTCGATAAAACAGAAGAAAATTATCAGTATATTCTTGATATTAGCTCACTCTCTGTAGCAATAGTTCACGGACTTTTTACTTATATTTTAGATATACCCGTCTTAGAAAAGGAAGAAGGATCTTTACAAAAAATTGTTCCTATTCCTGAAAAGAAAGGAAACTTATACTTATTTATTATACCTGACCACGAATTAGTAATTATATTCAGAGACTCATATGTTCCCACAGACAGACAGGCGATTGAACATTGTAAAGCCATAACGAGTTACCTAATTTGTAAAAGAAATCAACCAAATCTCAAATTAATGGATAGCAAAACATGTGAAGCAAGCCTCTTCAAAAGATACTCCGAGTTAAACTGTAATCAATCTCCGTATTTACTTCATAAAGAAACCTTTATACCTATTTCCAATGGATATATTATAATTCCTCTTGTCAAAACAAAATTAGATATAAGTTGCAACAACAATTTGACAACTATAGAAATAATTAATCCTGCTAAAATAGAAGGTAATAGTTGTAAGATATATAATAATTACGACCAAATAGATTTACCCAAACGTTTGGAAGGAAGACAAACTTATTGGATCAATATAACCTATGACATTAATTACGACGAACAAGATTTAAAGAAATTGGAACAAAAATTAATCCAACTCCCTAAACAGATAAATAATGATGAACTCAAACAAGCCCGCTTAAGCTTGGACGACACCGAGAATACACTGAAGAATATAGCTAATCATCGACGTATGAAAACATGGATAGAAACTAGCCTAGACTGGTTTAAGTACATTATTACCCAAAAAACTCTGTTTATTTTGCGTCAAAACAAAAAATCAGTTTACTCCACAAATTATAACCTATACTACCTCTGCTCAACCCCTAATGAATCAAATGGAAGCAATTAAGCCTAGAAAATTCAAAATAGGTTTAGAGGACTAAAACTTGTCTAAAGAGAGGGGTGTTATGTAACTCGACTTTGACCTATCTACGCAATAGATTTTAGGTAATCCCACCCACTTCTATAGCTATAAGTAGGGCCAAACCTTCTGTCTCCAGTTAGTTCTAGTCTTGCCCTACGATTGTAACTATCTAAATAATCAATAAAGAACGTCGAATTGCCTAAAAAGCAATTCGACTAGTTTTTAAAAACATAAAACATCGTTTTTGCTCTTAACAACCGAATAAATATTCATTTTCTCCATTCAGAGAAATTATCTACAGAAGATCAGAAGCCCCACGAAGAGACACGCGAGACCAATCTACTTTATAATAATATTTGGTTTGTGACTACCCCTTACGGCCCTCTATCACTATATGTAATCGGTTCTGAATTTTGAGACAACAGGGTTGAATATTTTTGTTTAATTTCTTGCATACACCATCTATTTAATTATATTTCGAAGCACAAAGAGCCCATTTTTCGATAAAATGTTTAAATTATAAG
>NC_046657.1:125435010-125453241 GCF_010883055.1 Belonocnema kinseyi | reverse complement strand
AGAACTGAGTGTTCTGCTATTGTTCTTCTGTTTTTAATTATTAAACAAAATATAAACTTTTTATCCAAACCTGACGCTGCGGGCCTTGAAATATGAGTATTTAGATGAAGTATGCAAAAAATTAGAGAAAAATATTCAACCATGCGAACTCAAAATTATAACAGATTACACATTCTGATAAAGGGCCTTAAGAACATGTATCGCAAACACCGGCACGTGGCTTCCCACATTATGCACTTGATTGCAAATTCAACTGTTCTGTTGAAAAATCGTATTTTTAGGTTGTAAATTAAAGTATTTTCTTAAAAAAATGTACTTCTTCTTTAAAACTCATATTTTTATGTTAAAAAGTCAAAGTGAATTTTTTTAAAATAAAAATTCAACTGCTTTGTTTTTAATTCTCTGTTTAATTAAAAAGTTCATATATTTTTGTCGAAATTTCATCTTTGATGGCAAAAAATGCAACTTTATTACTATAATATTCGTCTTTTTTGGTTTGATCATTCGTTTCATTAGGTAGAAAGTTCAGATTTTTTGGATTAGAAGGCATCTTTATTATTAAAATTGATAACTTTTGGTGGAAAATTTTAAATATTACGATTTTTTAAGTCGTTTTTTTCTCAAAAATTGATTTTTAAACTTAAAATTCAACTTTTTCATTTATGGTTGACATTTTTTTAGATGAACATTAAACTATTTGGTTAAAAATTATTAGTGGTGGTGGAAACTTTATATATTTACATTCAACTATATGCTTGGAAAATAAACTGTTTTCTTGCATTAAAAATTTACATTTTTATTTAGAGTACATATCTTTAGGTAGAAAATAGGATGATTTTGTATAAATCCCCTCATTAATCTTAAAAGTTTATTTAAAAAGATTTAAACACATTTTCATAATTGTAAACAAAAATCTGAGAGATTTTCTGTCATTTTTTCAAATTTTGCAGGTTTTATTGAAAATTCAGAAGTTTTAAAAGAATTTCAAAAATAATTTAAAAGTTGAAAAGATTCCAAATAATTAAAAATAAAACTATATACCAAAATTTTATTAAGATTCGTGTGAAAATTAAATTTTTTTTTTTTGCCACAGGACATTAATTTAAAGAGAATATTCAAGGAGATTGCAAAAGATTTCTAAAATTCCAAAACAAAAATTAGAAAACCTTAAGGCTTTTTTTTATTTTGCAGGATTGATTAAAAGTTTTTCTGAAATAAAACAGGTATATAAAATATTCTTCAAATTTTCCATACAAATCATATTATGACTGTAAGTTTTTTTATTGAAGTAATTACTGAGAACTAAAAAGTCAAATAAAAGCTCAAAATTTCAAAAAACATAACAATTTATATTTTCAAAAACAAATTAGATGTATAAATTTTAAAGAAATAATTTAAACAAGACTGGCACATTTCAAATTTGTAAAGTTGATCTAAATAAATTATAAGTTAATATCTCAAACTATTATTCAATCTAGGCAACTCGATTGTCTCAACTTTTCGTCTATCCTTTTTCCTCAGCCCCTGTTTTTTTTTTGTAACAAAATTAAGAATAAAAAAAAGGAGCATGAGTTTAAAGTTAATAATTTTATAACAAGGTAAGTGGGTCTCAACCGAGACGTAAGAAATTTTTTGAAATTTTTGCAAAATCTTCTTTTTCGTTTGAAATCATTAAAATCTTTTGAAATCCTCTCAAATCGGTTGAAACCTTTTGAAATCGTTGTAAATTTCCGAAGTAAGAAAATCCGTATATTTCTTTCGAAATGCAAATATTAACACAAATATTAAATTTCTTTCTGAATGCTCTTGAAATCTTTGTCACATCTTTAGGGAATCATTGAAATCTTCGTGAAATCTTCTGGAAATCATTGAAATCTTTGTGTAATTTTTAAAATCTTCGTGAAGGATTTGCCAAATATACGAAATCATGAAAATATTTGGGAAAACTCTGTGAAGGCTTTCTGAAAGCTTTGAAAACCATTGTGAAATCTTCATAAAATGTGTTCTAAGCCTCAAGCAATGTTTTGAAATCTTTTTGATATATTTATTAACATTTTTGAAAACTTTGTGAAATCTTAAGGAATTCATTGTACCCTTTCTGAAATTTATAAAATCTTAATGAAATATTTAATTACATTTGTGAAATCATGGAAATCTTAGTGAAATATTTTAGAAATCATTGAATTCTTTCTGAAAGCTCTAGAAATCTTTGCAAAATATTTGACATCTGTGTGAAACCTTCGAAATGTTTGCGAACGCTTTCTGGAAGCTTTGGAAGTCTTTGTGAAATCTTTCGGAATCTGCGAAATATTTGAAATATTTTGTTAAGATATTTGATAATATTTGTGTAATTATTGAAATTTTTTAAATCTTTGGCGAAATTTTCAGACAGCTTTCCGGAAACTTTGTAAATCTTTTTGAAATTTTAAAAATCTTACTGAAATATTATGGAAATCATTGAAATCTTTCTGAAAGCTCTAAAAATGTTCGCGAAATATTTTTAATCTGTGTAAAATCTTACAAATGTTTGGGAAAACTTTGGAAGTATTTTTGAAATCTTTATAAATCTTTGCAAAATATTAGAAATATTTTTTAATTATTTGATAATATTTGTAATATTATTGAAATCTTTGAAATATTTGCCAAAACTTTCTGATAGCTCTCTGGAAACTTTGTAAAACTCTGACATTTTTCTGAAATCTTTTTAAAAGCTTTTGAAATCTTTGTGAAATCTTAGTGAAATCTTTGGAAAATATTGAAATATTTTTACAACCTTTAAAATTTTTGTGACACATTTTAATTATCTGTGAACTCTTTAAAATATTTTTTAAAAAAACTTTTTGATTACTTTCTGGAAGCTATGGAAACTTTTTCTTAATTTTTGGAAATCTTTGTGAGATGTTTCAAATATTTTTGAAATATTTGATAATCTTTGGGAAATCATTGAAATATTTCTGAAAGCTTCAGAAATATTTGCGAAAATTTAAAAATATTCGTGAAATGATTAAAACTTTTGTGGAATCTGTGTGCAATATTTTCGAAATATTTCATAATATTTCTGAAATCTTTGTAAAATCTTTGGGTTCTCATTGAAATCTTTCTGACGGCCTCTGAAAGCTCTCGAAATCTTTGCGAAATATTTAATATTTTTGTGAAATCCTCTCAAATCGGTTGAAACCTTTCGAAATCGTTTAAAAATTTTAAAAATCTGTTTAACTGCACCCTTCTTGAAATACTTATAAGATCTCTTGTGTTCCTTTAGAATTACTAGAACATTTTTAATATTTGAAATTGTCTAAAGAAATTAGAAAATCTTAAAAGAATTGCTGCGATTCTAGAAATCTTCAGAAATCTGTACGAATTCTTTGTTTGCACAATGTTGTGTATTTGTTTAAACCATTGAAATATTTAAAATCTTCTAGAAAAAAATTTAAAATGTTAAAAATTGCATTGTACCCTTTTTGAAATCTTTGAAATTCTTGAAGCCTTTTGAAATCATTATGAATTCTTTGAAATATTTGTAAAATCTTTTTTATTCATATATTATTTCAAAATATTTTCTATTTATTTAAAATCATTTGAAATCCTCTGGAATTTGTTAAAACCTTTCGAAACAATTTAAAACTTTAAAACCTGGTGTACTGTACCGTTTTTTCAATCTTTGAAATTATTGACATGGAAAAATATTTTGAAATCTTGGTAATCTGGAGGCATATTTGAAATTTTCTAACAATTAACTTAAATTTGTTTACAAAAATTTGAAATTCATATAATCTTGGAAAATCCTTTGAATCTCGGAATCTTTGCAAATCCTCATAAATTTTTCAAAATATTTTCTATTTATTTAAAATCATGGGAAGATATGAAATCTTCTTAAAAAAGCTTTATTTGTTTAAAAGTTTTGAAATTCTCGAAACCTGGGGAAATCCTGATTAATTCTTTAAAATATTGGTGAAATCTTTTGTATTCGTTTTTAATCTTATTAACAACTTTGAAATCGTTGAAAATCACTGAAATATTTTGAAATCTCTTTTCGAAATTCTTTGAATTTCTTGAAATCGTTTAAAAGCCTCATGAATTCTTCAAATTATTAAAAAAATATTTTGTTTTCAGTTGAACGTAATGGAATTTTTAAAATCTAAAAACATTTGAGTTTTAAAATTTTTTATTTCTTCGGAAATTCGTATCAATTCTCTAAAATATTCGCCACTTTTTCATTCGTCAAAATTATTCAAATAAGTAAGAAAATTTCAAAATCGGTCAAATCTTTCAAATCCTTATGATTTCTTTGAAGTATTTATAAAAGGTTTTGAAATTTTTTTTATTCGTTTGAAAATATTTAAATCCTCTCGAATTTGTTTGCATTAAAGTTTTAAAATTCTTTGGAAACTCTCACTTTGAAATATTTTTCAAATCATTTCTATTCCTCGAAATCATTGAAATATTTTTTTAAAAACTCAAAATCGCTTAAAATTAATTTCTTTGTACGCCTTTGAAATTCTATTAATGTTTTCAAGTCCTTATGAACTCTTTGAAATATTTATAAAATCTTTTGTATTCGTCTGAAACCATTGAAATCCCCTCAAATTTTGTTAGAACTATTGAAATAGTTTTAACAATTTCGTAATCTGGTGCATCGAACCCTATTTGAAGTTCTTGAAATCGTCATGAATTAAAAAAAAAAATATATATATATATATTTTGTATTCATTCAAAATTTTTCGAATTTTTCCTCCTTTTTAAAACTTTTATGACAGTTTCAATTTGCAGGTAAATTAGATTCACTTTCTCAATTAAAAATAAAATTGGAAATTAAATGTATAGAAAATTCGAGTAAAAAGGTTCAGACCCCCCGGCGTAAACGACGACGAGACGTAATTTACCGTGACCGTAACCCTTCGCTCGATTCCTGGAAAATGAAGAAAAAAATGACAGAAAAAATTGGTGGCAGCCATGCACTTGTCGTGGCAGCCAACACCTGCTTGAAGTGGCGAGCCCTGTCGTAAAGTCTTGCGAATTCTGAGAAACATATGTGAAATATTTTGTGTTCGTTTAAAAACATCGTGAAATCTTCTTCAAAAAACTTTGAAATCGTTTAAAATCATTAAAATCTTTCGGAAATTGTTGTAAAATCTTTTCCACGCATTTTTCTTATCAATGAAATCTTTGTGAAGTCTTTTGAAATATTTTTGAAATCATTCTGAAATCTTTGTTTGCTGAATCTGTTGTATTCGTTGAAATCATTGAATAATTTGAAATTTCCGTGAAATCTTCCAAAATCTGGTGTACTGTATTCTTTTTCAAACCTGTGAATTCTTATTTTGCTCCAGAGATATCCTGTGTGCACTTAAGTATTTTTTAACAGTCTACAGTCTACGCTGAAGACTGTTCACTCACCCCACTACACTAGACACAACCAGTTCCCCACGGCGGAGGGAATGACACTGAAAACGAGACGCGAATAACAGAACCACAGCTGTCTAGCAACGCTTTCTGATTCCGCGCGTGCGTAATGGACACGTTCTGTCAGTGCTGGCAGGTGGTGTCTAGCCTGCTGCTCAGCGCAGTTCGTCATACACAAAGGGAAGGTCTGGGGTCGAAATTCAAACCGAGTTTGCGTGAGCAGAATAAATTCTGCACCGCCCCCACTTTTCTGATTTTCTTTAGAAATCTTCTATACTCTGTTCACCTACAGATCCTCTAAGGCAAGAGTTGAGACGCAAACTCACACAGGCTCACACACTGATATAAAACTATAGAGGGGACCGGAAAGTTATCTCGATTTTAGATGACAATACACAGATAAATCGTGTTTCGTGGTGTTTAGAAATAAGAAAAAATGTCTAGAGCCAAACTTATTTGACCAAAAATTACGAATTAAAAAAAATACCTGAATTTTCAAATAAAAAAGGTAACTTTCGAACAAAAAATCGAATAGTTAAATTTTCTGTTTAAAGAATTAATATTTTCAACCAAACCAAAATTATTAAACACATTAGATAAGTTTTGAAGCAAAAAACTGAACTGTAAATTAAAATGGTGAATCTTCAATAAAAAAATTACATTTAGTTAAATAGGTGAGTTTTCCACAGACAAATCTCTAACAAAATGTATGAATTTTCAACCAAAAAGATAAACTTCCTACCCAAAAAACAACACATTTGCAATAAAAATTATAAATCTTTACCACAAAAACTGAATTTTTTAACCAAATAGTTGAATTTCTAACCATAAAGATGAATTCCCAATCAAGAAGCTTATTCTTCTGTCTAAAAGACGAATCTTCAAAAAAATAAATAAATTTTCAGACATCCAACAAAATTAATTTTCAACTAAAAAGTTGAATTTCTAACAAAAAAAGATTTATTTTCAGCCAAGAACATTAATTTTCTACTAAAAAAAGATTGAATTTTCAACTGAAAAGATGAATTTTTAATAACGAGCCATTATTTTCTACAAATAACTTAACTTTTGAGAAAATGCGAAAGACGAATAGACTAAGAAGAATCATTTTCTACCAGAAAAAATACGAATTTTTAAATAAAAAGACTAAGTTTCAAACATAAAAATGGAACATTTCAATTTTTAGGTATGGAAATTATTGATAACGATTAAACAAAGAATTTTGCAATAAAATAGTTTAATTTTCAAAACGTAAATTTTAAATCAAACATGAAATGGTCAAACATTCAGTTTAAAAAAACGTTTTTAAACAAACATGACGAATTTTCAACAGAATAAATACATTTTCAACCAAAGAAATACATTTTTAATAAAAGTGATTAATCTTTCACACAGGAAAATGAATGTTTAACTACGAAATTTAATCTTTTACCAAAAACATTAACCTTGAACCAAATACATTATTTTTAACCAAATAATTGTATTTTCAACTGTGAAAGATCAATTTTCAAACAAATGTCGAATAATAAAATAACTATTTAAAAAATTAATTTTTAATCCAACAAAGAAGAAGTTTTCAATAAAATATTTTAAGCAAGAATATTAATTTTTTCCCGAATAAGATGAATTTTCTTCAATATACCTGAATTTTCAAATAAGAAAACTAACTTTTAAACACACAATGAAATAGTTTTTTTCCTCAATATTTCTATTTTCATATATTTCATGAGGATTTCAATCATTCTACAAATATTGTCGAAAATTTTTAAAATTTAGAAATTTTTTAAAGATTTTACAAAGATTTTCAAACAAAACTTCTCAAAGAATTCAGTAATTTCGCAAATATTTCACAAATATTTCAATAATTTTACAAATATTACCTAACATTTCCCCAAGAATTCACAAAGATTTACATGATTTCAAAAATATTACCGAACGTTTCAAAAATATTTTAAGTATTTAGCAAAGATTTTTAAAGAATTCACAAAGATTTCAAAAATTTAAATAATGTTACCGAAAATTTTTAAAATATTTCAAATATTTAGCAAAGATTTTTTAAAAATTCAAAAAAATTTCACGAAGATTTTACAAAGATTTCAATTATTAATCAAAGATTTAAAAAATTTCGCAAAAATTTGAGATAGATTTTAAATATTTCAATGATTTCCTAATAATGTTACAAAATTTTTTAATATTTAGCAAAGATTTCGAATAGATTTGAAAGATAATAAAATAATAAAATCTACATTTAAAATTTAATTTTTAATCGAACAAAAAAGAAGTTTTCAATAAAATATTGTAACCAAGAAGATTAATTTTTTCCTGAATAAGACGAATTTTCTTCAATATACCTGAATTTTCAAATAAGAAAACTAACTTTTAAACACACAATGAAATAGTTTTTTTCCCACAATATTTCTATTTTCATATATTTCATGAGGATTTCAATCATTCTACAAATATTGTCGAAAATTTTAAAAATTAAAAAATTTTTTAAAGATTTTCAAACAAAACTTCTCAAAGAATTCAGTAATTTCGCAAATCTTTCACAAATATTTCAATAATTTTACAAATATTACCAAACATTTCCCCAAGAATTCAAAAAGATTTAAATGATTTCAAAAATATTACCGAACATTTTAAAAATATTTCAAATATTTAGCAAAGATTTTTAAGGAAGTCACAAAAATTTCGCAAAAATTTCAATAATTTAAAAAATATTACCGAAAATTTTTTTTTATTATTTCATATATGTAGCAAAGATTTTTCAAAAATTAAAAAAAATTTCACGAAGATTTTAAAAAGATTTCAATTATTTACCAAAGATTAAAAAACTTTTGCCAGAATTTCAGATATATTTCAAATATTTCAATGATTTCCTAATAATTTTACAAAAATTTGTAATATTTGGCAAAGATTTCGAATAGATTTGAAAGATGAAACAAAGCAAGAAAGAATTGAAAAAATGCCAGTTCCGACGATTTGAGGAATTTAATCAATCGACTTCAGAGGCGGGCAATTCAATACTTTGTCCCACCCTGGCCACTTCTGCGCCTGATCAAGCTGGTTGCTTACCTGGCGCGACCTGGTGCGACCTTTACATTTTTTTCACTGTTAGAAATTTCTATAGGAATTTCCATAGACTCGCCACTAATGCTTTATTGCAGAAACCGTTTCTAAATGTTCCTAAACAGGAACACAAAATTTTCCGAAAATTATGTTACAATTTAATAATTTTCAGTTACTGCATGCTTGCGCACTTTAACTTTTGTACTAATTTTTATCATTTACCTAATTTTCTAGTAAATATTTTTTTTTCTGAGCACTTATACTCTTGCCTATTAGGGAGGTAATATTACGTAATATATATATTAGGTAATATTACGTGATGATATTTTTTACCCTTTTACCTCCCCCCAACCCCTAACTGCAGTTACGTCAAATTTCTTGGAATATTTAAGAATATTTAATAGGCGTTTTCTAAACTAAACAAAGTTTTTTTAAATCAAGTGCGGTATAAAAATAAATAAACATAAGTTTTATGTAAAGCAACAATGAGTTGAAAAAACAAATTTTAGACACACAAATATTAGAATTATATCTGAAAAATTTAAAAAATAAATTTCATTTTAGAGGATTTCACCAAATATCAAGGAAAATTCGAGCCTTTTCAAAATATATTTAGGGCATTCAGCAGTTTGGAACAAATAATAAATATTCGATAGATTGTCGAAAATGCTTCCAAAAGGGTTTTAATATTTTAAATCTATGCAAAGCCTCTTCAATTCTGAAAAATATTTTTATATAACTAAAAATTTTCTTGAAATTTAAAAAAAATAATTCAAAATATATAAAAATTACATCAAAATATTCAAAAATTTCCTAAGAATTTAATTAAAATTAGACAAGATTTTTGAATATTTCAGATGTGTCAAAAAAATCTAGAACACAAAAAAAAATTATTTTACAGGACTTTACAAAATATTAGGTAAAATTTGAGCTTCCAGGTTATAAAATATTTTTGATATACCTCCTAAATTCTTAAAAATATATTTATCTGGCTCGAATTTTTCTTGCAATTTTGAAAAAATTAATAAAAATGTAAAAAGTTGCTTTAAAATCTTCCAAACTTTTATAGGAATTTTAATAAAATTTATTTATTTACTTGAAAACTTTCAACGTTTTTTTCATAAAGGGCGTGTGATACTTTGTCATATGAGTATTTACTTTTCAACACTTATTATCTACAATTTTTATTTTTTCAGAAAGTATTAGTGTCCAGATGTTCGCGTTTGTTTATTCGGTATTTTTTTATATAAACTTTAACATAAATCTGAATTTTTTAAATCTCTTATAACATAAAAATCGTCTTTATTTTCTTTAAATATTTGCAATGATTAAGGAATTTAATGGTTTTGTTTTGTATTTTTCAATGTTACCAAATTGAAAAATTTTGCTTTAAAATCTTCTTCTAAAAGATATTATAAGTTTTAATTCTTTGAATTGTTTTAAAACTTCTAAGTATCTCTTAAATTTACTCAAATTTGCTATAAAATTATATATTATTGCAAAATATTGCTTTTAAATTTCGACACACTTTTTTAAAATTTTGGGAAATAATTCGAAATGTTTTGTAATCCTTTTCAATTAAAAATTTAAAATCATTATTTCAAAATTAAACATTAACTGCTTAAATTTTTCCCATTGATCTTTTAAAAAATGTCATCTCAAAATCTTTATTAATTACTTCGCAACATAAAAATCCACAAACATATTCATATGTTTGCATATTCAATGTTCAATTAATTTATGTTGCATAATATAGGAAAATTACATTCAATCGTTATGTAATGTATTAATGTAAACAAATTTGTCAGCTAATAATTAAATAATACGTTCATAACATAAAAAAGCATGAAAGAAAATTATTTTCATTGCAGAATTCAAATAATTTTTACATTGTATTTTTCTGATAATTTTGATCATTATTAATAACCTTTTAAATTCTACAAGAAAAAACTAAAATATATACATGTTCCGATTATTTCAAAATCAGAATTCAGATACTCAGTTCATAACATAACAAAAATGTACACAAATGATATATTTGAAAAAGAAGTAAATTTTAACATTATTAAACTTTCATTACCAAAATTAAAGCTAATATTCAATTATATAACTTTAAAGTAAAAAATCGATTGACATACTTAATTTAAACAAAATCAAAATTAAATATTTGTGTAATTCAATGTTGTGAAAAAAATAGTCAGCTAATACATTAGTACCTTTTGATACTAATTTCAGAAAAAAATTAAATCATATTTACATTATATTTGAAAAATCGAATGTAGATACTCATTTCACAACATGAGAATCATTAAAAAAAATTATGTAATTGAAATAATATAATTATAAATAGAAGTGAACTTTTAATATTCAAATTATATTTCATATTCCATTATATAACTCAGGCACTCAATTTTTAATAACGCTCAGGAAGCATGCAGCTGCGTAGAGTGGACGTAGGTGATCCGCCTGTAGGCTAGTATCTCGGGGAATAGAGTATAGGGTTACCCAAATAACGATTTTCGAGCTACGCGGCAAGTCACCTTTCCTCCTCCCCAAATGTTCCATTTCCGGAGTAAGAAAATCCGTATTTTTCTTTTGAAATGCAAATGTTAACACAAATAACTAATTTCTTTCTGAAAACTCTTGAAATATCTGTGACATCTTTAGAAAATCATTGAAATCTTCGTGAAATTTTTTGGAAAAGATTGAAATCTTTGTGCAATTTAAAAAATTTTTGCGAAATATTTCCCAAGTATTCGAAATCTTGCAAATATTTGGGAAAACTCTTTGAAAGGTTTCTGAAAGCTTTGAAAATCATTGTGAACTCTTCCTGAAATATTTTCTAAACCTTTCGAAATATTTTGAAATGTTTTTGATATATTTAATAATATTTTTGAAATTATTGACATGTTTGTGAAATCATTGTAACCTTTTTGAAATCATTAGAATTTTATTGAAATATTTAATTACATTTGTGAAATTATGGAGGTCTGGGAGAAATATTTTGGAAATCATTAAAATTTTTCGGAAAGCTCTATAAATCTTCGGGAAATATTTTTAATCTGTCTGAAATCTTCGAAATGTTGGTGAAAACTTTCTGAAAGCTTTCTAGAAACTTTGTGAATCTTTTTGATATTTTTATGAAATCTTTCTAAAAGCTTTCAGAAAGTTCTAGAAATATTTGTGAAATATTTAAAATCCTTGTGAAATCTTTAGGAAATAATTGAAATCTTTGTGCAGCCTTTACAAGTTTTATGAAATATTTTTGATATATTTGATAATATTTGTGAAATTATTGAAATGTTTGTGAAATGTTAGGAAAATAATTGTAGACTTTCTGAAATCTTTAAAGTCTTACTGAAATATTATGGAGATAATTGAAATCTTTCTGAAATGTTTACAAATCTTTGCGAAATATTAGAAATATTTTTTAATTATTTGATAATATTTGTAATATTATTGAAATCTTGGAAATATTTGCCCAAACTTTCTGATAACTCTCGGGAAACTTTGTAAATCTCTGTGACATTTTTCTGAAATCATTTTGAAAGCCTTCTGAAAACTTTTGAAATCTTTGCGAAATATTCTAAATTTTGGTGTGAAATCTGAGTGAAATCTTTTGGAAAATATTGTAATCTTTTTACAACCATTGAAATTTTTGTGAAATATTTTAATTCTCTGTGAAATCTTTAAGATATTTGAAAAAAACTTTCTGATAACTTTCTGGAAGGTTTGGAAATCTTTTATTAATTTTTGAAAATATTTGTGAAATGTTTCAAATATTGTTGAAATTATTGATAAACTTTGTAAAATCATCGAAATATTTCTGAAAGGTTCCTGAAAGCTTCAGAAGTATTTGCGAAATATTAAAAATATTTGTGAAATTATTAAAACCTTTGTGGAATCTGTGTGCAATATTTTCGAAATATTTCATAATATTTCTGAAATCTTTGTAAAATCATTGGGTTCTCATTGGAATCTTTCTGAAAGCGTCTGAAAGCTCTCGAAATCTTTGCGAAATATTTAATATTTTTGTGAAATATTTAGGAAATCATTGAAATCTTTGTGAAAACTTTGAAATCTTTGTGAAATCTTTGAAATCGTTGGGAAAGTCTTTCTGTATTTTTTTCTAAATCTTTCTAAAGCTCTGTAAAATGCTTTACATATTTTTTTAATGTTTGTTAATATTTGTAAAATTATTAAAATCTTTGTGAAAATCTTTGGGAAATCATTGAAAAATTCCTGAAAGCTTTCTGGAAGCTCTAAAAGCCTTTGAGATATATAAAAAATGTTCAGTAATATTATGAAATTATAGAAACCTTCTTAAGTCTTAAGTAAATCGTTTTGAAATATTTGTGCAATATTTAAAATATTTGCGAAATATTTGAAAGCTTTGTGAAATCTTTTCTTTATCTTTGGAAGTCTGAAATATTTTTGAAATATTTGATCATATTTATAAAATTACTGAAACTTTTGGGAAATTATTCAACTTTTTTTTAATAAAAAGAAAATTATCAGAGTTATAGAATTTTCAAAAATTAAAAAAAAGCTTTTTGAGTTTGTTTGAAAAATTGGAAATTCAAATTTTGATCAAAGAAAAAATAAAAAATTCCATTTTGTGGTCAAACTATGCAAGATACGAAAAAAAAAGAATAAACAAAAAATGTGAATCCAGAAAAGATCCAGAAGTTCGGTTTAAATAACTTTTTATTGGACGTGTAGTTTTTTTTCATTTGTAAAAAACCGCTTTGAAAATTAAAAAATATATTTTTTGGACAAACGATACAAGCTTTAAAACAAACAAAAAATAAATAAAAGTAGTTCACTCAGAACAGAACTCCAAATTTGTTTTCAATCATTTTTTGGCAATGCACGTATTTTTTTTATTTTAATCGTGAAAAATGGCCTTGCAAATAAACAAATTATTTTTTTGGCAAAAAGACACAAGGTACAATAAAACATTTGATAGGAAAATCGTTTTTAAATTAGATCAGAAAATTTTCTTTCAACCTTTTTTCTTTCTGGAGACACGAGATGAGAATGTGTTTGTTAAAGCCGAAGGAGCTTTAACAACAGAGCATTCACAATTAAGGTGAAGCATTTATGCCTTATGGCTAGTACAATAAATCGAGCTGTGTCGAAATTTTTTGATGACTCGAAATACAAACTAACAACTAACGGTAGCCACGATGATAGGAAATAAGACCTCAAGTCTCAAACGTAATAAAGTTTTATGGTTTAGATTTCTGGGTAGAAAATCTTAATAATACAGGTGAATTTTTTAAGACGCTTTCCAGGTAAGAAATGTCAAAATATTTGCGAAATATTTGAAAGCTTTGTGAAATCTTTTCTTTATCTTTGATTTTAATTCGATTCTTCGATTTTAATTAAAATTAGTGTAGTTATAGTTAATATTTTTCGATCAAAGGATTTTTAAAAAATTTCTAAAATTCTGAGATTTACACTGTTTTGAAATTTGACGTAGACTTTTTTTTAACTGAAATATTTTGACACTTTATTTCGGATTATAATGAAACTTATAGACATTATGTAAAATAAAATACTGTTATATAAAGCATCTTTAATTTATAAAAAAAATTTTTCATAACTAGCGAACCACATGAGTGTCCATCAATTTTTTATTTTAAATAAAAAATAGAATATATTTTCTTTAATAATTTATATAAAACAACATCTTGTTTTACAAAATGCCTAAAAGTTTCAGTATAATTTGAGACAAAGTGTCAAAAATATTATAGCTTAAAAAAAAACCGACCTCAAAACTTTAAAATTGTGTAGTTCCCATAATTTCCAAAAAAATTTTAAATCCGTCAGACGGAAAACAATATCTATAAAGTGCTGAAACTTTACTAATTTTTATTATTGTCGAAGAGACTGTTGAAAGGATTGATATTTCTGACCTGGTAAGCAGAGAATTCACATTTTTCATATTTTAACATTATTTTGCCAAGAATCTTAAAAACATTCACAAAAACTGAAAAATGACTACAGAAAAATACAGAAATATGTCCGCTACGCTGGCACATATTAATTCTTCTTAAATATTCTTAGAAATTTTTAAACAATTTCAAAAATTATAAATTCTTTTTTAATTCAACCAAAAAGTTAGATTTTTGAAGATTTTTAAATTGGATTTTTTAATATTTCAAAGATTTAAAAAAGTTTCAAACCAATAAAGAAAATATCTCAAGATTCCTGGGAAAATTGAGAGTGATTCACTCTTTTGAAAATTAATTTGAAGACAATATTTAAAAAGATTATACTAAATTAAAAAAGACTTCTGAATTTGCCAAAAATCCACCTAGAAAAATGTAAAAACAATTTTATGAATGATTCCAGTCATCTGAAAAGATATTTACGAAGTTTTGTAATTTTAAAGAAATTATAAATACTTTAAAATGTTGGCAGATTTTCGAAAGTTTACAAAGCATAACTTTTTTCCAAGCGTAAAAATTTTTTAATATCTTTCAAAATAATCAAATTCGTTCGGAAGTTTTGGAAAATGTTTTGAAATGGAAAAAATTCTGATTGCATTTTTAGATAGTTTTTCGAAATATTCAAAAATCTGTTTGAATTTGATCGAAATGTCTAGTTAAATTATACTTGTATAAACTTAGAACAAATAAGCAAAATAAAATTGAAATATACCCACGCAAAATTTTTACTTATTTTTCAAATTACTTTTCTTTACGTTATAATTGGCCCACATTTTTTTCTGTCCTGAAAAATCAATTTTGGTGGCAAATTCATTCATTTTGTTGAAAATGTATCTTTTTCTTTTGTAAATTCATCTCTACTGGTAGAAATATCAGATTATTTGATTTAAATTGCAAATGTTCAGTTTAAAATTTTTCTTTTGTTTGTACAGTTTGTGTATGAAAAATTTCGAATTTCACTACTCATCAAATTCCTGTAGTTTCTTCATGAATAGAGAAAAAACTGAAAAATTACCCGTTTTACCACACTTTGCATTAAATAAATAGACATAAACTAAGCCCAATTCAAAAATCGATAAGTCAAAAACGATAGGTCAAATCGGTCAAAGCATCGACAACTATTAATTGTTGATTGTGAATTCTCTTTTACTAATATTACTTCGGATGTATTGTGAATTCTCTGTTTTAAAAGCTTCTGTACGGTTTTTGTGAATTCTCTTTTGTTAAAGCTCTTTCAGATTTATTGTGAATTCTCTTTGTTAAAGCGTCTTTGGCCTTAATGAACACATTCTCATCACATGTCTCGTACTTCGCACTCGATTTTGTCGAAAATGTGAACTTTCCTTAATTATCTTTGAATCTTTTATACAAATTTTTAAATAAATTTAGTTTTGTATCTCTGCTTGGGACAACGTATACAAATGTTGCAAAATAATGTACAAATTTTTTTTGGTATGATTATATTTATATTTGTTCCTTATTTTGCATTAATTTTTATTCGCAGGATTTTATTGCAACTTGTGTCGTATTTTTATAAATTTAATTGATTTATTTTTAATGTTATTTTCACTTTTTATACTGAAAATACGCATCCTAGCGTAAAGTGGTTCTGCGTAAATTTGGAAATATAATTCAGGCGATAAATTTAGTTAAATAAAATGTTATTGAAGCTTGTGTTATTCTTGCAAAAAGTTTGATTGTTTTACATTTATTTTCATAATAAATTTTTATAACAAATTTGTAGTTTTTGTTTGGCAGAAAAGCATTTGTCTTTTAGTATTTTTTTTCTATTCTTGCGTGGCTTTCCCAAAGGCTTAATTTTTTATTTTTAGTGCTGTTTTTACGATTAAAACAAAAACTACTAATACTCTCAAAAAATTATTTATGACAAATGTGTAGCTAATTTTTGGATGACCAACTTTAGTCTATTAATTTTTTTTCATAACTTGTGTCATTTTTATTCAAAAATGTAATTCTTCTATTTTTAATTTTAATTTTTACGAGTAAAATAAAAACTACGCGATATATCAAAAAGTGATTTCAAACAAATTTGCAGATCTGTTTTAATGCAAAACTTTTATTTATTCTTCTTTTTTCGTACCTTGTGTCGTTTTTCCAAAAAATTTAATTTTTTTATTGCTAATGTTTTTCCCACAAATTAAACATTAACTGCACATTGTATAAAAAAATGACTAAGAAAACATTTGTAGGTACTGGTCGGGTAAATAACTTTTGTTTATTTTATTTTTTTCTTATTTCGTATCGTTTGTTCAAAAAATTTAATGTTTTATTTTTAAAGCTACCTTTACGAATAAAACAAAAAAAACGAGTTCCATCAAAAAGTCATGAACTACAAATTTGCGGATCTTTTTTGGAAATAAACTATTTCTTTCTGTCTTCAAATGTCCTAAATGGGTATTTGTTTATATAATTTGTTTATAAAATTCATCAAGAATATCCGATTACCAATTTTTATCGGCAAACATTACTGACAGTATAATTTTATTGAAATTAAGAGAAGATACTATTTATTTCTGCCCACACTAGGCATTTGTTTACATAATTTGTTTATAAAATAAATAAAAAATATCGAATGACAAATTTTTATGATAAAGTTACATTTTTCATAAAAACAAGTAACTGAAACGCAAATATGAACTTTGAAAACGAAAAAATAGTAATCTAAACAATTTTTTTAATCAATTTTTTTACAACAACTACCTTAACCAGATAATAATTTTTTGCTTTCAAACATCCAAGCGCTTCTAGTCCAGCGATGGAGAGCAAAGAAAGAAATGTTTCACGAAAATGCAAAAGAAAAACAAAAAAAAGGACTTTTTCACTATTTGATTTATGGTAAATGTTTAAAAAACAACAATTTAAAAATCAGACTGCTTAAATTTTTACAAAACTGAATGCTTAATTTTAAAAAATCATCGTAAAAGATGATACGTGGCCATTAAGTTTTGAAATTGAATATCATTATTAATTTTATAAAGAAATGTACATCGTAGACATTAATAGGCAGAAACTAATTGTTTTTTGTTCTAGTGTTATTTTAATTGAATTACCAACCATTTTTTCTGAAACAAATTTTCAACGAATCAGTATTTTTTAATTTTATGAACAAATTATATAAACAAATGCACATTATAGGCTTCTTTAAGCGTAAAGAAATCGTTTTTTGATCTGAAATTAAATTTTCCACTCGTTGTTCAATTTTGATTTAAAATGAGGTAATTATTATTGCAATTTTACAAACATAATTGTTTAAACAATTTATTATTGTTTAGACTTTCCACTTTTTGTCATTGATCGTTATGAGCATACTGAATGTAAATTTTCCTTAAGTAGTTGCTGAAAGCCATTTTATTTAAATTAATATTTTTTTTAAATTAACAAACGAGTACAAATACTTTAATTAAAAAAATTATAATAATTTTTATAAAATTATTCATGTTGATGTACATTGATTATTTTCTTATAACTAGAAAGTCAAGCAATAACTGAAAAATTTAGAAAAAACTGTAATTTTCTAGCATAATCTTAGTAAAGATAGTTATAAACAATGAGAAATTGTTTCAATAATTTTATTTCTTAATTTAGATTATTCATTACAGTAAAAACTGGACAAATGGTTTTAACGTTAAAAAATATCGCAACTTTCCAGCAATTATCTAAGAGGATAGTTATATTATTATTTTTATTATTACACCATTAAGCCATTTCCCTTTCGAGGTAGGCGTGACTCACTCGGCAGGGGAAAGGAGTAGTGTGTGGATGGGATAGAGATTTTTCAGAT
>NC_046657.1:125428206-125434910 GCF_010883055.1 Belonocnema kinseyi | reverse complement strand
TTTTGAGCCAGGTAGTATCATTTTTGACAGAAAAAGAACCATTAACAACAAATTTCATTTTAGGCGTCGCGACTGGAAAGAATAAGTATGCACACATATTCATATAACAATAATTAATTGTTTATATAATTAAATTTGATAACCTACAAGTAAGAAAGTAAAACTTCCAAAAATGTAGTATAATATATAGTATATAGCTTATAAACATTGAAATTGTTACATTTTACTAATTATTTTCAAAAATTTATTATTTTTAGGAATATCTGCGGAAATCCCGGCGACTGAAGAAAACTTAATTGTGAAGAAACCTAAAATTGAAGTATTTTTTCAAAAGAATTGTTTATAACAATGTTTATGGTTAAATTTTTGAATTTTTTTTAGACGAGCCGTCTTTTGTACAATAATTCAGAAAAGTTTCAGTGCACAAAAAAATACTCTTTTGTAAGGCCTAAAAAGAAAAAACAAGTTTTTAAACCAGCTATTTTGGATCAAAATTCAAAAAGTGAGAGCATTTCCAAAATTTTTAAAACCACATTTTTTCAATATTTCTAAATTCTATCTACGGTTATTCATAGTACTCAGAAATTCAATCAATTTATCCTTATGAATTTTTTCTATACAAAAAAATTATCAGAGTTTGAGCATTTTCAAAATCTTTTTTTAATTTTTTTTAATTTGGTCGAAAAGTTGAAAATTCAAAATTTGATCGTACCAAAAATAATGAAAAATCCAAAAATTCCATTTTTGGTCAAACTATGCAAGATACGAAAGAAATGAATGAGCGCAAGAACCAACGCAAGATTCAACAGTTGCGCGACTTAGGCGTGCTCAATCTTGCGAGCGAAGCGAGACGCGCGCGGAGCGGGCGATAAGATTGTGCCCACATAACGGGCATTAAATGACATTCCTAAATTTACCGATTATAACACTATTATCCCATTGCTTTATAAATTTTGTTTATAACAATAAAATAATTTTAAAATTTGCTTGTTGAGCGCGCACATTCACATAGTGCGCACGCACGCGGTTTGTAAGTTTTAGTGCGCCTGGGGAGCGCACTTGTTAGACCCTGAGTTTCGCGTTCGATAATGTATTTCCTTCGCGCTACGCGTTCAGACAAGGAAAATTTAGGTATTGTGAATTTTCTTTTGCGAAAGCTCCTTTAGCTTTAACGAACACATTCTTATCACCTGTCTCATGGGAAAGATAGGACAAAAGCTAATTTTAAGATATCATCTAAAAAAAATTTGATATAAATAATTCGATTGTACATTTCCAGATGATTAATGTTTTTGGTGAAAAATTAATCTTTATGTTTGATAATTTTTTCTGTTTTCGTTGAAATTCAACTTTTTGGTTAAGAGTTCTAGATTCTTTTTAAATTCATCTTTTTTGGTAGTAACTTATGATTTTGTTTGAAAATTCATCTTTATTAGTTGTAAATTCAATATTTTGGTTGACAATTCTTAAAAAAATTGAAAATTAATCTTTTCTTTATAAAAATTCATATTTTTTGTTTAAGAATGTACCAAATAGTTTTCAAGTTTGAAATATTTTCTTAAAAATTATAAAAAAAAGGTTTTCATTCTATTTTATAAATTCAATTTTTTGGTTGAAAATTCTTCCGTTTTATGAAAAATTGGTCTTTTTTGGTAATATAGTAATCTTTTTTTATTAAATTCATCTTTTTTGGTTAAAAACTTAACAACAGCTAGGTTTTCTAGTTGAACTCTTTTCTTAAAAATTAAAAAAAATCTTTCATTTTTTCTTAAAAACTCAACTTATTGGTTCAGAATTCTAGAAAATTTGTTTAATTCGTCTTTTTGGTAATAACTTGATTATTTTGTTTAAAAATTCGTCTTTTTTAGTTAGAAATCTAACTTTTTGGTTGAGAATTCTTTAATTTTATTGAAAATTTGTCTCTTTTGGTAGTAAATTAATTCTTTTATTTAAAAACTTATCTATTTTAGTTCATTGTTCTTGAATTTTATTTAAAATTTATTAATTGTTAGTTCAAAATTTAACTTATTGGTTGAGAATTCTTAAGTTTTATTGAAAAGTGGTATTTTTTAATAGTAATTTAATCTTTTTTATCATAAATTCATTTTTTTAATTCAAAATTCAGCTTTCGTGTTGAGCATTCTTGAATTTGTTGAAAATTGGTGTGTTTTATTTTCGGTAGAAAATTAACCTTTTTGTTTACAAATTGATTTTTCAGATTGAAAATTTAACAACTATGCTTTAAAGTTGAACTACTTTCTTAAAAATTAAAAAATCTTCCTTTCTTAAAAGTTCAACTTTCTGGTTGAGAATTTTTGAATTTGATTAAAAGTTCGTCTTTTTTGGTGGTAAATTTATCTTTTTTAGTTCAGTGTTCTTGAACTTCATTGAAAAGTTGTCTTTTTTGGTAGTAAATTATTCTTTTGGTATGAAAATTGATCTTTTTGGTTAAAAATTTAACAGGTAGGTTTAAAAGTTGAACTACATTCTTAAATTTTTTTTTATCTTCCTATCTTTCTTATAAATTCAACTTTTTGGTTAAGAATTCTTGAATTTTATTGAAAATTCGTCTTTTTTGTAGTAAATTAATCTTTTTGTTTAAAAATTCATATTTTTAAGTTGAGTATTCTTGAAGTTTATTAAAAATTCACCTTTTTTGTTTGTAAATTCAACTTTTTGATTGGGAATTGTTGAATTTTATTGAGAATTCGTCTTTTCTTGGTAGTAAATTAATTTTTTTTGTAACAATGCATCTTTTCGGTTGCAAATGTAACAGCTAAGTTTTAAAGTTAAACTACTTTCTTAAATTCTAAAAAAATTCTTTCGTATTTAGAAATTCAGCATTTGGGTTTTAAAGTTGAACTACTTTTTTAAAATAAAAAAATTCTTTCCTTCTTAAAAATGCAACTTTTTGGTTAAAAATTGTAGATTTTATTGAAAATTCGTGTTTTTTACAGTAAATTAATCTTCTTGTTTAAAACGTCATCTTTTATGGTTGAAAATTTTAACCGTTTGTTTAATAATTCTTGAATTTTGTTAAAAATTCGGTTTTTTCGGTAGAAAATCTATCTTTTTGTTTCCAAATTAATCTTTTTGGTAAAAAATTTAAAAATTGGGTTTTATAGTTGAAGTACTTTCTTGAAAATGCATTTTTTGGTTAGCAATTGAACATTTTTGTTAAAAATTCATCTCCTTAGTTGGAAATTGAAAATTTTCCGAATTTTGGTCAACAATGCTTCTTTTTAAAGACAAAATCCAACTGCCTGTTAAAATTGTACTATTTTGTTAAATATTTTTTATTTCGAAAATTAATCTAGATTAGTTGAAAGTTGATCTTTTGGGCTGAGAGTTCTTGTATTTTGTTGAAATTTCATCTTTTTTGTTATAAAATTAATTTTTTTATCAAATTTTCATACTTTTTATTTCAGAATTCAACTTATTTGTACAGAAAATGCGTCATTTTGAATTTGAATTTCAATAATTAAGTGAAAAAAAGAACTATTTGTTAGAAACCCTGTCGTTTTATAATTTTTAATTATTTTTGTTCAATTAAAAGTTTAACGATTCCATTTTTGGTTAATAATTTACCTTTCTGACTTTAAAAATTCAATGATACCAAAATTAATTGTCAGATAAAATTCAATGAGGAATCTTTCAACACTTGCTCTTAAAATCACTTCTTTATTTTAATTGTTAATTTATTAACGATGTTTATAATTCACCGAACGGTCGCGTAGACAATATAGGCACATTGGCAACTTGACTTGCTATAAACACACCCAAAAATCAGTATAAACGTAAAATTGGGTTTTACGTGAAGGTTGTCAACGAGGGAGGGGGTGGGGGATCAGAAATTGTCAAAAGTTGGTAACGTAGTTTATGGATAATCTCTAAGGAAGATTAAAGAAAGAAGGAGAAATAACATGGATTGAGTATGGGAGAATACAGAATATACAGTAGAACCTCAATTATCCGGCCTTCGATTATCCGAGGCTACGCATTATCCGAGGCAACGGGACACATCCAAGCACTCCACATTAACCGAGGTGTATGTTCGGATAATACAGAGAATCATTAATAAAATAAATATTGCAGCTAAAAATCGATTGAGCAGACTGAAAGAGTGTTCCATTACCGAAATCCTTGAGCCTCCTGCGTTACAATCCTTTCCCAGTGGACACAAAAATTGGCGATGTCTTTACGACATCGTTACGACATCTTTACATCCTCACGACATCCTATTTCCATGTCGTTTCAGTGTCTTTGCGATATCGTAAAGACATCGTCGGATCATACGACTTATTTGCGATATCGTAAAGACAACTTTACAACATGGACATAGGATGTCGTAAAGTTGTCGTTAATATATAGCAACGATGTCGTCACGACAACTTTACGACATCCTATGCCCATGTCGTTAAGGTGTGTTTACGATGTCGTAAATAAGTTGTATGATCTGACGATATCTTTACGATATCGCAAAGACACCGAAACGACATGGACATAGGGTGTCGTAAAGTTGTCGTCAGGAGATCGTAACGATGTCGTAAAGACGTCGTCAAATTTTTGTTCCCACAGGGTTGTACCATACAGATAAATCCACATTCGTAAGTTGTTTACTTTTATTTGCTTACTGTTTATATTTATTTTTCTATTTAAAATATATCAGAAATAGATCATTCTTCCGAATTTTGTACTTTTTCCGTACTATGCGAGTTTTCGCTTATCCGAGGTATCTCCTCGCCACATTACCTCGGATAATAGAGGTTCTACTGTAAAAAAATCGTAGGGATTTTATCTGTGAGATGCTGCTGTGCCAAACTTTCTTTTTATGTCAGAGTACAAAACTACATTTACCCATTGTGAATTATTTGAATTCCTTCCATCTGTTTTCCGCCCTTCGAACTGAATTTTCCAGAATCAAAAGAACACATGACGAGTAGAACAACCGTCGCGTAGATAGGGGCGACTATCAGCGCCCCTCTTTCCCCAAAAGCAAATAGGGTGACCACCCTACCTTAGGTAATAATCCTGCAGTATTATTATACCACTGACCCTTTTCCCTTTTGGGGTAAGCATGACTCACTCAATGAGGAAGCGAGTATTATGGAGGATGGGTCAATGTGGGGAATGAGACCACATACATTAATTAAACTACACAAGAACGCCTATATAATAATACACTGAAAAAAATTGCATTGAATCAAGTAGACTAATTTACTTGGCTGATTTTACTTGAAAGAAGCAAGTATTTTCTTTTTACAAGGGACCAATTTTCTTGAATTAAGAAAATAATAGAATTAGGACAATTATTTGAATCAAGAATATATTTACTCTAAGCAAAAAACTATTGAGTTAATTTGTTTCATTATACTCATTTGCGTGAAGTTTAATAAAATATTGAATTAAGAATATTATATTCTCATGATAAGTAACTAAAATTCTAACAAAATGTTTCTTGATCCAAGTAAATTCATATACTTATTTTGACTACGATTTTAATTCAAAAAATATTCATGTTCTTGAGATGAGAAAATGAAGGAATTCGGTGAAGAAATAATTTCTCTTAAAATAATGCTTGAATATTTTCCTTGTTATGCAAATGTAGATAGGAATTTGCAACTTTGATTAACTACAAACTTTACGCTGACAAACAAATCAAATCACTCATAAAACTATTTAAAAAATAAAAAATGTATTGCGTCGTTGAGTTTTTGTGGGTAAGAATTAAAAATTTTCAAATAGATTTAGAAAAAGTGTTATTAATTTTGAAATAATTATGCAAGACTCGAAAGTGATTTTATTCCTAAAATTATTAAAATGTTATAAATGTACTGCGTTTATAATTTTTTTCGCTGATTATTTGTATGTATTAATCTACTTCAAATTAAATGATTTCGAATTTTTTTAACCGTGAAAAATTTTTGTAATTAATAAAAAATAAATATATAACAGCATAAAAAAAGTTATAAGCTTTAAAAAATGCTTAAAAATGCAATTATTACATTTTCTTGATAATTTAAAAAAATGTTATGCGTTTATAAAACAAAATATTTAAGGAAAAGAAATTCAATAACATTTTTAAAAAGTTTATTAACCCTTAAACGGCCAAAACGCCACTACCGGAACACTGCTTTTCAACGGCCAACAACTAAGACTATTCGACACTAGAAAAAATTGAGACACATATATTTTTATTGCTTAAGATCTCCTCTTTCCGACGGTGCCAATGAAATTTCTCAAAAAATTTTCTTATTATCCCAAAATGCAGTTTAAACAAAAAAAAAAACGTGATTTTTCGTGCCTATTTTTTTTGTGAACCATTTTCCAAAGCTTTTCGAGTCTGTAATTAACCTGGAATCTCACTAACCGGTGGAATAAATGTCTAAACTTTAAGAATCCATTGTTCAAAGATCGATTTTTCGTTTTAGTATTTTCAAAATGGCGTCTTAATGGCAAAATTTTTGTGAAAACATTCATGAATTTTTTTACAATTAACAATGCGCTTTTCGGAAAAATCATCAAGAATAAAATGTTCTTGTAATCAGCCAAGGAATACGCCTGAATTTTTTTAAGCATTTTGAGCAAAATTTTGGATTTTTCATATGAACAATTTTTGCAAAATTCAAATTTTTGCTCAAAACGCTCCGGAAAAATTCAGGCGTATTCCTCGGCTGATTACAAGAACTTTTTATTCTTGACAA
>NC_046657.1:125395460-125428106 GCF_010883055.1 Belonocnema kinseyi | reverse complement strand
CAGAGTAAAGTCAAGATTAGAACTAAACTAGTGGCCCTGAAGCCCTCAAATATATAGGGCTGCTTATCTAATCGAAGGAGGAAGCTGTGACTATATTACAACCTTGAGACCCTATCACTTTTAACCTGCAAGTTATTGCACCAAACGTTTCTTTACAGAATTCTTTTTTCTTCTGATTTCGAAGTATTTTATACTTGAAAAAAAATAAAATATCGAGAACTTTTTTAAATGAGTAATATTTAAACTAGCGATCAATTCTTTTTTACATATTTTAAATTATTTTTGTTTGGAATTGTCATTTCAAATTAAAAAGTACTATAAAAGAATTAAATAAATCGAAAACTGTGCGTTTTACAGAGGTTTTTAAAAATCAGAAAATATTTATCTGTCACTGAGGTTATTAAAGCGTTTTTCAACTCAAAAGTTATTAATTTTTTACAAGCTTCAGATCGTTTTTAAGCGGATTACATTTTTAAAGAAAAAAGTATCGAGCCCTTTGTAGCATAAGTAAAGTTCAATTATTTTTTGCAATTATCCAATTATTGTTTAAGAAATTTTATTTTTCATCAAAAATTGAGTAAGAGAGTATTATATACAATGAAAGAGTTGGATAAATTGATAACTGCGCATTTTATGGAAAATTTTTGTTTATTGTTTATTACTTTTAAATATTTTATAACATTTTTACATATAATAAGAAAAAAAAGTATAGAGCCGACACTGCCTTGAAATTCTTACTCGAGATTTTGTCACCGAAATCCAAGTGCTTCGATAGCGAAGTCGGTAGAGCGCGCGGTTAGGACACTAGTTTAGGTAGTTTAGGTAGGGTTCGAATCCTCGTGAGTGCGATTTTTCAAAGAGATTAAGCGTGCGATTATATTTGTAAGTAACAGTATGCGAGAATTACGTGTTTTAATAATTTAAACAATGGAGATTATATAACAATAATTTCGAAAATAATTTTTTTTCGTTGAGAAATAGTGTTCAGTTGAGGCTCATTCTATTGATCCGATCCTTCATATTCTTATATTAAGAAAATATATTCTTGAAGTGATTGACTTGAATCAAGTAACATTTACTTGATTCGAGAACAATTTTTTTTCAGTGTAGTTTCGGGGGTCGCCTCGCACTGGCCTTGTACCTGAATCAGTTTGTGGAAATGTAAACAGTTTATTGTAAAGCTGGTGGCAGCGGCGTAGCCAGGAAGGATTTGGGGCGCCAGCCCCCCCCCCCCAAACTAAGTATTTTCATTATTCAATTCCGTTTTCCCCCACTCATTGCCTATATGTGAACCCGAAACCCCTTTCGAAAAAAAATCGAAGCCCCCCAGAAAAAAAAATCCTGGCTACGACCGCTGCCTGGTGGCGACACATTGTTTACGCTGCTACACAATTCCACACGGCTGTATAAGTGCATTCGCTAGCAGTTCTTGGAATTATTGAATTAGTCGATCTTGCATGGGCGTTCTTGTATATTTGGTTAAGAATTTCTGAAATTTTTTGAAAATTCGACTTTCTGGTAGACAAGTTACCTTTTTGGTAAAGATTTCAACTATTTGGTTTAAAATATATGTATTTTATTTACAAATCATCTTTTTTGGCACAAAAGTACTGTTTACTTTCACTTACTTTTTTCAAACTACCATTACATCCATTGCTGAAACTATTTAGTTGAAAATGTCTTAAATTTGTTGAAAATTTGACTCTTTTCTAGAAAAGTTATCTTCTTGGTAAAGATTTAAACTATTTCTTTTTAAATATATTTATTTTGCTGAAAATTCATCTATTTCGGTAAAAAATTACTGTTTACTTAAATTTTCTTAGAAACTAGCATCACATCCATTGTTCAAACTATTTTGTAAAGATCTTAACTATTTGGTTTAAAATATATGTATTTTGTTGAAAGTTGATGTTTCTTGGTAAAAAAAATTCTGTTTAATTTGACTTAAAATTTCTTTTAAAAGTCGCAGCACATCCATTGCTTAAACTATTTAATTGGAAATTTATGTAATTTATTGAAAATTTAACTTTTTGGTAGAAAAGTTATCTTCTTTTTAAAGATTTCAACTTGGTTTAAAATAAATGTATTTTGTTTAAGATTATTTTTCTTGGTACAGAATTACGGTTTACCTTTACTTACATTTTTTTAGAAACTAGCTTCACATCCATTGCTCGAACTATTTATTTGAAAATTTCTTAAATTTGTTAAAAATTATACTTTTTGGTAAAAAAGTAATCTTCTTGTTCAAGATTTCAACTACTTGGTTTAAAATACATTTTTTTAAATTCATATTTTTTAGAAGTAAATTACTGTTTACTTTTACATAAAATTGTTTAGAAATTAGCATCACATCCATGCTCAAACTATTTAATTGAAAGTATGTCATTAAGTGAATTATTTATTTTACATTAATTAATATTTTTGATTAATTATTATCTGCTGGAGGATAATTATCTACTGTAGGGTGGTATCCCCTACCAGTTACACAATTTTTACTTTGATTAGTTTAATGTTTCGTTTGGCCAATAAATGTGATGCTAGTCTCTAAAAAATTTAAACCAAATAGTGGAATTTTTTAACTAAAAAAAATAACTTATTGACAAAAAATGGTGTAGTTATGTTTTTGTTTCAACAAATCTATTTTTATTCATAAAAATAATAAAGATAATGTTTTCATGTCATATATTTAGAAAATCTAATATTCAATCAAAAAAAGAATTTTTCACGAAACAGTTCAATTTAAAAGTTCAGTTAAAAAAAAATTAAACCAAAAACATCAAATCATGCAAAAATTAATTTTGAAAAAAATTTTATCACAGACGATTAATTTTCTACCAAAAAGGCCAATCTTAAACAAATGATATAAATTGTTTTATAAATAGTTTAAACAATGGGTGAATTTTCAAGCTGAAATGTCAATTATTGATCAAAAATGGTGTAGTTCAGTTTTTATTTAAGAAAATTCATTTTCACTTAAAAAAAGAATTTTCTACAAAACATTTGAATTTTCTAACTGAGAATATAAATTTTTCAGAAAAAAATTATTTTTAACCAATCAGTTGTATTTTGAAAAAAAGTTAAATTATGTATTGACAATGGATGGATGCTCCATGAAAAATTTTAATTATCGGTTTAAAAAATGTAACTACAAGGAAAATCGGATTTTTAAGTAAAATTGTGGATCTTTAAACAACAAAAAAATAATTTTTTAATAAAGTAGTTCAATTTCAACTAGGTAGTGAAGTTGCGAACCTGAAAAGTTAATTTTTGATTCGAAATGTAATATCTGATATTTTAACAAAACAATATTTTAATTTAAAATTAAAGTCATTTGGATCCAACCGATAAAAAATAACTTAAATCAAAGTATTGGAATCTTCTACTAAAAGAAAAAGTTAATTTTCAAGCCAAAAAGAAGACTTTTTAATAAATTAATTTTATTTTAGAATAAATAATAACTTTTACTTTTCAAACGTTTTAAAAACATGATCTTAAATTAGAAGGATTTTTTAGAAATATTTCACATAAAATCACTATTTTCATTATTTATAAAGTATATTCAAATAATTTGCTCACGTTCAAATAATAAGAAAAGGATAAATTAATATTTGATGTGGGGTTTAATAGGTTGGAAATTCAAATTCTCTGTTCAAAATCGAACTAGAGAATATTAAGTTTCAACAATATAGTTTATTTTAAACTAAACAATTGAGTATTTAACAAAATAGTTACATTCTGAGTAAAAAAATTAATTTTTAACAAAAGAAAAATCATTTTTAATACAGGAGATTAATTTCCTACCAAAGAGGACAATATTTCAACAAAATGAATAAATTTTCAATCGCATATTTGAATGTTCAGGCAAGAGGATTATTTGTCTACAAAAAAGTTAAATTTTCAACCAATTATATCAATTTTCATCTAACAAGTTAGAGCAATATAAATGTGATGATTTTTTCTAAATTTTTGTAAATAAATAGTTGAATTTCTAAAATAAAAATATCAATGTTTTATCAAAAATAGAACAGTATAATTTTCATTTAAGGGGATTGGTTTTCAACGATAAAAAATTTTCTACAACAGATTTTAATTTGGTAAGATATAGTTAATTTTTTTACCAAAATTTTAAATTTTCGAGAAAAGGTGGACTTTTTTTCGAAGCAGCTTAATTTTAAACAAGACAATATGAATTTTCACTTGGAAAGTTATTTTTCAACCCATTAGATGAATGATCTAGGAAAAAGTTAAACTCTCAGGGAAAAAATTCCTTTCTATTTAACAGAAAACGAATTTCCCACAAAGAATTTTAATTTTCTAAAGTTTTTTTTTCGCGTATAAAAATTTTCTAAGTTTCTAAAAAAGCAGACTAAGTAGTGGAATTTTCAATCTAAAAAAATAAAGTATTATTAATAAGAAATAGTATAGTTAAGCTTTTGATTAAGAAAATATATTTTTGATAAAAAAGATCAATTTTCTTGAAAACATTTTAATTTTCTACCAAATAGTTAAATTTTCTGTTGAATGTTAAATTTTCAATAAATGGACTAGTTTTCTACGAAACAGTTGAATTTTCAATCAGCAAATATGAATTTTCATCTAGAAATGTAATTTTCAAACAATTCATTATATGTTGAAGGAAAATAGACTAATCCTCGGTTGAACAAAATTCCTTTTGCATTAACGGAAATACAATTTACGAAAAAGAAGATTAATTTTCTATAAAATAGACGAATTTCAACAAAAACCATAAATTTTGAATTTAATAGTTAAATTTTTAACTGAAAAGATTACTTTTCAAACAAAAAGTTGAATTTTGAAATAGTGTGATAAATTTTCCACTAAATAACTGGAGCAATAATTATTACCCCACTAAGTGAAAAAAGGACTGAAATTAAGAGTTTCAGAACAACTCGCAGCTATGAAGCATTAATATTGATGAAGATAGTCATAAGTAACAAAAATTTGTTTAAACAATTATTTTTGCTAAGTATAATTAATTATTATAATAATATAATTATAATTGTTAATAAATTGTTCAAACAATTATTTTTGTTAACTTAAATTAATCATTACTTCACTCGAATTGAAAATTGGACAAAAGGCCCGAAACTTCAGAAAAAAACGCATCTTTCAAGCATTATTTAAATGAAATAAAATAAAGATGAATTTCTAATAAAACAGATTAATTTACTGCAAAAAAACGAATTTTTAACAAAATTCACAAATTCTGAACAAAAAATTGAATTTTCAACTAAAAAAGATGAATTTTCAAACAAAAAGAATAATTTAATACCAAAAAAGAGAAATTTTTTTTAAAACTCAAGCGTTCTTAACCAAAAATTAAAATTTGTAGGAAAGAAAATATTTTTTAATTTTTAAGAAAGAAGTTTAACTTTAAATCCTATGTAGCGAATTCTTAACCATAAAGATGAATTTTCAAACGAATAAAATTAATTTTTTACTGACAAAAAAAAATAATTTTTAACAAAATTCAACAATTCTCCACCAAAGACTTGAATTTTCAATTTAAAAAGATGAATTTTTGAACAAAAACATTCGTTTTCTATCAAAAAACGAATTATTAACAAAATTCAAGAATTCTCATAAAAAAACTTCAATTTTTGAAGATGAAGTATAATTTAATAACATAAAAGGCGAATTTTCAACAAAATATAAGAATTCTCAATATAAAAGTTGAATTATTATTAAGGAAGAAAGATTTTTTTAATTTTTAGGAAAGCAATTCAACTTTAAAACCTTGTTGTTTAATTTTTAATCAAAAACATGAATTATTAAACTGAAAAATTCATTTTCTACCAAAAAAAAGATTTCTTAACAAAATTCAACAATTCTCAATCAAAAACTTGAATTTTTAATTAAAAAAGATAAATTTCTAACCACAAAGTTTAATGTGTTACCATAAAATACAATTTGTTAATAAAGTGAAAGAATTCTCAACCAAAAAGTTGAATTTTCAAATAAAGAAGATGAATTTAGACGAAAGGATTAATTTACAACCAAAAAGATGAGTTTTTAATATAATTATTCCATAATTATCAACTGTGTGGGTGATAATTATTAAATAATTGATTTTTCACGTAAAAAACATAATTTTTTAAACAAGAAAATTAAATTTTTACCAAAAATTACATCATGTGAAAAACGTACTACAAAAGTTACCATGTGTACTTTTAGAAAAAGATTTTTTCTAATTTCTAAAAGGTGACAGCTTCCATTACAAGCATAAGCAAATTCGTAGAAACCAAATTCTTACCAGTTAAAATCTATTGACGCCCAGGCGGCTAGGTCTGAAATAATAGTATCTGGGAGTGCTGCAATGTCCTTGAGTCCACCCTCAATAATGGAAGTCCGTTGGCTGATTTTTATGATCTGCATTCCGAGATTTCCATGAGAGAAGTCATTGTGCTGTAGCGGTCTATAGAAACGAATAAACGTTTAAGCTCTGAGGTTTAGACTGTTCAGAGTTTCGACTCTGATCTCTAAATTAAACTAAACCGTCCGGTAAAAACTATATTTCAAAGATTTTAACCAATTTTCTATTTTTTCTAAAGATTTCACAAAAATTCCAAATGTTACAGGGATTCCCAATGAATAAAAAAGATTTGAGAAAGATTTCAAATATTCAAGTGATTTAAAACTAATGCAAAATATTTTTGGAAGATTTCATAATTCATGAAAAGAGTTTTAACGATTTCCAATTATTTTTTTAAGATTACAAAAATTTTACAAAGATTTCCAATTTTTCAGTGATTTTCCAAATGAATAAAAAAGATTTAAGAAAGATTTCAAATATTCGAGTGATTTAAAACTAATGCAAAATATATTAGAAAGATTTCATAATTCATGAAAAGGGTTTTAACGATTTAAAATGATTTTTTTAAGATTACAAAAATTTTACAAAGATTTCCAATTTTCCAATGATTTTAAACGGATACAAAAGATATGACAATTATTTCAAAGAGCTTCAAGGATTTCAGTGTTTTTAGATTTTAAAAGATTTCACAAAGAATTTGAATATGCGAGTTAACTTAAGAGAAAACAAAATATTTTAAGAAGATTTCAAAGTATTTCAAAGATTTTAAACAATTTCAATTTTTTTTCTTTTCAAATATTTCAGGGATTCCAAATAAATTTAAAATATTTTAGAAATGTTTGATAAATATTGCAAACATCTCAGTGATTTCGGAGTAACACAAAAAATTTCAGAAAGATTTTACAATTATTTCGGAAAGTTTTAAGGATTTCAATTCTTGTTTAAGATTTCAAAGATCTGACAAAGATTTTATAAAGTTTTTATACATTTCAGTGATTTCAAACTGACATTCGACGTTAATTATCTGAAAGAGTTTTAACGATTTTTAAATTTTGATGAAAATTTCAAAGGATTTCACAAAGATTTCGAATATTTTAGGAATTTCAAATAAATACAAAAAGAGTTTAGAAAGATTTTAGAAATATTTCAAACATTCGAGTTATTTCAAACGAATACAAAAGAATTCAGAATTATTTTCAAGAGTTTTAACAATTTTTAAAGTTTTTAACAGATTTCAAAAAATTTCACAAAGAATTTAAATATGTTAGTAAATATAAGCAAAATCAAAACATTTGAGAAAGATTTCGATAACATTTAACGATTTAAAACGATTTCAAATCTTTTGAGAAGATTTAAAATATTTCAGGGATTTCAAATGAATACAAAATATTTCAGAAATATTTCACAATTCTTGAAAAGAGTTTCAACGATTTCAAGTTTTTTTTTAGATTTGAAAACATTTGACAAACATTCCAAAAATTTCAGTAATTTCAAGTGAATACAAAATGTTCAAGGAAGATTTCAAATGATGTACAATTTTTTTCGTAGATTTCAAAACATTTTACAGAAATAGCAAATATTCCAGGGATTTTAAATGGATACAAAAGATTTGAGAAAGATTTCATATATTCCATTAATTTCACACGAACACAAAAGATTTCAGAAAGATTTCGAAATTATATCAAAGAGTTTTAACGATTTCTAATGTTTTTTATAGATTTCACAAACAATTTAAATATTTCAGCGAATTCAAGCGAAAACAGCATTTTAGAAAGATTTAAAAACATTTTAAACGATTTTAAATTTTAGTAAAAAATTTTTAATCTTTCGGGCATTTCAGATAAATACAAAATATTTAAGAAAATTTGATAAATATGGCAAATATTTCAGTGATTTAAAAGGAATACAAAAGACTTTAGAAAGATTTTAAAATTATTTCAAACAATTTTACCGATTTCACAATCTTCTTCGAAATTTAAAATATTTTACATTGGACAAAGGGTTCCAATTTTGCAGTGATTTTAAACTATCACAAAATATTTCACAATTATTTCAAAGAGCTTTAATGATTTCAATATTTATTTTTTCAAAAGGTTTGACCCAGAATTCGAATTTGTCAGTCAATTCTAGCGAAAACAAAAGATCTTAGAAAATGTTTAAAATATTCAAAGATTTAAACGATTGCCAAATTTGTTTAAAGATTTTTAATATATCAGGGATTCCAAATGAATTCAAAAGATTTCGGAAAGATTTGATAAATATTGCAAATATTTCAGTGATTTCAAAGAAATACAAAAGATTTTAGAAGGATTTCACATTATATCAAAGATTTTAAACGATTTCAAATTTTTTTAAGATTTCAAAGATCCCACAAAGATTTTAAATATTTCAGGGATTTCAAATAAATAAAGAAAGATTTTAGAAATATTTTATAAAGATTTCATACATCTCCGTGATTTTAAACTGACATTCGACGACAATTATTTCAGAATTTTAACGATTAAATTTTTTTTAAAGATTTCAAAGAATTTAAGAAGGATTTCGAATATTCTTTGGCTTTTTAATAAATTCAAAAGGAATTTTAAAAAGATTTTACAAAGATTTCAAACATTTCAGTGGTTTCAACCGAATACAAAAGAATTTATCATTTTTTTAAAATAGTTTTAACGATTTAATTTTTTTCTTAATTTCATCAGATTTCACAAAGAATTCAAATATGTCAGCGAATTTAAATATTTCAGGGATTCCAAATAAATAAAAAATATTTCAGAAAGATTTTATAAAGATTTAAAGTATTGCAATTATTTGAAATTAATACAGAAGATTTGAGAAATATTTCAAAATATTTCGAAGATTCTAAACGATTTTAATTTTCTTAAGAAGAATTTAATCATTTTAGTGATTTCAAGCTAACACCAAAGATTTCAAATTTTCTAGTGATTTTAAAGAAATACGACAGATTTTACAATTCTTTCAAAAAGTTGTTAAGATTCAATTTGTTTTTTTAGATTGCAAAAGATTTTACGAAGATTCCAAATATTCCTGGGATTGCACAGGAATACATCAGATGTCGGAAAGAGTGAACAATTATTTAACAGAGTTTTAACGATCTCTAATATTTGTCTAAGGATTTCACAAAAAATTCGAATATTTCAACGAATTCAAGGAAAACAAAATATTTTCAAAATATTTCAAAATATTTCGGAAAATTTTAAACGATTTGAGATTTTTTGGAAGATTTGAAATATTTCAGGTATACCAAATGAATTCAAAAGATTTCAGGAATATTTTTTAAACATTGCAAATATTGCAGTGATTTTAAAGAAGTACAAGGGATTTCAGAAAAGTTTCACGATAAATTCAAAGGGCTGTAACGATTGTGAAAGTTTTTTTAAAAAGATTTCACAAAGATTTCAAATATGTCACTGAATTTAAGCGAAAAAAAACATTTGAGAAAGATCTTAAAATATTTTAAAGATTTAAAACGCTTTTTTAAAAAGATTTCCAATATTTCATGAATTCCAAATAATTGCAATAGATTTCAGAAATATTTCACAATTACTTCAAAGAATTTTAACAATTTCGAAATATTTTTTTTTAATTTAAAAATGTTTACAGAGATTTCCAATTTTTCAGTAATTCCAAGCGCAAACAAAAGCTGTTAAGGTCATGTGGAAATTTTTTTCGGGAAATGTTAATAAATATTGAAGGATCGTTTGTGGCCTTGCAAAAAGTTGGAAAAAGAAAAAAGTTTATTTATGCAAATAATGATTATCGACGGACGCATTGAGGTTTTACAGCAGAAGATTGACTTTTAAATCTCTCTTACGGTAATCATGCAATCTGTTTTACCCACAGACCCCTAGAAGTTCGAAGTTGTCTACTCGCTGCACTATTGCTGCTTTGACACAGCTGATACCAGACTGATGCATATGTCAGACAAACTATGTTTATTTGCATTTCAAGTGCTAACATTAGTTTTTGCATTATTTGTGTATAATGTTCCTGAGCGATTTTGGTTGTTTTGCCCCACTTTGATAAATATAAACGTCATAACTAGCACATTGACAACATTGCAAATTGCTTGCAGGGTTTGACGATAGCACGGTCGGTATTTCTCCAAAATAGTTATTAAAAAAAAAATTTTTTTCACTATTATAATTATTTAGGACCAGAGACACATTCTTGCATGCTTTCTATTTATCTTGCCAAATTTCTAACACGATATGTCATTCCGCGTGGACGTAAGTTGGGAAAGAAAACTTCCACTGGTATCTTATTCAAAAAAATTTTTTTCTCAAAATTTCCCCCGGAACAAAGTAGAGACATGGACTTTATTACCTCCTCTCTCATTTCCCAAACTTTCCGAGCGATACCTCATTTCGTTTAAACGTAAGTTGGGAAAGAAAAATTAAAGACCAGGTTTGGTCACGTGACCCTATCGTCACATGGCCTTAAGGGGATTTTACAAAGATTTCCAATTTTCCAGTGATTTTGAACGGATACAAAAGATTTCACAATTATTTCAAAGAAATTGAAGGATTTCAATGTTTTCAGATTTAAAAAGATTTCACAAAGAATTTAAATGTGTCAGTCAATTTAAGCGAAAACAAAATATGTTAGGAATATTTCAAAATATATTTCAGGCATTCCAAATGAATTCAAAAGATTTCAGAAATATTTTATAAATATTGAAAATATCTCAGTGATTTCGAAGTAATACAAAGAATTTCAGAAAGACTTCACAATTATTTCAAAGAGTTTTAACGATTTCAATTTTTTTTGAAAGATTTCAAAGATCTTACAAAGATTTCAAATATTCTAGGGATTTCAAATAAATACAAAAATATCTTATAAAGATTTTATAAAAATGTCATACATTCCAGTGATTTTAAACTGACACTCGACGATAATTATTTCAAAGAGTTTTAACGATCTTAAAATTTTGTTAAATATTTCAAAGAATTTCACAAAGATTTAGAATATTTCAGGGATTTCGAATAAAGACAAAAAGATTTTAGAAAGATTTCAAACATTCCAGTGATTGCAAACGACTACGAAAGATTTCAGAAATATTTCACAATTATTTCAAAGAGTTTTAACGAGCAACATTCTTTTACACAACTAAAAAGGTTTTATAACGATTTAAAAGATTTCAGTGATTTCGAACGAATACAAAAGACTACACAATTATTTCAGAGTTTTAACAATTAATTTTTTTTATATTTAAAAAAATTGTACAAACAATTCAAATATGTCTTTGAATTCAAGCACAAAAGGAAAGATTTTCATATATTTTAAAGATTTAGAATGTTTTAAAATATTTCAAGGATTCTGAACAAATACAAAAGATTTTAAAACAATTTTATGAACATTTTAAATATTTCAATGATTTCAAATGAATACAAAAGATTTGAGAAATATTTTAAAAATTTGAGATGATTTCAAATATTTCAAGGATTTGAACTGAATATCAAAGATTTCAGAAATATTTTATAAATATTGCATTTTTTATCCAGGACACGTGTTATTTGCATATTCTGGAAAAAATTGCTTCTATAAATCAAACACAATTTCAGATTCAACAAAACAACTTATTTTTATAAATTGTTCAATAAAATTGGTCGACATCGCAGATGCCAATTGGATTTTTATTCACGTCTTGAAGGTTAAAGGAAATTTTAATTTTTTTTCAAACCCATAAAAAAGTGTTTTTCGACTTCTTCGTAATGATTTAGAGAAATGCATCCATGAGTATTAAAGTTTTTCAGAACTGTTTGAGCGATTCTTCAAGAAAGAACTGGTCAATCAGGAATTGAAGTAGCAAAGTTTGCCCTTGTTTGTCTACCAATAAGATTGTCCACCCTCAGATAGAAATTTTAGCGCATCACGTGCGCATGGCGCAGGCACGACGCGTATATTTACACGCATGAAGTGCGCGCAAATCAGTATGCAGATGTATCCTCCATGGAGGGGCATATGTCCGACCCGTCGTGCCTGCACGCACGTGCGCACATGGAGCAAGCACTTAGTGCGCGCGTAAGTTGGGTCTTAAAATTGTTTTGTTTGTGATAAAGGAAGGTACCAGCAAGATTTAATGTTCAATTTTTATTTTAGAAATGTAAAATTGAAACAGTGAGAATTAGAAATGAATAAAATCACACAAAACCCGCGAATAATAAACCGCGTACAATTATTCACGTGAATCTGGTGAATGTCCTTAAAAAATATAGAATTACAACTGAGTTAAAAAAAAGAAAGCAACATGGCCACTAAACCAGAACACCATACCTTTACGTTTTTAAGTGTCGTTGAATCTGGACATATGTCAGCTTTGCTTTATCATGTCAGGTTTTTGAGAAAATTAGCCTTTTTGGCCATTTTTTAATAAAAACATTACAGTGCTAACCTGACGTGATGGAGTAAATCTGACACCTTAAAAACATGTAGATTGGGTGGTACTACAGGTTAGTTTCCATATCGCTTTATTTGGTGCGCCTGTGTTATCTAAATTATCGCAACTTCAATATGAATAACTTTCTAAAAATAAAATTGTGAATCCAGTGACCAAATTCAGACAACACCCACATGTCTATTGTAATTTACAAAAAAAAACAATTAAAAAAAGAGAAAAGACAAATAAAAAGGTAACCTACCAAATACCCTTCTTTTTTTCTTTCGTCTTCTTGTAATTTTATTATTTTTAAATGACAATCCTAAACAGCAAAGAAAGAACTAAGAATAAAATTTGTTGCAGGAAATTTTTTAGAGGGATAAAGTTTAGTTCAGCCAACTTCGCATTTTTCAAAATACATGTGTTTATCATGGATAAACAAAAGAAAGTTTAACCGATATCTGTGTGAAATTTATCCTGTGAAATTAATTTTTTTTGCAAAGAATCTTTCACCGGAAATCGATGTAAAGTTTATCTTCTGTTTGTTCCGTGAGAATATGTACATGAAGTATCTACTCTGATCGACATAGTAAATGTTTTTGTATTGCGATTTGAAAATAATAGAATAAAAAAAAATGAAAGAAAGAAAAAAGGGAGAAAAGGGATATTTGGTTGGTTGCTTCCTCATTTTTCTTTTCTTTTTGTTATTTTTGTGCGATTTTTGTCAATTAAAATCGAGAAATTCGATGGTGGTTGCCGGAATTTGGTCATTTGATTCTTGTGTTTATTTTCATAAATTGTATATGCTAACTTGAGTGTTCCACGTGAAATAGGAGTTTTAATTTGATTTTAATCTAAGTAAAACTTCTTAAATTTTACGTGTATATTTCAACTATGGTTACGACTAATTACCTACATTAAAGAAAAATCTATTCAACTCTCTATCTTTTGTGCGCACGTATTATCTAAGTTCTCGTAATTTCAATATGTGCAATTTCAACCATTTTAAATTTAATTCCCGTGTTCAAATAACCCCATTTGGCCCTATTATAAGTCGGGCACTAATCGGAGGCTAGTCGGGTTATGAATTTTGACAAAGTACCCAGTCGGGGACTAATCGGGGACTAGTTGGGCTTTTTGTTGTCAAAATTTCAGTCGGGGCCTGGTCAGTGGTTGGTCAAGGGGTAGTCAGGCCTTTGTGTTCACTAATGATTTTTTAAAATTCTAAAACACTAAGAATATATTTAACAATAATTTTAGACCGTTTTTTGGGAAAAAGATTTATTAATGTTAAATTCATCTCAAAGATACTTGATAAATAATTATTAAGTTAATGATTTTGTACGAAAATCAACTTTTTATAAAAACAAAGATCAAATTCTTCAAAAAGACGTAATCTTATTTTTTTGTAGTATTTTTTAGAAAATTGCAAATTTCTACGAACATTGATGAATACTTTTGTATGGAATTTTATGAAAATCCATATTGGAAAAGATACAAAGAGAAAAAGTTTTTGATTGATCAGTGAAGAGGAGTATACCAGTAGTAAACTATTAAGCACGTTACAGTTCAGATTTCGCTATCACCTTCATTTGAGTCTTGCCGTTCTGGACTGGTAGCTTTAAAAAAATCCGCAAGGGTGCGGCGTGCCGCCTCTCGCGCAACAGAAATGACGCGTCGAGTATTTAAGACAGCAGTCCACACGTAACAAGGCATAATTCCCTCGAGCAGAGTCTACCGTGACCAACATGGCGGTTCCTTCAGAGCGAAGCTCTTCCATTGCTGCGTTCCAGCTGATGTTTTTTTTTAAATTAATATTCCTCAAATTTTGGGGAATTTTAGTCACATAAATTTATGCCTTTTTAAGCGTAGGGTATGTTCCCTATTAAATCTTGGGTAAATTTGAGCACTTATAATATTTCAAAAAAGTTTATGGAGATTTCGGTAAATAATAAGTCTTTTGACAAAATTTTAGGGAATGTTCCACAAATTTTTGGGATTTTTGTTAATATTCCATGCGGATGTATTATCATATGACCCCTACTAGTACCCGATCAGGCCTCGACGAGCCCCCGACTAATCTACCGTGACGCTACTGGTCGGGGGCTAGTCAGATGACCCGACTAGCCCCCGACTTTAAGTGAGGTCGATTGGTCGGCAACCAGACTAGTTCCCTATTTGAATTTCTACACGGGTTGAAGATTAAATATGACTAATCCTCTACTTTTCACAAATTTATAACGTCTGATTCTCTGTTCCTTCTTCTTCTTCTTTGAACTGACTGTCGGCTAATTCGTCATTTTCAAATTCGTCTCTTCCTTGCATCTCATCTTCCATTACTCTAATTTTTTTATCAGTTCTGGGTAGCGCAGGTCTTCATACTTGTCATCGGCTTTCCCATCTTTGGCGGAATTGCGATACCTCTGCTTCGTAATTCTCATTTTATAATTGTAACAATTTATAAACTTCTTCAACATGTGATATTAAAAATAAAAAGGAATATCAAGTCCTATGACTGTTGTCTACAAAAAAATTAAATGCACATTGAACAAACTTACTGTAAATTACGTTAAGCAGCCTTGTGTCATTAAACTTTGGAGTTTTGCCAGCCTAATGCCAGATGAAGTGCGTCACTGCCTCGTCGGTTAGCACTTGCGTTAGAGCAGAACTTTTAAAAATCTCAGTTTTGTTCCACCTACTATATGTTTCAGAAATGTTGACCTCTCTACAAAAGTTTGAATAACTCAGCGAAAACAAAATCGCCTATGAACTACACTAACTTCTCTGTAAAGATAATTTTAAGAAGAACAAATTCTCTATTTATGGCATCGTTATACATTAATTATAAATAAAGTTACAGTTGGGTAAAAGTACAAAAACAAGCTCAACAGCCAAATTGTGATACAAACCTGAGCTGAAGCTTGGGATAAGGAAAAAAGTCAAATAATACGATGACATGCGAATTAATGTTTCAAAATTATTAAATAATTTGCTATTAACAATTATTTTTTCTACGTTCTTTTTTTCTGTGCGCATAAAGGATGTCATTGGTGTCACTTTCAGGCGAGAATCACAATTCGACACGTTCTCCAAGCTACCTGATGACCGGAATTTGGGGAAACTGAAAAACAGTCAAAGGCGTAGGAAACATGAATTTAACTTCTCATTCTGGCAGTTCCACTTCAGGAAAATAAGAAAATTTTAGAGGAAAATTAAACAAATTATTAGAGACAAATTACATTTACTGTTAGTAATTTTGATAAAAATTTTAATCTCCGTTTTCTGAGGTGTTTGAAGAAAATCATGAAATAATAATTGTTGAAAAATTCAAAGAAATAAGGACACTACAAATTGAAAATCCTTCTTTCTTCGTACTTCCCTGACTGGTAATTTTAATGATATCATGATTTACTTTTTTGCATTCTTTAGCAGAATATATAGTTTTGAAAAAATATTTCAAAAAATTTGTCTTTCAGGTTTTTGGATATTTGAAAAACAAATCCATTTTCAATTTGAAACCAAAGATTTTTTATATTGCTTGCAATGTACTATAGAACCCCTGTCAATATGAAAATATGATCATCCTCAGTTTACTATAAATAATTAAAAAGGTATATCGAAACAACACACACAATGTGAAAATCCCTGCAAACAATAGAAGAACAATAGATGAATATTATACTCGTATGCGCGAACATCTTTATTATTTCTACAAAACTAAAAGGGATCTTATTTTTATATTAAAGGGCTTTTAGAGTACTGTGTAAGCTAGCTATAAAATAAATGAGCGAAAATCAAAGAAGGATGTTTTAAAAAAATCAGTTTAAAAATGTGTTTCTGAAAAATGCAAAAAGTTAAACCTTTTTTTATATTTCTTCGAAACTGCGTCTTATCAGGAATGAGTTTAAAAACTCACATCTTAATCCTCCTTCCCATGTAGAAATTCCCCCGCTTGGCCCTAATACAACAAGGTTTCTGGTTTGATCCCGGCCGGGCTACTCCTGGCTGGGTTTCATGGACAGGAACCAGGCGGGAGCCGGTCGGGCAACATTTTTCTCGAATCACGAGGTCCAGGGCCGGCCGGTTACTGGCCGGGCCAATCCTGGTTATATCCCATGGTCCAGAGCCGGCTGGACACTGGTCAGGTTAATGTTTTTGTAGAAATTACCCATTTTTTAAGAACTGTGATATTATCAAAGACGTGATTATTGATGCTAGATGAATTATTATTTGAAAATTATAATTAAAAGACTCATTAGATCAGTGAAACAAAAATGAGCTTTTTTAATTCTATAAATTAAAATAACATAAAACATAAAATTTTATCGAATAATTTAACATTTTAAATTAAACTGTTATCGATTCTGCTATGTGCAACAACAGAAATGATACAATTTTTATAAACTTCTCTATGTTCAGACAATGTTTAGTCTGTACAATTTCAAATTTACCGCCGTATATATTGCCTGCGCAAATAAAATCGAGACTCATGGTTGAAATCAACCTTATTTCAGTGATTAGTTTGAAACCCCCACTTAGTGCGTAAATAATTATTATTTTTAATTAAAATATAGTCTGGTGAATACAGTTTTTACTTTCTTCCTTCCTAACCTTAAATCATCACGTGGCTTTCAAAATGCTATGGGATTCTATCATCAAGGAATACAATTCTACTCCAATTTTCTTGCTAGAATTGGTTCACTTGATTTGAACTTTTAAAGTTCACCGTAATCTTTACGATGAGCCTTAAAAGACAAAAAAGTTACCAATTTCTCGCCTGAAGCAACATTTCTTAACCGCTTTTTGGCCGGATTACCCGACCGGATCCCGGATGGTATTGAAGCCGGGATCCGACCAGTTTACCGTGTCGTTTTTAGCCGGATGCCCCGACCAGCGCCCGGCTTAAATCGGGGCTATCCGGCTGGGACCCGGCCGGATCCCTGATTGGATTTCTACACGGGTTCCTATATATGAAAACTCATTACCTCTATTAGTAGCGCATGGAGGCTGAATCTTACTTAGTGGATTTAAGCACATAATTTATGGTGACCTCTGTTTTAAATGTATAAAATTAATCGAACTTAAAACAAGATTTCTACTTTTATCGATAGCCAAGAATTATTTTAATTTGTGTCTTTATTTTCAGTTTTAATAACAGCTGTTATTTTTAATAATAAATTTTTAATTGGTTTGTTTAACTTTAAAGTAATATTTATTCCAAGTCTATCTTAATATTTCATTCTTTTAAATAATATCAACTTTCTTCACGTTGATTTGAATTAGTGACAAAGGTTACTAATAAATTAGACGAATGGAAATGCTGTATCAAAATTTAAAGGAGAATATACACATAACGTTAACATTATTTGAATGTTACAATGAAAATAAATGGTTTTTCTTTTGTAAAATTGTCAATTGATTGTTAGCTAATTAACGTTTTCTGATAATTAAGGTAAATAAAGATTAAAACTTAGTTCCCGAAATTTAGGTAACATAATTTAATTATTGACTTAAAGGTTATATAATGGAATATTGAATATAATTTGAATATTAAACGTTAATTTAAATTCGCAATTTTATTATTTCAATTAGATAGTTTTTCAAATGATTCTGATGTACTGAAATATGTCTTTGCATTCGATTTTTCAAATCATATGAAAATACGTTTGATTTCTTTCTGAAATTAGTATCAAAAGTTACCAATAAAACAAATTTTCAAAAATGAATGTTATATTTTTTTAAAAATGTAGAGTAAACATTTTTCCTATGTTTGAATGAAAATGAATGTTTAATGCTTTTTAAGTTATCATTTATCAAAAAATCAATAAATCGTTAGATGCTTGATTTTTTCACAACACCGAAATAGATAAAGATTCAATTATAAATTTGTTTGCTACCATATTATAATTCCGGAGTTTTTAAGAAGAAAAAAATGTTTTCTTTTTTACATCTGGGTAATCGTTTTTTTAATTTTCAAAGAGATAGGTAAAATAAAATTATTGAAAGAACTTATTTTAAGAATTAGAACAATAGAAGCGTCTTAATAATTTTGAAAAATTTGGAGAACAATTTTTTTTAAACAGTTATGGAAAAATTTTAAGCAGTTAATAATTCATTCTAAAATAATAATTGTTAATTTTTAAAATTTCAAAATTGTTAAAAAATAATATGGAAGATTTTAATAAAATTATTTCCATTTTCCGTGATTTAATTCAAATTTAGGTAAACTTCATTTTTTAAGGCGTCAAGGGAAGGAAAAATATATAGTTTAGTTTCATGGGAAAATTTCAAACAATTTTTTACTAATGAGTTCTAAGAGCTCATTAAAAAGATTGAAAAACTTTTCATATTATTTTATAAAGTAAAAAAAGGATTAACAAGTGTTTAAAGCAACATCGCGCAAAAATAAATAATTTTAGAATAAATTTTAGTCAATTTAAGAGATATTTACAAGTTTAACACCATTAAAAAACAATAAAAATGTATAAGATATTTGAGGTCTTTTTTGAAAATGCAAGATAATGATATAAATTCTTTAGGTTCCCAAAACAATTTCTTAAGAATTTTCAATTTGAAAAATGAGCTTCAGCGGAAAATTCAAAAAAGATTTTAAAACATCAAATATTTACTTAAATTTCGAGAAAGAGTAGAAGATTTTAAAGCAAAATGTTTTAATTTTGTAACATTAAAAAATAAAAAATAAATTAAACCATAAAATTCTACAAATATTGCTAAAATTTACAAGAATAAAGAAGATTTTTAAACTGCAGAAGATTTAAAAAATGCAGATTTATGTGAAAGTTTTTAAACAAAAAGAAAGCCAGACGTTAAAAACGCAAATGTCTCGAAACCAATTTTTTTTTTCAAATTAAAATTTGTGAACAAAATGTGTGAAAAACTGAAAACCCTTGTAGTAAAGTATCACATGCCCTTAATTAGAATAACTTTGAAAGGTCTCAAGTGAAGAAATTAATGTTATTGAAGTTTTTAGGAAAATCGGGGATATTTTAGACAGCACTTTAGATTTTAAATAACTTTTATAAATTTCAAGAAAAATTCCAGTCCGATAAAAATATTTTTAAGAATTTAAGAAGTATTGTGTAGATATTTAATTCTAAAAGGGCTCGAACTTTTCCTATTAATTTGACTTCAATATATATATATATAGACTTCAAATATTTTAAACCTTGGAAGTATGTCCAAAAATTTATGGAATATTTATTATTTCTTCTGAAATTATAAAAGACCTAAATATCTTTTGAAAAAGCTGGAATTTTTCTAATATTTTCTAAAATCCTGTAAAATAAAATGTTTTTTTTAAATCTTCTGCATTCTTTTCTTGACACATCTTGAATATTTAGAAATCTTTCCTAATTGTTTCATGAAAATGACAAAACTTATATAATTCTTTGAAAAAATGTTGACACTTCTTCCCTTGTAAATAAATTTAAGATGTGTGTAACTAAAGAATTATCAAAAAAGCATTATTGTGTTGCGTAAAAATATTGTTTAATTTATTTCTATAACGCACTTCATCCTGAAAATTTATTTTTATAAAAAAGTGTTTAAAATAACGTTACGGAATATATGAACGCTCTCTAATAATAGTGCTCGTACATTTTACGATGTATTGATATACTGAATTCATTATATAAGAATCGAATTTCAACAAGAATATAAGTCTTCAGAAAATTTTAACAAATGAATTATTATTAGAAAATTGAGCAAATTATAAAAATAATATAAAAGTGAGCGCGCGCATGCGCATACGCGATTTGATATTTGATACCTGAAACGTCAGGTATCAAAAGTGAAATTCGAATTTTGAAAAAACCATAATAATAGTTAGATAGCTCTTAAAAAATGAATATGAAGCTCCGTTTACAGTTTTTCTCTCGGGCTGCAAATTTTCCAGTAAATAAATAAAAACTGATTTTTTTAAATTAAAAAAAAAAATGTTTTTTCACATTTAACTCGCCGTAAGTAATTCGTTTATCAACTAATTAACAAATTTCTTTTTGAGTTTTATTCGTGACGCTCTAGCGGAGGCAACAGTGTCCAAAAAGGGTCAAAAGTTAATTTCGAATGTTTTTTGTTTAATCCAAATGAAAAACCACGTTTTTAGACTTTCACATTAAAAAAGTGAGCGAGGAAGTTTGAGCTACGACAAACTTCAAGCGAACGAATTTTCCGCCAATGTATTGGCCAACTTTTAGGAAAATCTCAATTCGATTTGATTTTTAGTTCCATAATTACAGCGAGTTTATTACGAGCTCGCGACGCGACACCACATGATTTTTCAGGGGACGCCGCCGGAACGCTGAATAGTGCGAGCGAGTGGACAAAACAAAAGATGAGCAAGGACGATGTTTCAGGCTTCAGGCGGCGTCCCTTGAAAAATCCTGTGGTGTCGCGTCGCGAGCTCGTAATAAACTTGCTGTAATTATGGAACTAAAAATCAAATCGAATTGAGATTTTCCTAAAAGTTGGCCAATACATTGGCGGAAAATTCGTTCGCTTGATGTTTGTCGTAACTCAAACTTCCTCGCTTACTTTTTTAATGTGAAAGTCTAAAAACGTGGTTTTTCATTCGAATTAAAAAAAACATTAGAAATTAAATTTTGAACCTTTTTGGACACTGCAGCCTCCGCTAGAGTATCACGAATGAAGCTCAAAAAGAAATTTGTTAATTAGTTGATAAACGAATTATTACGGCGAGTTGAATGTGAAAAAACATGGCTTTTTCAATTTAAAAAAGTCAGTTTTTATATATTTACTGGAAAATTTGCAACCCAATAGAAAAACTGTTACTCAGGTTCATTTTTCAAGAGCTATCTAACTATATTTTTGGTATTTTTAAATTTCGAATTTCACTTTTGATACCTGACGTCACAGCCTGGATAATACTTCCACTCGTTCTCGAGCGTCTGTCGCCTTCTTGCCCAGAACTCCTTAATTTTTAGTATAACCTTTAGCAAATTTCAGAATCCTCCTTTTCAAATTGTAAGAAAATGATTCCAATCTTTCTAATATTTGACATTATTGTCCTGCTTGAGTTTAATATAACGTTTTCATATTGATATTATTTATATGTTTGATATGTTTAATAATTATATAAGTACTTATATTATTTATATTATTATCATTCATTTCCAAATAATAAAAAAGTTGTAATTATAAATATTATTTTAAAATAATTAAAAATTAATTACTAAACAGTATACTCCGTAATAGTGAATCAATTTATTAGTCCAATTAGTTTTGGTTTAAGTTCTTTTGAATAAGCTTTTCAAGGGAAGGAAAATGCGAACAATTTTCGTCAATTTTATCCGTTGTACTATTTTTTGAGGTAGCGGTGTACTATATAAGTGGGACAGTTATGTTGTTTCAAAATTTGTTAAATGATAATAAATTTAAAAAAATTGAATAACAAATATAGATTGCTCCTATTTAAAAAGCAATTAGTGTTGTTTGATGCATATATAAGGTTTATGTTATTACAAGCAAACATGGTAATTTATTGCTTTTTGAATGTCCTGAAGTTTCCCACCTATTTGGATTAAAGACTTTGGCAAATATTTAGAAGAGCGAATTTGAATAGAGGTTCTGCTTTCTTAAGTGTATCTCATTTTATGCTAGTTGTCGGCCGCACTAAATTGATTTAAAATTGTACATTTTTGACCTTAAGAAAATTTAACATAAAATTACTTAATAAAAAATTATGCAGAAACCTGTTTTATTTCTTTAGATAATCGAAAGAATGTTGCTACAGTGCAATGGCACTGTCTATTCAAATAGGTTAAAAATTATTTATATTCAAGGTTATCGACTATATTTTCACGAACTTTGTAACTCAATATTGCGCTGCGATTTCCTCAATATTTGCTTTCTTACCTATTTCAATAAAATAATTTGGTTCTGCACTTCAATTTGTAGTTTTATTATTTTATTCCAGTAAAATAGAAATGAATGCCACCTTTTTCTTATTTACTTAAAATTCTTAAAAATTAGGAAGAAAGACAGCAAGTTAATAACAAAAATATTACCAAAATGTACTCAAGAGTACTGCGAACTATTTGGACATTTCAGAGAGTACAGTAAAGCGTGTCAGAATCGAATTTTTTTTAAGGAGAATTGAAAAATGCATCATGCACTAACCACATTCGAACTTTAGCGACGATTAAGTCCTTAAGGAACGAAGGTGAGTGTGGGACTCTAACCCACTAAACGAACTCCTTTGTATTGCGCCTCTAGAGTCGGGAGGCGTCACCATTGTTTGTTAGCCGGATGGTGAGACCAAACGCGATGTTGTTGCGTATAATTTTACATCATCTACAAAGGCTGAAGCGTTGACACTGCGATCTCCGAGTCTTATCCCTACATCATTAGGTAGGGCTTCGAGAAGCCGGTGCATAAGAATGTTAAATATGGGCGAAGACAACAGGTCGCCTTGCCTCACACCTCTTCTCGGATATATTTAGTCGGCGATCCATCCATGCCCTTGCAGGATTGTGTATCCTAGGCTATACACATAATTAATGTATTCTACAAATCTTGTTGGTATTTCAAATGATCGCATAGCTGCTATTAACTCCGGATGTGAAACAAATGAGAACGCCTTTGCGACATCCACCGATGCCACATAAAGAGGCTTGAAACACTGATGCTGTTGTTTTAGTATAAAGTCAAGTTGAAAGGTGTTATCCCTGCATCCGTCAACATGACTCCTAAAGCCTCTTTGATGTTCATCGATTCGTATCGCCTGTTCCAGTCTGCAGGCTAGGATTCTATGTAATCCCCTTACAATCACAGATGGAATCGTGATCGGCCTGTACTTGTCCGGTTCATCTTCGTGACCTTTTTTTGGGATGAAAATGGTCCTTGACGCTAGCAAGCTATCTGGCAGTTTTCCTGTTCGTAGGATTAGGTTAAAGATACAAGCTAGTATTTCTTTCGGAAACTTTTAATAATCTCTACCTGTTAGGCCATCAGGACCTGGAGTAGTTTTTGTGTTTACTCCGTTCATAGTTACTTCCTTCTGCGTAACAGGTTGCCAGAGTTCGTTCATTTGGAACTCAGGTTCTTCTAATTCTGGTGCGGCTTCGGAATGCTGTGTCTTCACATTTCTTTAAAATGGTTCCATAATCCCTCTTTTGTGCTGTGCGGTCTCGGTTAAACCGTTAAATATGCTTTCCACACATCTCCTTCTGCTTTTGTTATATAGGGCTTGACACAGAGGATATTCCTTTCTTCTCTGCTTTCTCCTGCTGAAAAGATTGTGAGTACGTGGTTTCCTAATCATTAGAGATCCCGGCGGGATGGTTGGTGTGATTGACTTTATGTAATGGGCAAGTCTTGTCGCAATATGATCTTTAGTTTGCGTTCTTGTATCAGAGCAGATCTGATTAAGCGCTTTCGACCTGTACTTGTCGTTCACATCCTCAGCAGGCGCCTCCAGTGCTGCAAAGAATTGAAGGAACGGATCCTCCTCCTGATGTACTGGAGAACGTCCTCTTCGATTTCTCAGACGAAGACGCTCTCGTTGTTCCTCCCTCACTATTTCAAGTGAGTTAGGTACCAATTCCTCATATACACTGTTGGCGGGGTGCGACTTAATTGAATCGTATGATCTATGTTGGAATTCTTCAGCCAATTCCTCATTTCAAAATCATTCGCCTACTATAGTCATTTCCGCTTCTCTTCTGGCCATTATTAAGTACTCCTCACGTGACCACGTTTTATTTTTCCGGCCAGTCTCCACCAGTTGGTCGGCAAACACAGGGTGTTTAGCTCTTCTGTGGACTCCAAGGCCTCGCTTAGTGCCGAATGAAAGCCCGCATCCCGGATATTCACACGGGAATGCGCCCTGTTCGGCCCGTCCATCGCTCTCTAAAAGTAAACGTCGGCCAGCGGGTCGACCTGTGTTCATCCGAGGCATGTTTTTATTGTTGGGACCTTTAGTTTTAAAGACGAGTCGGGCTGATGACCCACGGCGTCCGCTTCACCTTAAATCCTTAACCGTCTATGACGGAAAGCAGAACACCTATTGACGGTTGTTGTGTGATAGGGGGAGTACGGACTTTGACCGCTTTTCGCTCAGCTAAAGCGGGGTCGCTACGCCCCGAACGAGTCAACAGACACGTGAGTCTAATCGTCTCCCACCAACAGACTACCCTCTAGGGTGGCCGGAACACCCTCGCTTATCCATACGCTTTCCAAATTAGGGCAGCATGAAAAACTTTCAAATCGCTCGCGCCTAGGTTTGCCAATTCGGCACGTATCAGAAATATATCTAAGTCTCTCGCGCCTAGGTTTGAAATTTCAATGCAAAAAAGCCAGAAGAATATTGTAAGTCGCTCGCGCCTAGGTTTAATCCAGGCACTACAACTAAAGACGATCCCTCGGATCTCTCATCCATTGTTTTGGAACTAAGAGGCGAGCTCAGAAAAAATTCTAGGTCGCTCGCGCCTAGTTTTGTAAAAGTGGCCAAAAAAGGAACAAAGCAAATTTTTCTAAGTCGCTCGCGCCTAGGTTTGAAAAATCGTTGGAAGTTCAAGCAGTCCTCCAGATCGGCTTGAACCTGCAAGCACCAAGAGAGTCATAGTTACTCCCGCCGTTTACCCGCGCTTGCTTGAGCAGCGGGGAATTGAAACAACCGCATAAAAAGACAGGAAGACCTTGAATTCAGGTGGAAAATTTCTTTCTGTTGGCCTGACACAGATTCGTAGACCTGGTCAGATAGTTTATTAATTGAAACACAAGTTGCAGCCGTAGCAGTCAAACAAGGAATGAATCTGTTTCCCAGGCCCTGCAGGGTCGGTTCCTGGAATCCAGAGTACTGGCGATATCCCTTATCTTAGAAAGGGAGGAAGTGCTATCTCTTCTGAGCCTACGATACTATTCTATTTTAGGAAAAAGCGTTGGTAAAGCTAGAATATTCTTTCTCATACTTTCCCGCTTTACACCTCCCCTGTTATAGTGGATTTCTCCTGAAATTCTTCGTAGCTATACAGATTATTTCCTTCTAAATTTAATCAGTTTATTATCTAGTTTACTTTCTAAGTGTTGTTTCATGGCTTATCTTATTGGTGGTGCAACAAAACTTTATGCAAAGATTTGGAATAGATTTTCGCAATAATTCGCAGACTCTGCACTTATAAAATGCAAAAAGTGTGATGAGAATCAACGAAGTATAGCCTAAGTAAGACAGAATGTTCGTCGCCTTTTCTTTCCAAGAATGAGATCGTCAATACACTGTACTCTGCTGAAAACATTTTCTATCTCATCTAAAGATTTTCCAGCTAATTTGAATTCCTGGTCATTTATTTGTCCCTTTAAGGGCAAGAATTCATTTCTGACTAGATTCAAATCGGATTCTAAGAAAGGAATTGTTACATTTTTGCGATATGAAAAGTTTTGCGTTTTTACTTTAGTTATGCTCAATTTTACAAAAGTGTACTCTGTATGTAGAATACAGTTATCCAGGGCTCTAATCAAGGTTACACCTGTTATTGTCTTTTCAAAGTTGGACTTTTCACAGTTAATTTGTACGATCTCTTCCTTGTTAGGAATCATAATTACCCTTTGCTCATTTTGTAAAATGTAAAATACCGTTTGATCAATAATGATTACATTAACCTGACACATTTTGTTGTTTATGATTTTAACGCTGTTTTTAATCAATTGTGTTTCGCATGATTTCGTTTGTGCTAAGAGATAGCTAGGGTTATTTCTTTTACAAATCTTAATAGTTCCTAGAAATTTACAGTTGGTAAGATCGCTTTCTGACGTGGGGATGTAAAGAGTTCTTTGATCGTTGATCATTACATAATTTTCATTGGGTATTACTGCGACAAAATTGTCCCCCTTTCGTACTGGTATCGGAATTAAGTTATGTATTTTGTAGCTTTCCTTTTCCATTATTGGAATTTGAATTGAATAAACGAATTTACTATTTATCAACAAAACAGTTATTTCAGCAATATCAATTAAGTATTGGTAATTTTCCTCTACTAACTGAATACTATGTTTTTCATTGTTTTCATCCTCAAACTGCTTAAATCCTTCTATGAGTGTACTCGGAGGTAAGATTTGAGGATGTATAATTCCGTGTTTTCCGTCATTTATTGCATTAATTAATAACGATATGTCTTCGCTTAATTCCGATATAATAATTGACATGATTGTTATCTGATTAGCTATTATTATATTTTCGAGGTTCTCGTTCGTCTTATTGGCTATCTTGTTATAAGCGTACAGAATGCATTTGGAGTGACATTTTTAGAATTTTGTTTTCGAAATATAGTTCGTGAAGCTCGTGGTTGATATAATCTAAATCGCTTTCGGATAATAATCCAAAAAGGGTCTTGGAAATGCTTCCCACGAAATTAAAAATTCCCCTTTTGTACCGGTTTTTTCCTAATAACTGATTTAGTGACAATCTTCGAGTATTTAGCCCCTCAATTCTAGATTTTAAGGTTTGTAATTCAAATGGTTTCAAGCATACATTACATCGTTCTGAGACGGATTTATACAAATGATTTATTTGTTTGTATCTTTTATCAATGGTGTGTGTATCGACGGATGAAATGAGTCGCCAAGTAGTATGAAAGATTTTTGCTGAACTAAGTCTTCAATGAAGATCGTGGAGCCATCGAGTGACGTCAAAGTAACGTTAGCGGATGAGATGGAGACGAGTGAAATGAATATCAAAGCCAAATTCATACTGAAAAATTCATAAAATGAACCGATCAAGCTATTGGTAGTAGGGCTTTAGCCTATTAGCGTGTACTGTATAATGTTGATGATTGTATCAAATTTCATAATCAGTGTAATGAACGCGTTTGCATATGGTGTATGGTCCGAGACATTCGCTTTCCAATTTTGTCTGTTTGCTATCGTTATGCAATAGGACTAAATCTCCTAGTTCAAAAAGAGGATTACTGATGGTTATTTTTGCATCTTGCTGCCTTTTTAATAGTTCTTGTGTTTTTTGAATGGCAGCTCTTCCCTTTTCCAGGTATTCTTCGTGTCTTTTTTGCCAAATGGTTAATAGCTCTTGGTGGGTTATTGATGTGGTTGTTGCTAAAGCTGACGATAAGTTAGCTTTTCCTCCGAATTTCATTTCGAACGGCGTGAGTCCCGCGCTCTCGTGAACTGCTGTATTGAATGCTAAGCATATCAGATTCAAGTTTTGATCCCATTCCGTCTCGTTATCGGCCATGTAAGTCTTTAACAAATCTTTAATTGTTTCGTGAGTTCTTTCCAGTGCTCCATTACTTTGTGAATAGAAAGCGGTTGTTTTGACGTGCTTAATTCTGAAGAGGTTTTCAAATTTATTGACCAATTCCGATACAAAATTAGTGCCTTGATCAGTTAAGATGTGCTTCGTAGAGGAAAAGATATATATGTAGTGATCCAGCAGGTTGGTTAGTATGCTCTCGCTCGTTGTTTCGCTTATTGCAACAAGGATTATATATTTCGTCAGCACATCCTGAATTGATAAGATGTATTTGTTCCCACACGTTGTTTCCGGTAATGGACCAACTATGTCCATTGCGATCTTGTCTTTTGGTTGAGTTGGCATTTCTGGAATGACTGCTTCGACTTTGGGACGAATCCGAGTCAGTTTTTCGCGTTGGCATACTTGACATCTTTTAACAAAGTCAATTGCGTCTTTCTCCATATTTTCCCATGATGTTTGTTCGCGTACCCTCCTGATAGTTTTGTTTTCGCCGAAGTGACCTCTAGCCACATTTCCGTGTGCTTCCCTCAATAGATTTTGCTTCTCCTCTACATTTAATTGTTTATCAGCTCGCTCGCACAGAAAAAATATGTGTTCTGCGAATTTGTTCTGAAGTAAGAAATTTAACATATCTCCGATGCGGACTCGTTCGGTGATGTTAATTAAGGGATCCTCCATGTGAAATTTAAATATACTCCAGGATTTGTTTCTGGTGAAGTCTTTAATTTTGATGTAGAGAAGTTTCACCCATTCCTCTTCGTTGTATTCTGGTAGTTGAATCCTCAGCAAAGAGAAAATATTTTGCTTGCTTATTTTAATCCAATTCTTTCCGTTAATTACCGGTTTAATTTTCAACTTATTAGGCATACGGTTCTTTTTCCAGTTGGCGTACTCGTTGGGGATTTCTTTTTCATCTTTCGGTTCGTGATTGCGCAATCTTTCAGAAATCAATTCGTTATCTACACCTGTCGTTGGTGTTCCGGTTCCATCCACTTCTTGAGGGTTATCTATCTGATCGATTTCTGCATTCTCCTGCGATTTTTCTGAAAGATTTTTATCTTGAATCGGATGCATTCGCGAAAGTGCGTCAGCTGCCGTATTTTCCTGCCCTTTTTTGTATACGACCTTGTACATGTACGCTTCTAATTGAAATCTCCATCTCATTAACCTGGAAGAAAGGTCTTTCACGTTGAAAAGCCATGTCAAATCCTGGTGGCAGTGGTGAAGTTTCGCCCAGGATCATTTAGTGTTCTTGAGATGTAGCAAACTGGATGTCCCTGCTGAGATAAAATTGCTCCCCGCCCGACGTTGCTTGTATCAGTAGTCAACGTGAATGTATCCTTAAAGTTTGGATACCTTAGAACCGGTGCTGAGCAAAGAGCATCTTTCAATTACTTAAAACTTCTTTCGCAAGTCGATGTCCAGTTGAAGGGTTGATGTTTCTTTGTTAATTCAGTTATTGGTTTAGCTATTGTAAAAAAGTTTCTTATAAATTTTCGGTAGTACCCGGCTAACCCTAAGAAGGACATGACTTCTTTTTGTTTCTCGGGTCTTTTAAAATTTTGGACAGCTGATAATTTATAGGGGTTTGGCTTCACTCCATTTTCCGTGATCACATGCCCTAGGTATTCTAGTTCTGGCCGAAGAAATTCACATTTATCCGGTTGAAGTTTAAGTCCGGTAGCCAATAAGCGTTCAAATAGGATAACCAGATTTTCATTGTGTTCTTGAAGTGTACTTCCAAAGACAACAATGTCGTCTAGGTAAGCAAAGCATATTTTTCCGATTAGTCCTCTTAATGCTGTATCCATCATTCTTTGGAATGTTGCCGGCGAATTCTTGAGTCCCAACGGTAGGCGATTGTAGTGAAAATGTCCCTCATTTGTAGAGAACCCAGTGTATTTTTTTGAGTCGTCATGCATAGGAATTTGGTGAAATCCTGAGCTCAAATCAAAAGCTGAAAAGAATTTTGCTTTTCCAAGTTAGTCCAAGATTTCTTCGATCACCGGAAGTGGGTAGGCATCTTGATCAGTTTTCTCGTTCAACTTCCTGAAGTCAATGACAATCCTCCACTTCTGTTTTCCAGATGCATCGCGTTTTTTCGGGACTACCCAGAGTGGCGAGTTGAATGGTAAGTCCGAAGCTTCTATTATTTTTATAGTTACCATTTCTTTCACTTGATTAGAAATCTCTTCCTTGTGACATTCTGGATGTCGAGGTTGACGTATATTAATGTTAGCTTCATCCTTCAAAACTATTTTGTGTGACGCTAGGCTGGTGCATGGTAATGGATCTCCTTGTAGTGTGAAAATGTCGTGATATGAGATAGTTATCTTCTGTATATGGGCTCTATGAACATTTTCGATATGTTCGAGCCTCAAATTTTCATTCAGTAATTTTAATCTAGCATTTAATTCATTCTGCGTAATGTAGGTTATGCGCTCCTCTCGTGCCGGGATAAGATTGATATATTTATAGTTTATCTCTTCGTCGCTCAGTCTTAAGTCCATTTCTGTTTCGTTACTGACAGGAATTTGAACTTTTGAGTCAACAATCCGGTGAATGGAATTTGGAATGTAGGGATTGTCTTCTATGATAATGTGCCCTTTCTTCTTAGTTGTTTCCACGGATATCATTTTTATGGTGTTCTTTGGGATAAGGATTCCGTCATACTCCAAAGGGTATATCTTATCGTGTAGGTTGGAGGGATTGGTTGGACAAGTTAAACTGATAGGAGTGCAGGAATTGTGATCCGATGATGCCTTCCTCGGGTATTGGAAACTTTTCTGGCACGATTACAAAGAGATGTTCTTTTCCTTGAAACTTAAATTTCGTAACATCTTTTGTCTTGTGCTTGTCATTTCCCATTGAAAACTCTTTTTCCATGGTAATCCTCTGGTGTTTTTTATTAGGACAATTTTCTTTTATTAAATTGATCGATGCACCGCTATCAACTAATAATTTTACAGGTTTTATTGATCCATGTAATTGTCCTCTGATAGGATATAATCTTCCGGATGTTGCTGATACTCTGTCTCCGGGTTCCTTTCCGTTTCCTGAAACTCTTTCTCTTCCTCTGTTTCTTCTTGGGTATAGTTCACACGATTCGGAGGTCGAGTTCCCGAGGCTTTTGTGTGAAAATTTCTTTATTTAGAGAAACATTGATTTTCAGGATGCCCGGGCATTTTGCAGTGACTGCAAAATAACTGGAGTCTCTGCTGCAAAGGTATGCTGTGATTTGGAGGATTAATCATTGAAGGGTATTTTTGATTACTGAATTGGGAGTTTGGAGTTTTGAAAGGAGTTTTATGAGGATTTATACGGATAGGTAGTTGAGATTTAATTGTGTTTTTTGATTGACAAATTTTGCTCCGTTCAGCTAACCAAACTTCTGATTGGATTGCCATTTGTTAAGCTTCTCTAATGTCATTTGGGTTTCTACTCGAAACTCCGTCTGAAAGCTCATCTCTTAAGTTTATAATGTATTTTTTAAAAATAGTTTGTTCTTCAATTTTCATACAAATTCTTCTTTCGTCTATTTGCGGATTTTTTTATTGTACAGCATATAACAGTTCATGCATTCTTTGGTTAAACTTTGTGTTGAAATTCTGCGTGGTTTCTCCCGCTCCTTGAATTATTTGTGAAAGTATCGTGCGATGTGTTTCCAGCGATCCTATTGTACCAAAATTAATTCTAAGGGCTTTAAAAAGATCATCATATTTTTCTATCGATAAAAAGCGAATTGCTTTCTCGGCTTCTCCCTCGATTTTCTCTGCAATGATCCAGTCCAATAAAACTCCTGGATTTGTACACTATCTTTCAATTCTCTTCACAAGAGCGATGAAGGGTTCAACTCCCATATCGTCTTGTCCATTAAATCTTTTAATTAATTTAATCGCGTCCCTTGTAGGGATAGTTTCGTTTAATGCTGTTCTACTTTCAATTCTATTATTTAACCGCTGTGAAAGCCTGTCTCTTGTGAGGATATCTTCATTTTCAATTGTTGCTCTTTCGTGTAACAACCTTTGTCGTCCTATTAACGCGTCATCATTGGCTGTTTCAGAATCTACATCGTTCTCCCTCTCACTTTCGTCCGACGTAACCAAATCCAAATTCTTTGCAATGGAACGTATTTCTTCCTTATGGCTATTTATTTCAAGTTCCATATTAGTCATCCGGCCCGATAATTTTTGCAACATTTGGAATATTTCTGCGTTTCTTATTGAAAGTTGTGATTCGGGGTTATTTGTTATTCTTGAAGTGGTTGGAACTTGATTTTCTCGGGAATTCTTGGTCTCTGCAGGTGTGGTTTTCTTAATTTCGTCCGCCATGGTTTCTTTCTTTTATTGAGTGTGTATAAGTGTGTACCTAAATTATTTACTTCCCTACTAATGTTAACGGGTGTCGGGTGTTATGTCGCGTCACGTTATTCAAACTCTATATCGTTCGGTACATGAATTTACTCGCGTACGCGTATAGTCCGTGGCTACGTCAGCCGTCCAGCCAATGACTATTTTCTAATTTAAATTCACTATTTGAAAACGAAAGTGCTACAACCTTGGCCATATATTTTGAATCAATCGATGAACGTTTATTAACGAAAGGTCTAGTCTCGCGTAGTCGACTAGCCTTACGTGGGCGTGGAGAGTCGTGACAGAACACTCCTTTTATTTT
>NC_046657.1:125384945-125395360 GCF_010883055.1 Belonocnema kinseyi | reverse complement strand
ACTTGGTTGGGTGACGTCTCGCCTTTTAGTCTTGTATTGTTTGCAAGACAAGGAATCACTACTGTGAGCGTATTTATTTCAGCTCAGTATGTGTTTTCCTGAGTATTAAATCCCGTAAAATGGTTCTTATTGATATTTTATAAGAATGACGTATCAATCAAAAGTATTCTGGCATGGATCGCCAATTTATGTGACGGACTGAATGAAAAGTCACTTCATTTTAATGTTCGCCTGACGCAGATTCGTAGACCTGGTCAGATAGTTTATTAATTGAAACACAAGTTGAAGCCGTAGCAGTCAAACAAGGAATGAATCTGTCTCCCAGGCCCTGAAGGGTCGGTCCCTGGAATCCAGAGTACAGGCGATATCCCTTATCTTAGAAAGGGAGGGAGTGCTATCTCTTCTGAGCCTACGATACTATTCTATTTTAGGAAAAAGCGTTGGTAAAGCTAGAATATTCTTTTTCATACGATCCCGCTTTACACAGAACGACTTTGTGGAGATTACTTAAAAAAATTAATTTTCTGTACACGAAATTATATTGAAAAAAAAAATTAATTGTAAGTTCAAAAGTGGCAGAAAGTCGAAGGGAATTTTTTTAATTAATCCAATCTAATCGGGAACTGAATTACTCAACTTATTTCACGGATGAGTCGTGTTGCGGGACAAATCACACTCTAAAAAGTAGCTGGTTGGAATGTGTTTCGAAAGAACGTTCCGCAAATTTTCACATGTATCGTTCCGGGGTACAAAAAATAGGTAGTTATCGTGGGGGATTCGTAACTCCTTCAGATGCGGGCAATAGAGTTATAAAGCTACACATAGGGAACGAACATGGATTCGTAGAGAGTTGCATAAAGTGTTTCATTGGGAAGAAAGCATTAGCCGACTACCACAGTGAAATTAATGGTCAACATTTTAAAAAGTGGTACTGGCACGTTCTAAAAGTTTTACCAGCAATTTCGGTGATCGTGCTGATCAAGCACCGTATCACGCAATGCTCAATCCAAACTTCAGGAACGTAGTGACAGCATGGATGAAAGAGGATATAATCACGTGGTTAGTTCTCAAAGGTGTTGATGTTCCAGCAGGTAAAAGGTAATTCCATGATACGAGGAGGAATGATCTTTACACTCGGTCACAACAATTTCGATTCCCAAAAATTTATCTCTTGGTTACAATAACCCAGCAGGTGAGAAATGCTGAAGTCAAGCTGTTGTGGCTTCCAGTAGCTCATTGCGAACTGAAATCAATAGAATTAATTTGGGCTTACATAAAGATACATGTTGCAACAAATAAGAAGACATTTAAAATTTGCGACGTGCTGCAATTGTGTAGAGAAACCATGGAGACGATAGTGACAGTGACAGAGAAGACTATGATGATAACGGAATCCACGTGACAATGTCTGATAATGCTGACGAAATATAAAGAGACATGTAAGTATAACGAATTCAAACATTTCTTCACAAATTGGGTAGAAAGCAAATTTGTGTGCCACGAAATAATTTTTCTTTCGCGATAAATTTACCCATTTTACTTCTTGGCGTATCAATTTACTTGTCTTAAGGTGCATTTCAAAATTATACAAAATAAAAATTTGGGAAATTTGGTTTAGAAAAAAGAAAAAACGTGCTCTAAAGCGCTCAAAAGGAATTTTACGTTTACAAATGTATGAGAGGACAAAAATCTCTATCAAATTATTAATGACAATATAATAGTGGATCGTTATCGAGGTTTATAAAAAAAGTTGAAGAATTAATTAGGAACAGTTTGTTAAGTTGACATGAAAAATTGTATTTGTAGAAATAGTCGAAAAATGCAGTCCTTCATTTTACACACTTGCGCAATAGAGGCTCGAGCAGCTGCTATTTTTGGCCAACATTTTGACCAATTTTTCATAAGATAAAAATGTGTAGCCAGTTTTTAGTTCATGCACTTTTTATCAATATAAAGTAATATGATATCGGAAATTATTTGCATCACTAAAAAACACGGCTAATTATATTTGAAGAAAAGTAGCAAAAGAACGAAATTTTTTTCCAGTAAATTCTGATAATAAAAATTACTTTATATAATTTCTTTTAATAAATTTGAAGCAAATATCTGTTAACAAATTGTATTTAATTAAAATCACTAAAAATATAGTTTTCACAGAACGAGAAGAAAAACCGATTTGTTCCCATAAATGCCGATGACAGGCATTTGTTTGTATAATTTCTTTTAAAAAATTATAAACAAATATCGGTGAACAAAGTTGTTCAATTAAAATTACAAGATAGTTTGTACAGAATAAGAAGACAGAACAATTCATTTTCTCCAATAAATGTCGATAATAGGCATTTGATTACATCATTTGTTGAAAAAAATTATAATCAACAATCGGTTGAAAAATTTTCTTCAATTAAAATGACTGGACAAGATAGTTTGTACAGAATAAGAAAAAAAACGATTCTTTTTTCCCCATAAACGCCGATGATAGGCATTACTGACAAGGTAGTTTTTACAGAATAAGAAGAAAAATCTATTCTTGTTTTTTCCATAAATGCCGATAAAAGGCATTTGTTTATATAATTTGTTTTAAAAAATGCCACCCTCAAGCGACATAAGAAAACGTAAAACAAATAATCGCTAATAGCAAATTATTTAATAATTTTAAAAGTTTATTATTTTAATTTTTTAATTTGTATGACACCAACATTGACAGAAAATGTTAAGCAATTCGCCTGATTTTTTCGCCTTGTTTCTACTGATTTTTCTACAAAATATAACAAGTCTAAGTCCACTGTTGTACAATTGACGCTGCTGACCTGGTTTTTGCACCTTTAGTCAACTGTAACTTTATTTATAATTATTGTATGACGGCGCCACGAATAGAGAATTTGTTCTCATAAAAATTATCTTTACAGAGAAGTTCATTATGTTCTTAGGGGATTTTTTTCACTGAGTTATGCAAACTTTTGTAGAGAGTTCAACATTTTTGAAACCTATAGTAGGGTGGGGAGATGTCGAAGCTGAAAATGTAATTATAATTCGAAAGTCTTTTACATGTATATTCCTAACATGATTCCCAATATTATATTAATAAAGAAATCGGCAAAAAAAGTATTAACAATTTTTGACGTTTTCTCTTTCCTTGCAAGATGCTTCTTTTTGTTGCTCTTCTAGGATTTTCAATATCTTATCCACCTTTTTTATTTAAAATTGATGTTTCTTTGTTAAAGCATCATATTGGCACAATATCCTTAAGTTTTGCTCCTTGACAAACCTGAAATGATAAGTGCATAAAGTGAAACACTTTTTTTTAAATCAGAACGACCTATAATATCCAGGAAAATCTTATTTTTAATTAACTCACTGCAAGTACGCACAAAGTCCATCGAAATCGAAGATCGAGATACCCTTCGGACATTCTTTTTACTGCAAGACGGGCGAAGGTTACATCTCCAATCTCAGAAAAGATGAAAAAAACGTTAACAACAAGTTATTAAACTGCATATACTTTCAAATGAATAGATAAAGTAATACGATTAATAGTACTTCTTAAATATTGTCTGTTTCCAAATCGTAAAAATTAGTTTTTATAAGTACCTTTCATTTTCATTCGGGGTTTATTCATCATGCAAGAATGCTTTTGCTCTTAAACAAAATCATAAAACATTTTATGAAAAAAATTCGGGAAAATCTGTAAAAGAATTTCTTTGTATTTTTCTTTAAATCTGACAAGAGAACCATGAAATAGTAAATTTCGATGTGTGTGACAGAGGTGATTATTTAGCGAACGAGACGTTTTGCATACGAGTGAAGCGAGTGAGAAAAGTCTTATTAGCCAAAAATCGCCTTTTACACAAAAATCGAACAGAATTTTATGCCACGAAAGGTGAAAAAATCATCAGGCTACCCTGACCGGGTTCACCAACGACCTACTTTCTGGTCAGGTACCTGCGAGCTTTGGCAGACCATCCCTTTAATCAGGGATCCTTTGTTGGAAAATGGGAAAAAATTTCAGACCAAAAATTCTTAAATTTGCAATAAGTTATTTGAAAGTAATATATCATTGGAATCGAAAAAATTCGTAGATGCTGACTATGCTATTTTGAAATTGCTCGCTGAAAAATTAAAAGTTTTTAATCTTCCTTACTTTGACATGCCTGCAGACAAAAGACCCCTGCGGGAGTTAGCTCACTCACACTGAGGTCCATGAAAAGACAGAAAAGTAGTAGTAGAAAAAATTAAGACGGGGCGGGCCTGACCGTAGCTGGAAACTGAAAAAAACTTTGTCCACCTTTGTCGTAAAAGACGCAGCAAGCTTGCAATTTTTTGGTCTCAGGTGTTAGCATGGTCCATAAGGCATTTGTATTAATCTTTGACTTACGAGCCTTTTTTATTGTGGACAAATTTCCTACTTGTACCATCTCAGGTACAATGTTTTTTATGTTAATGTTGCATTAAACCTCTTGTTGAAATTTTTGCGCAGAAACTTCTAGCAGTCGTTTCAGCTCAACCTTGAAAGGGTTTGAGTTTTGTATTCAAAATTTTTTGACATTTAAACGAGCACTCTAAAAATCACTTACCTGCAGTTAAATTAGGATTTTTACTAATTATCTTCTGTTTCAATTTATAGTAATTGAATGAAAGTTATTAATTGTTACGTTTTAAATCATTGAATTATTTGAAATATTGCAATTGGTAAAATCGTTTCAAATTTTCTAAATGTTTTAAAATCCTTAAAATCTGGTGTATGGTACGCTTTTTAAAATCGTTAAAACCCTTTAAACCCTCTGAAATATAAAAAAGCTTTGTGAAATTGTTGTGAAATATTTTAAATCTGATATGAAGCCTTTTTTCAATCTTTCGGAAATTTTTCTTAAATCTTTTTTATTCATTAAAATCATTGAATTATTTGAAATCTACAATCAGTAAAATCTTTCGAAATCTTCTAAAATGTTTTGAAACCTTTGGAAATCGCTTCAAGTCTTTCAAATGTTTTAAAATCGATAAAATCTGATATACTGTACCCTTTTAAGAATCGTTGACACCCTTTTAACTATTTAAAAGTTTTAAAAGCTTTGTGAAATTGTTATGAAATATTTCAATTCTATTATACACGCGGTACATGGTACCATACACATTTTTTATTAATAAGCATTTCAATCTTCTATAGGTTTAATTCTGCAAATTTTTCAAAAATAATTGGGTTTTTTAAATAACAAAAAAATTTTCCATGATATGGACAATTATTTGCAAAAATACAATTGAAAATAATTTCCACCATTCTTTTCGGGAGAGACCTGTTAAGAATATTCTTGGCACCTGTTTGAAATTATTCTTTTGACTTCAATTATGTCCCTGAAGGAATCTATATCTATACATCCATTTATATGTTTTTTTCAAAGAAAATGAAGCAATATGTATTTTCTTACTTTCACAAAAAGAATGTCTACAAAATTATGCATATTTTGATTTTGTGCTTTGTTTAATGTTCATGAAGAAACTGCCCATTTTACTCTTAACCCTGCTTAATTGTTCACCACATTAAGATATTCATCGTCCTATTTTTAATTTTTAATTTTTACAGCGTTTATTGTCTTGTTTTAAAATTCATCAAAAAATTCAAGGAATGTTCAAAAGTAACAAAATGGCAGCAATTTTTCCAAAAATTTTAAAAGTAGATTGGGAGAATAAGAAAGTTAAATTTGTCTAGAAAATTTTTTTTCATGTTTTCAAAATTTGAAGAGACAAAAAAATATTGTCTCGGCAACCCCACCTTTTGTATTCTTCCTAATATGCTTGAAAAGTGTTTTAATACAATGTTTGAATTTCTATCGGAAACCTGTCCAGAGCCTGCTATACGTAAAAGTCTTTGTTTGCGTTCAGATAGAAACTTTTGAACTTTGACGTTTATCGTATTTTTTGTTACGATGCACTACTAAGACTTCTGAGGTTTTCAGAAACGCTACTATTAATTAATTATAATATTTTTATCAATTATACACTTATATTATTTGCCACGTTTATTGTTCTAATGGTATTAATTTTCTTGAAAAAAGAATCAAAAGATTAATTTGGAAGCACCTTTCAAATTTTTCGATGAATGAAACCTGTTTCTTCCTCGTAATAATGCTCATTTCTTTCCTAATATTTTCGATTCGAACAACTTTAAACATTTAATAGAACATTTTTGGAAAGAATTTGCTATTTCCAGGTAGATGCACTTGAGGTGGGCTAGATTTCTCTTTAATAGTCAGCAAAACTTTAATTGCTTTTTTGACCTGAAATGGCAATAGAGCTCACTCACTGCAGTTTTGAAGTAGTTTTAAAAAGCACTTACCACAATAAAGTAGCGTCTTTGCTTTTCAGTCTTTACCAGGAGGCCAAGAAGTGATCTTGTATTTCGTTTAATACGGTTCTCCGGTGTAACTACACTGTTAGAAAGCTCTGGAATTTTCAAGCATTTTTAATGTACAGTTGTGACTGAAATCTCAGTTGTTGGCAAATTAATTATAACCTATCCAAATGTGACTGAAATTTAAGGTATAATTGCATGAAAAGTCAAATTAATTCACGTGTAACTGAAAATTAATGTACCTGACTGAAGAAGTAACTTATAAAAATTCCTGTTAACAAGATCAATTTTTACAATATTTTCACACTTATGAAGGAAATGAATATATACCGGGAAGCATAACAAATTATGGGATTCAAATTTTAGTTTATAATAGACAGATAAAAAAATTATAGTCATTTCTGCTCAATTATTAAGCAGTTTTCGTTCTGTGTTTTGAATAGTGTGCGCTAGAAGCAGTGATCACGTGACATATAATGTCTCTGGAACAGCTGATGTCCCAGACGAATCAACTTGGAAAACGCAGAATCAGGCTGAAAACGCGGGAGTGCCCTGTGAATCTAATGTAAAAAGTTTAAAAAAGTTAAGATTTTGTGTATTATAGTTCAGATGGTGTATATACTATTATATAGTATTGTTAATCAATAATTAACACATCGGAACAAAACGGTAAGTCTGTATAGTTTTGAAGTTACGTGTTCATGTGGATGGCGGTTTTTATAGGTTATGTCAACAGAAATTTTAATCTTAAGAGAATTAATTCATTCTTATCCGGAAATTATTTGGTGGTTTCGAGCATGATTTGAGAATTTTCCTTGTCGAAATAGGAACATGGTTGAAATTATCCGAAATCATTTTTGAAGTATTTTTTGCCTCTCAATATTTCCCTTAGATGGCAAACTGTATTACGAAACGTCTTCCATTTTTCTATATGGTTTTATAATTTCCAGTTCGGGTCGAGAAGAGTTAAATTAATTTAAGTTTTTAATAACATGGTGTCGCTTCCTAATCTTAGATATTTCTCCCAATTGAAAATGGCAGTTTTGAATGCATTGGATGTTGGAATACAATTTCGTAGCTGACAAAGAGCAGAATTATTGTTTCAAATACAAAGATTCATGAAACCACAAAATATGTGAATGTTCAAAAAAAAAAAAACAAATTTTAAAAACATACATGAAAACATCTTTTTATTTTGGGAAAAGAGCGTGGAGAATGTTTTTGCTAATTTCTTTTGATTTTCGATAGATTGCGAAAGTAGAGGATGTGCCTGCAATCGTTGTATGTTTCTATGTGTAAATTTATCATGTTATACGCTAGAAAAATAATAAAATTCAGAACAAAATGCCACTTTCCCGGATCCTGTTTTGTATATAAATAATTTGTGAATTTAGAGTGACTCAAATTTTGATTCTTTATGTTCGATACAAGCTCCAACCTATAAATGGAATTCGGCATTTTTCTTCATAAATTTTACAATAGATTCTTATTTATAAAAAAGTAAGATTATTAATTAAAGGGATTAGAACTTGAATTCAACGTTCTGAATAAAGTCATAAATTAAAATACATGCATTTAATATTACATGATTAGAAATTGGAGATTATTTGGAGATCATTGTAAGATATGAAAAAATTTGATAGAGGAAACAAAAGATTTATTTTTAGGAAAATGCTCTCATATTTAGAAGTAAAATAACTATTTCCTGAAACCACTTTATAAAGATATTCCATTATGTCATAAAATCACGAACTTTGCCCAATACAATAAATAATAATTTAGTAACACTCAGTTAAACATGAACTTTCAGACGTTTTGAAAGATACGACGAAACCATAAGAGGTAAAACTCAATAACAAATATTGTTGCTGAATGGAGGTACAACAAGTTTTATTACAAAAATATATCCAGTTGCGAGGGAACAAAGTCGAGTTTTATGATTTCGAAGTGCCACTCTAACCTCAAAATGTATCAGGCTTGGCCATTTTTTAAAATGTCTGAGTTTTTAATTCAACACGCTTCGAGGCTGTTGGGTAAAAATGTTGCTGAAACTTGGATGGGTACTTTAGAAAAAAGATGTAAGTCGATTAGACTATTTTTTTAAATTCCTGCCAATACGCCGGAAAAAGAAGAAGAAGTGAATAGAATCTTCGCTGATGCCAGAAAGTATATGGATATCAGGAAGGATAAAATACCAAAGATCCTAGTTGTTTTTCCGCTACTACTTTTGTACTTTCAAGAAAAGGAAAGTTCCCTGTATAAACTTGTTCCAGTAGGTTGAATTTTGACAAAAATCTTTTCCCGTTTAGTCAATTTATTCAGAACATAAAATCTCATGTTTCATTTTTTCTCTAGCAGATCGACCAAACTGACGCGGAAGTTTTGGAAAGTCCTGATACTGATTATCCTGTCCTGATTATAAGAGGTATTGTCTTCTATCTGTATATTAAATTATTTTTCAGTATCACTGAAAGCGCTAGTTATCTAAGAGGTCACAACACTTTTAAATAATGCTCTTGTAAAAAAAAATTGAATTTTTCAGGGACATCCCTTTACGATTCAACAGCAACTTTTACGGTTGTATTCGAGAGGAAGATTTTGATCTTTTGCAACGACGCATTGCAAGGATTCCTAATAAACTTTATTCTGTACTTCATATTCGGATACGTTTACGCGCCAGAAGCCGAAAAATGTTTGGAGTTCATTCAAAGGTACTAAGTACACAAATACAATTTTTGCTAGATGGACAAATTAATTTCATATTCATATCATGAGTCAAATAAAATTCGATAACAAATTTGAAATTAAACTCATCTCTGTATATATGAGAAGAGAAACATTGCCTAAAAATGCAGTTTAAGGAAAGTTATTTTGATTTTTTCAGATTTTTCTTAAAAATCCATCCAACCAATGGTTCAAAAGGGGCAGAAAAAAAGAAACGTCGTTCGAGGCCGTTCGATACGACAGTTTTTAATTTGGCCCAGGCTCTATCTAAGTTTTCTGATGAATTCAGAATTCCATAACAATTTATTTTATTGGATGCTTATTATTTACTTTAACTATATATGTGAACTTTGTTAATTTAATTTATAAAAAAATTTTATTTGTAATAAATATTCGTGTCTGAGGTCGTTCCAAAGTTTCAAAGTGTTTACTCTCTCATTTTGCGAAATAGAATTACTAATATATATATATATATATATAACTAATAAATTTGGTATATTAGACTAATCTTAGGTATCATAAAATCAGGTCTCTGAAAAAAACAGTTTTCTATGGTTCTGAGACTTTTACATTTTTTTTATTTTTCTCAAGAAATGAAAAACACGAACTTCAATGAAAAGAATCTATGAATTGCGGAACATAATTGTTACAGTAATATTTTTTGTGAATCAATTTTTTCTGTCTGTCGATTCTCATCAATTTATGAAAATGATTGCATTTCAGTAATCCAGGGTATATTTTTACAGAGAAAATTCCCTACAACTCTAATGTTTCAAATTTGAATATTATGCATAGAAATTTGAATTGATCTCTTTTTTCCAACTTGTTCAACGAAATTATCCACAGGAAAATTGACTTTTGAAACTGGGAACAGTAACTTTCCCATGAATTATTCTCCAGAAAAAGAATCCATCATTTATTAACAATCAACCATACTTTACAATTGGTGAGAAGCAATATTTTAAAAAATTCAGATTCCATACAGCACTTGTTAAAATGAATGTTTTCGTTATGAGTGTACCATTTCTCAACTAAAATTGATGTTTTATCAGAAAGGGTATCGTCATTAATATTATGTCGATATCCTTAAAAACACAAAAAAAACTTTATTTCAAGGATCTGGTTTTTGGCACGATAACAATCTACTTCTAAATTTCAGCACGTTCTACAAATTTTGTATTAACCGACATAACTACTATAAAATCGTTAATGTATCAAAGTAAATGTATAGTTACATCTACATATGAAAATTTATAGAAAGATTCTATGCTTTGTCAAAGTAGTTGGCCGAACGCACTTAAATTGTTAATGTATGCTGAAAAATTACCGCATTTGATTAATTAAA
>NC_046657.1:125370694-125384845 GCF_010883055.1 Belonocnema kinseyi | reverse complement strand
ACTAACTTTTCAATGCACGATAAATTAAATTTAATGTACGTGAGTGGAAAAAACTTCCAATACATGTGCATTGAAATTCAGTCAGATTTTTCTAACAGTGTACTATCGGGACAAAATTTTGGCTACTGCAATTTTGCGGAAAGACAATGTGCATAATCCTCTTCAACTACTCCCGTGTACCAATATTTTTGTGTACCATTCGCACCGTACTAAACAGTGCTGTAAAACATATACAAATAAATCAAGTGGAGAAAGAGCTTCCACAGCTAAAAGAGTGCGCATTAGTGACAGTAATGTTTCTGAAATATAAACGTCAACTGAAGAAGATGATGTATTGACTCAGGAGCATGAGAGTATGAAATAGAAGAAAATGATTGACAAGATTATTGATTTGAGGAACAATTCTACAATGAAAGCAAGCAACGAATTTTTTGAAGGCTTTGCAATATTTAAAGCGTGATCCTCTGAAGCGTAAAGGAAATGTGATAACTGATCAGGATGTTATTGATAAAGAGCTCTCTTGTCACACTGATTGTTAACGCTCGTATGAGCGTGCGTATAAATGTTCGCAAAATCAGTCAGCAGCGGAGTCGACTGATACGCGCCCGACATAGATAGTAGTCTTTCTACCAGTTAATTTTGTTTCTGGGCGATTTCCATGCAACAAGTTTTCACGGCAAACAGAATCTTTTGAAAATGCACAGTTCAACAGGCCTTCAATGGCAATCACTACGTAAGGTCGACGAAAGGACTGTTTATGCTCGGCGAAGTTCTTTTCAGATTGCAGATGAAAGAATCTCTGAAAGAACATAAAGTTGCACATAATGAAGGGCAGCCGGTTTTCATCAGAATGTTGCCAGAGAGCTTCCTCGAAAAAAATCCATATCAAAATATTTGTAATTAACCGGTTTTGAATTTTCAATTCCAATTTAACAGTGTGCAAATGTGTCAAATGAACTCTAAAAAAGTGGTTACCGTTTTGCAACTTCCTACATTCTCACGTCATATTATACGAACAATATTTTTTATCAATAGGGACCAAGATTAGAATGGAGAAAAGAAAAGATATTTTCTATTTTTGACTAATTTTCGATTCATAAATTACAGTCTCTGCATCAAAAGTTATACTCAAGGTACAAAAACAATGTTAGCCACAAAATTGGTAGGTTCGCTTTTGAGCGCAATCTTTTACCACCACATTCTTTATGATAAAAAAGTTTTAAAAAATATTCGTTCGACATATTATGTTTCGAAAAAATGACGAAGAATGCTGTTTTGTCCCTAAAGATATCAAAAAAATATTTTAATTTCTTTACTCTTTCATGCTGTTTTTAAAAAACTAATGAAGCACGTTTATAATATCCGCTTTCAAATAATTTTTCCCATTTTTTACGGATTTTCAAACATGAGCTATTTTTAAACAAGTCCCGCATGACATAGAAAAACTTCTCTTAAACTGAAAAATATGTACGTGTTACTTCAGTTTATTAAAAACAACATAAAAATGAAAAATGTATTTGGACAAGTTCAGGTATAAATTAAAAGAAGTGCAAATTTCATCGTTTTCCGAAATAATAATAATGAAGGTAATTTTTTCGAATGTAACAATATGTTGAGAAATGCTAATTCCATAATGATACTTCACAGTGCTGTTACAAATATCATATTAATGTTAAACGCAAATCTAAAAAAAAGACATTTGTACAGTCTATAATTTTATTCAATGAAGTCAGGCGTATTCAGAATTTTTTAAAATTATTTTCCGATTTCCTTTTAATTGGAACCAAACATAAAAAAATATTTGCTAACTAATGTTAATACTCAATAATATTTTGGCTCGTCAAACTGCATTGTGATTCTAGGATAAAACTTGAAAATATGTATTCTAACTATTCATAATGTGAAGTGAAATTGTTCATTTTATGCTTACACGAACATTTTAGTACACTTAAAAATCGATTTATAAGCTACTTTTATGGCTTTCTTACGCGAAAACACAGTTACAGTCAAGCACAAGTTAGAGCTTTCAATATCATGTTGCAGGTCAGGCAAATCTACAGCAATTTGAAAAAAAACAGCCACACATTCCTCGAAGACTTTAAGACCTTTGTTACTCGGAGATCAGAAGAATCAGATTTGTTTAAATACTGGAACAATGTCCTAATGTTAATTAATCTTTTCTGAGGTCTGGTTCGCAATGATCGCGAAGGTAACTGGCCTCTGCATGTGAAAACGGGTAAGACATTACAGCCAATTTACCAAATAACAGACCGCACAAACTATGTTAGGTCGCCTAGTGGCTAGAGGCTTGTCTTACCGTGAAATATAAAACGTGAAGAATTTATGCTGTGAAGTAACCTTGGTTAACAATGTTAACGATGAACTTCGAGTACAACATGAATTTTCTGTTTATGGTATCCAAAAGATGGAATCTTCGGTTCAGAAAATGGAACAGTTTATTCTGGAGAGAGTAAATCCGTTTCAGCCAGGATGCCAAGTCCTGAGAAATATTGTGACATAGCAAAAGGTCGATGTTTCAAAAAGTAAGATACTTCTAGAGATCTTTGTTTTAGGTTGTGCAAAGTACGACAGTTTCAGAAGAAAAAGGTTTCTTGAGAAAACAAAATCTCTATCTGATACAATCACGCGGGATTATTTTCCATCCTTCACGTCTGCAATTAAAAAACTTAATTCCGTTGGAAAAGAAAAATCAGCACCTGAGGCATACGTACGAATTTTTGATCTGGCACGAGTACGTAAGTACGATAGACGAAAGCTTTTTGGAAATCCTTCATCGTCGAAGGATTTCCAAGAAAAGGAGTGGAAAGCGATTTTGTTTGGGAACTAGAAAAAACATTTTCTTATTCTGATGCCGTTAACAATCCGTCCATATATGATCGATATGCATGTGTTGCCGTGGATGTCATGCTGCTGTGTAGAAAATTAAAATTAAAGAAACCTAGAACTGCCACAGATCATGCAACTGTTCAAGATTTTGCACACAGATTCTGCAATTCTGTCCTTCCCAGTAAAAATGTTGCTCCTCGTAGAATCGACTTCGTTTTTTATCTATATTATGAAGATTCTCCGAAATCAAAGGAGATGTCCTACGAACATGCTTCCATTACACAGAATTAGTAGCGATGTCAAAGTTCCACCAAACGACGATACATTTTGGGGTTCTTCTAACAACAAAGTGTTGCTGCAACAGTTCCTTCGACGCTGTATTTTCCAAAATTGCTTTACTATCTGGCTTAATATTGAAGTGATATGCAGCGCCACAGACTGCGCTGAGTCCACTAGGTCTTTAAGTACCAACCAAGCGTTAGACACTCCACAAAGATCAAACATTGAAGAAGCTGATGTCCGAATAATATTGCACACAATAAATGCAATTCAAGCAGGATTTGAGAACGTCATTATTTTTTCTTTAGATACAGATGTTGTGATACTCGCATTATCACATTAGGAATTATTCCAAACTGAAGGACTGAATGTAAGCTTTTTTATCTGCTTTAAAAATAAAGTTGATGGCATTAATGTGTCGTTTCTTATATTCCATTATGCACCACTTTTTTAGTGGTACTTTAAAGAATCAGTATGCTGAATTAAAAATATTTTTAACTTTTTGTTGCAAAGCTAATTGTATTTGAAACGCCGTAATTAATTATTCATGCGCCCTTGCTTAAATTTTAACAATTTAACCATAATTTCACAGGAACTTGGTGTCTTGCAGCGGCACCTATATATTGGAGCAAACCTATTATTTCAAAAATCGATTTTAATCATTGTAAATGACTGTTTATTATCACACACTAGAATTTTCAAATTAAAACTCCTTTTTCTAGAAAATTATTAACTTTAGAGAAATAGTGATTATTACAAAAAGTGTGTATTCTGACTGTTATTTTCATAAACTAAAAAAATATTTCTTTTCTTTTGTGCAATAAATATTCGTTAGAAGGCAAATATGTTTTGACAGTTTCTATTCGTTCTGGAATGATCCAAGGAAATACAAAAAAGAAACTCGAAATATGTTCAAGGGAAAAGCGTTAATCAAAAATAATCAAAAAATGTATTATCTGCGAATATCTCGAGAACGCTAAATTTTTTTGACTAACTTCTAGCGCCTCCTTTACCGAAGACGCTCGGCCTCACGACGCACCTCCTCCTCACGTTGGCACTCTTCCTCAAGCCGTTGGCGCTCCTCCTTTCTCGACGTCACTCCTCCTCGCGCCTCCTGACATGATCTAAGTTCGCTGACGGCACGCGTTCCGCGTTGGCAGACCGTCGGGCGTCAATTCTTCTTTCTCGTTCCTCCAAGGTGAGGGCTGCTTCCTCATCCTCTTTTGTCGACAGAGCCGCGTCCGGCGATTAGGTCGCGATAACCTTTTGGCCCCTGTCATCGAAGGGTTTTCAAAAAGGTTGCGGTTCCGTACCGCCACTCTGAACAACCATGCATCCATTATTTATTGTTCACTTTATTCTATTTTCATTAATTTATTTTCTCGCTTGTAGTTCAAAGCCGGTTGAGATTCCCGGTCCTGCTAGTTCGCTTGAGATGAAGAAAAGAGGGAAAGAGTGAGTGAGAGAAGAGAGCGGAGAGGAAGGAGAGAGCACGAGCGTGAGAGGGAGAGAGAGAAACACTAGCCTAGGTGCTTCAGACCCACCGCAATGATTTCGATAAGGTTGAAAACAAGAGGGTAGACACGTGCTGTGGAGTGACCGGGGAATTTGCGGACCGTTGCAGGCCATTCAGGCGGGCAGCAGATGTGCCGAACAATGTTAATTACTCAATGGAGGGTTAGCAAACTCGTCGTTTAGAATCTCAAGAATCATTAGTTTGTCACGTAGAATCTTCACTCCAAATTGCCGTTGGGTGAATTTTGGGTAAAAACCACGTAAATAAACCGTTGGATTCTTGAGGTTCTCAATTTGTCCATCTGACATACAACATAATTACTTCCAAACTGCAGATATTCACTTTAATTAAGTTGGAAGTGCAACGATTTTGAAACTTTTCAAACGAGAAATATTACTCACGTACCGTTACATAAGTGAAAACCAACTCCAATTTTTAAGAAATACCTTAATGCACGTTTTGACAGTATTTGTAAACATTTTTTAATGTTGTATTACATTTTTAAATATTCGTAACTAATTATTTATATGAAATGTGCGATAAATACTGGGGAACCTAACCTTCTATCATAATTAGGTTATAAGTATTTTGCGGACGTCTTCTGAGTCTCGAAGCCTTTAACCAATCAGCGCAAGATCTCGAGCGCGGGATATTTAAAAACCGAATTAAAATCGCCTGTGTAGTACTTTTTTGCAATACACAGATGAACGACGTGTTGCATTTAATGATAAAGTTGTAAAACTCTATTCCCTATGACTACATTGTCACGTCCTGTGACGTATTATAACCATATTATTTATATTTATTATTTATATTAATAATTATGGAAAGAAAAGATTATGTTTTTATAAAATCGCACAAACTCATGCCTATTTATTATTATCCAGTATGTTCAAATCAATGTTTGAAACATCACTGTACAAACCACGCAGTTTGTACCTTTTTGACTTTCAATACACCGCCAAAATACAATAATAATAATAATAATAATACATCAATGATTTTCTTTGACTCTTCTTCGACCGCCCAGAAACGATTAAAGGCCACGAAAGGCTTATTTAAGGCCTCGGGAACATTAGGAATTCTTTTCTTTCTATTTAAGAAAGAATCACGCATCCTTCGACGTACCCACTCTACAGGACAATTCAAGACCAATCCATTTTTTTCTTTCGATGTCTTTCGATAGTATCGGAAATTACACAATACTTTGCTCCAACTAAGAAAGCACTAAGTTTTGAGTGAATCGTTATCTCAGTTCGAATTTCTTTTACTAAAATGTACGTTTTGTTGCTCTTCAAGCAACAATGGCCAGTAAAGTGGAAATCAATGCTCAATCCTGACTTAATTCTAATTGGTTTAAAAGATAGTCCATCTATAAAAACCGAAAGATCAAGAAAACAAACCGGAGGTCTTATTACATTATAAATCGACACTAGCCTCATTAAAGCCTCATCTAACATTCTGTCAATATCTGCCATATTGCTTATTTTTCCCACTTAATGTCACTTCCACTAAAAAAAACTATCAACTGTCTCTTCAGACCTGTGGTCGGCAAACCTTTTGCTCCTTTTCAGGTATAGTTAGGCTCGACCCGGCTTAAATTTTTCTTCTACTTTTCGGTCGGTTGTTGAAACTCAGGGGGGGGGTGAGCTAACCCCGCCAGGGGTTCTTTGCCCATAGGCCGGTCCAAGTATAAAAATTGAAAAATGTTTTCTTTTACCATTAGCGATTTAAAACTAATATATTTGGAATGTACGAATTTTTGCGATTTGAATGACATGTTGTTGGGCTATGAAATTATAAAATTGAAAGAAGTCTAATTTAGGGATAAAAGAATTGAATTAATGAAAGTATTAACTAAATTTACATGTAAGGTTATTAAAAATTGATTTCATGCACAATTTATTACTCAAATTAATTTTAATATTTATGAAAAATGAGAAAAATAAACAAATTGTGAATAAATACTTTTTCGTTATTAATTTTTGTTAAAGCTGGTGCTGCATTAGCCTATTCAAAGTACACAGCACTCTCAGCGTTTCTTATCCCTCACCAACGTGGGCATACATATAGACTGTAAAGAGACGTTTTTGTTTCAAATCGGACAGGTTGTGCAATATTTTCAAAAATAAAAAATAAAATGAAATAAAATTAAGAAATATATTCTCTTTCGATTTACGTTGGAAGTTTTTAGTTTTTTATTGTATAAATATACTTGATATATGATATATACTCGTAAAATATATAATATATTAAGTTAACTAAACTAAAGGATGTGAGTGAACTGAAGTTGCCAATTTTTTAGTGTCAAGTGTCATGGATTTATTAATTTTCAACAACAAATCATTTTCCACGTCTTCTAATCGATTTCTTTACTTATTCTTCATGTAGGCCATTGAAAAATGCAATTCACATAAGTATGAAGTAGGAACAGGAACTAAAACTTTTAATGCACCCGTTGTAAGTTCTGGGTATTTCAGTTTAATAAAAACTAAAAAATTGGAAGTTGTGCGTTTTTGGAATTCAGATTTTAATAAAATTTGGTTACATAAATCGAACAACTAATATAGCAGATTTGGCTCTAATTCCGCGTGCATCGCCAAAATTCGTTCAAACGGGTTCAAAATCCATGCACCATGGTACTCGCTTTTTGGGGGGAAATAATCGCGAATATTATTTTACAAATAATTTAAATGTTCGATGATGGACGATTTTGTTTTCGCGTCAATTGCATCGCACTCTTAATGACACAGAAAGCGAAGGAAATGATCCTACAGATTGGAATCAATCTGCATGATCCAATACTCGACCTTCATGAGAAAGCTTTCCACGGAATTTTAAAGAAAAATCATGCCTGTGTATGAACCTTGCATGCTGACATTTAAAGAATTTAAATGTCTGTAAATGTCTGCTAAATATGCAAGCTTCATCACTCACAATTTGTCGTCAAATTTGTAAGCTAACTCATGTTTAGAGTCACTTAACAAAATGCAAACTTCATCTTTTAAATAAAATATTCGATTAAGAACCTTGCCTCTGGAAAGCCATCTCACCTCAGTGTGATAGAGTAATTGAGAAAATTCCGCTCCCAATTCTTCAAAAAGTACCGCAAACAAACGTCTATTTAAAGAACTGCTTTTGATAAAATTTACTATTTTAACCGAATCATGCATCACTTCCTTCAATAAGGCAAGCATAGGTTTAACCGCTAAAGCATACTTATGAATGATGCAGTGATACCAAGAAGAGTTCCGCGCGACTTCTTTGAAATATTTGACAAATCTCACGTTTTTCCCTGTCATCGAACTAGCCCCGTCGGAAGGAATAGCTACACCTTTTTTCGAATCTAATTTAAAAAAATCCGTTCTTTCCATTATCTCTTGAAAAAGTGAATGTCCTGCTGCTTGCCCCTCCATACTTTTACAAAATAGCATCCGCTCCCTAATGTCCTGTTTGCCAATTACACAAACGAGTCCCAACAGTTGTTTCACATTGCTAACATCTGTGGAGCCGTCCACCTGAATGCAAAGATTTCAGTAGAGTTCAACTCATTTTTAATATGACTCCGCATATTGATTCTCAGTTCCGTGATTCGCCTATACATTGTTAGCGCCAAGTGTAGGATTTTTTCAATAATTTGAGCCTTTTTATTCCCCCATAAAATCCGAGTCCATTCAAAACAATAGGATTAAATAATTGCCCTACCTCTGTTCGTGGCTTACCTGCCTGAGCAAAAGCTAGTGCTGCAACATATGAACACTCGCATAGCTTTTGCCTCAATCGTGTTTCTTCGCTGTCTGCTAAAGTTGATTCACTAACTACACTTTCGCGCTCTTTTCCCTCCAAAACATCAATTTCGCGCAATTTCATTTCAAAGACCTCCGTCGGAAGGTTTTAAGATTCTGGGTGCTTCCGTTCAAAATGAGGTTTTATTTTTGAGGGAGGCTTAGTCGCGACGAAAAATAATTGTAAGTAAATTCAACACTGCAGGTCACCAGATTCTTGCATGCGAAACCCGTACTTCAAATAGTCCGACATTTTTCACGTCTTTAAGCCTTTGACTTTTAGACAGAACCGACTTTAAGGTTGTACTGCAGCGAGAGCCAAGTGATCAGATTTTGATAAAAATTAATGTACATGTAGTTTATAGTGCCTTACGCCATCTCATAAAATTCTAAAAAAGTGATGTCGCTGGGTGCCGAGTAATGAGTTTTCAAAGTTAAGTAAAAATACATGGACTCTTATTGCAGCACGTGGATTTTTACCCCTATCCCTCCGAAAAAATTATTTGTAGTAATAGGATGGACGTAAAAATCAAGCATATTGTAAAGTACTACTTTTAGATGTAGTGGACGAAGTTTTAAAATGATTATGTCAGCAGCAGAAAAGTTATACGGGATGAAATTGGCGAATTCAGCAAATTGGGTACTTATATTTGAGAATCATGGCAACGCTCATGGCTCGCTCGCTCGCCGTTGTACCCATACAAGCAACGAGTCTGAGTGAGGACGAACGACGTTGCCAAGCGACTCGCTTGAAATAAGAATGAAATGATGTTTAATTTTGATCGCGTGCAGTTGGCAGCGGAATTGGAATGCAATGCTAAAGGATAGGGCACAGTTGTACTACAATTAAAACACTGAATCTCGCTGCAGTAATACCTTAAATTGCCATTTGACACCTAGAAATATCAGAAAAAAGTAGAAGTGGAGACTTAGGAATTTAGCATATCTTCCAAATTTTACCACAATGAATTAACAATTGAACATTTCGTACGTACAGTTCCAACGGAGCAGAAGTTGTAACTCCTAGCAGTTATAGAAACTATTAACAAAAGAAGTAGAAGCTTGTACTTCTTTGTTAATGGCACTGTCATTCTACGAATAGCTATGTCCAAAGGATAAGGCATATAATGAAGATTACTAAAATGATTAAGAAGTAAGGGTTTAGGTATTCAGGATATCTTCGCTATTTGAAGAAAATCAATTGTATGAAAATCCATTGTAATATTTACTTCCTTTTGATGTTTATTCCTATTTACATCTTCCGACTTTATAGGCAAATGGCATATTGTTTTTTTAAAATTTGGGTTTGTTAACTGAACATTTAACTCTTCCATTTTCGGCTCAAAATTTATTTTTATTAGTTAAAAATTCAAATATTATTTGGTTTATAATTGAACTATCTTGCTGAATTTTTTGCAATTTGAGCCTCCCCCGATCAAAACGGGACACGTTCGAAATGCCTTGGTTTCAGTTAGCCTCTTGGTTATTCTCGTTCTTGATTTTTTCAAGACGGATTTCCAATTTCTTCGAATTAAGATATGCTTTAAAAAAATGAAAATGCGATTTGAAAAAATCAAGAACGAGAATAAACAAGATGCTAACTAAAATCAAAGCATTTCGAGCGTGTTCCGTTTTGATCCGTTTTGAATGAAGGGAGAAGATTCCCCCCACTTTTCTGCTGCGAAGACCAGCTTCGTGTAAAGCCGCTAAAATGTGCGATCATGAACCGAGCTCGCCCGACTTTACGAATGACGATATAATCAGCTGCTCCTCAAATTTAATTTGGTTTTAAAATCCTAAGTTACTATAGAATAATTAGATTTGTTGCGAAGAGGAAAATATTATTTACTGTATGTAAATATATATACATATATAAGAGACAAAATTTCAGGGCCTAAAATAACTATAAATACATTTTATTACTGAAAACGTTAGTTTATACTTAAGTTTTCACTTGAAAAAATTAATTTTCTACTATAATTAATTTTAATTATATTATTTAATAAATTAATAATAACTTAATTTTTCGAGAAAAAAAACTTTCCAACAAAATTGCTCAATTTTCAACTTTAGAAACGAATTTTACGTTAAAGCAAAAATATTAAATAAAAAATCAACTAGTTCAATGTTTGATTAAAAAACTGAGTTTTCAACAGCATAGTTGAATTTTCAAACAAAGAAATTAACTTTCAAGTGAAAATTTTTAATTTTTAACAAGAAACGGAACAGTTAAATCTTGAGATCACAAAATGAATTTTGAATAAAGAAAAGAATCGAAGTTGAAACAAAGGTAAATTGTCCAACAGTAAAAAAAATATCACCCACGAAAAAAAACAAAGTTTCAAAAAAATATTAAAATTTTTAAGCGAAAAATTTAATTCGAAAACAAATAGTTCAATGTTTAAACCAATAATTTTCTGCTGAAAACACAAATTCAAAATTTAAAAATCAAGCTTGTAACAAGAAAAAAACGAATTTTGAACAAAACAGATCAATTTTCAACGAAAAACGGTTACATTATTAGTTTAGAAAATAAATTTATTACAACAAATAAAAATTTTTCAGAAAAATAGTTCAATTGTCAACAAAATACATCAACTTTGAATCATATAGATGAATTTTCAATTGAGAAGATAAATTTTTATCGGCAGATGAAAGTTTAATCTTTATCTAAAAACATAATCCCAAACGCTACGCTCGAAAGTTTGAGCGCGCCTAGGGCGCGCGACTCTTGGTTCTCGCGCTATTGTCGGTTTTCCATAAACTGAATTTGCTCATTTCCAATGTTTTCTTTATTACTTAAACTTTACAAATACGGTCTACTGAGCAGCCTTACCATTTTTTAACTTCTAAATGATGTATATATGCATATACATACATACGCGGTGTGTTTAAAAAGTAAGGTGACTTTTCAATTTTCGCGGGCTACGTACATTCAAGTTTTAAAGTTTTTGTTTTGTTGTGTTGGTACACTCGTCACGATCATATGTTCACAGTTTTGACTATATAGCTCGTGTTGTTTTTCTGGCATAGGCGTAAAAGGTTAGAAGGGTTTGGTGTGCTCGGCGATTTTCTTTTTTTCGAAAAAAATGGAGCAAAGAGTTTGCATTAAATTTTGTGTGAAAAATGGAATCCAATGCTCTAAAACTCTTGAAATGTTGACAGTTGCATACGGTGAGTCTACTCTGAGTAAGAAAAATGTGTATAAGTGGTACAAACTGTTTCAAGAAGTTCAAGCAGTGGAAGAAATGGTGTTGAAAATTCGCCGAATTACCATCAGAGAAGTTGCTGAAGATGTTAGCATATCGTTTGGCTCATGCCATGCTATCTCCCCAATAAGGTACCTAATGGTACCTATCTAATTGTACCTACCTAATGGTACTTATGTATCGAGGTGCTCCTGAAGGACCAAAAAGCTTCTGCGTAGCCTCAGGTGCCATAGATTATCACTGCGCATGTAAATATAGTACCATACAGAAACATATACCGGATCATATACAGAATCCTATACAGGAAGCTTTATAGGAACCTTTATAGGATCCTTTATAGGGTTATATGTGATTTTTTATAGATAGCGCTTATAGATGAAACACATAGGTTCCTATATAGGAATTTTCAGCAGGGTAACGACTCATACTATCTAAGATTCACCCATGACGTCTTATAACATGTTTTTATAATTCAATGTTCGGTCCATCTCTTTGTAGTAAGAAAATCGGCGAGGGAGCACTGTCATGAATGGGAGCACTAGAATGTGAGAATAATGCCGTAGTGTGTCCGACGACGAGTTAACATTGTCCTCGTCAAAGTCGGCAAGCTCTCATTCCTAGCGTGTGGGGTTTTGACGTAATACTATGCAAAATCAAAACTGTCATCACTCAATTAACTGTGCGAGTTCATCGGGCAATAGATAAAGTCATGAATGCAGCGGAGATCCGAAAAGCTTCTGCTATGTATTTTCAGAATACATTGGCCATTTCAACAAAAGAAAAATTATAAAGAAAATTATCTCTTTATACCAAACATTTTTTGATAATGAAATTTCATAACAAGATAAAAATTGTATTCCTTATTTTATATGTGGATCATGTTACACAGTGATGAATCGTTACCGTTCGACTGAGGATAAGGCTTAACTAAAGTTTACAACTCCAACAAAATGGAAAGGCCACAGGATAAAAACGATTGCTATTTTCTCTAACAAACGTAGAAGGTGTAAATAGAATTTTTTTCAAACAAATAGTTTACTCTATTGTTACAAGCGTCCAGTTTCGACAGAAGGTATTCATAGAAGACTTAGAAGATGACGAGTGGCGAGATATCTTGACTGCAGGATTGAATGCTTGGCATATAGATCAAAATGCAAGAAATCCGATTAATAAAAGAAAAACCGACTCAGGTTAAAGCACATCAAATGAGAAGGATTTAAGCGAATCCGATGAAAGTGAAGAAGAACAGTCTTTGAGCAGTGATGAAGATTATGTTCCCGTCGGCCGAGAGTAAACTACTATAAAATTCGATGAAAAACATCTCAATTATTTGTTTAGAAAGAGTGGTCTGTCGAAAGAACAATCAGAACTTATGGCTTCATAACTCAAGGAAAGAAATATGTTAACAAAGTGTACTAAGGTAAGCGTGTATCGTAACCGAGAGCAATACTTTCGTAAATATTTAAAGGAAGAATCACATCTAGTTTACTCCACAAAAGTGAAAGAACTTATCGATGAATTCAAACTAGATGTATACATACCCGAGAAATGGTGGCTATTCATAGATTCATCAAAGCGCAGTCTCAAAGCTGGCCTTCTTCACATCACAAACAAGTACGCTCCCATACCATTAGCATATAGAACTGTGCTTAAAGAAGAATATTGTAATCTTGAATTGGTTTTGATGAATATAAAATACGAGGAACATAAATGGCAAATATATGGATACTTGAAAATTCTATCTATGATACTTGGAGAACAATCTGGATTCACAAAGCACCCAAGTTATTTGCGTCTGTGTGGGTAGCAGAGACAGAGAAAATCATTAAAAAAGGAAAATTTGGCTATCAAGACAATTTTTTGAATCTGGAAAGCAGAATATTTTGAGAGAACCACTGGTTGATGCCTCCAAAATTTTGTTACCTCCTCTGCATATAAAGCTTGGTTTGATCAAACAATTTGTAAAGGCCTTAAGCAAGAAAGGACAATGCTTTGAATATTTTGGCAAAGTATTTATTTAGAAACCAGATGCTAGATTGAGCAAAGGCATTTTTTATGGTCCTGAAATCCACACTTTATTTAGAGATAAAAACTTTGAGAAAACTATGAATGATGTAGAGAAAGCAGTATGGTCGAGTTTTAAACAGGTATCAACAAAATTTTTGGATAATACGAAAGGCGCAAATTAGATATTGTGAAAAGGATGGTACGTAACTTCAAAAAATTGGGCTGCCTAATGAACTTAAAACTCCATTTTCTTAATTCACATATTGATCAATTTTCAAAAAATAACGGGGACTTCAGTGAAGAGCAAGGAGAAAGTTTTCACCAAGACTTGAAAGGATTTGAACGTAGATTTCAAGGAAGGTGTTGCATTAATTTGTTGTCAGATTACTGTTGGATAATGAAAAAAGAAAAAACCTTGAAAAGGGGACAAGAACGTGTCAGAAACGCTCTGCACCGATGATTTGAATAGAAGCGTGTGCGTAAGCGAAAACCAATTTCAAATGTCCTT